>NW_027397118.1:1270236-1670236 GCF_003265705.2 Callorhinus ursinus | reverse complement strand
TGGAGACCTAATTTGGCTTTTTCCAAAGCCAGGTCCAGCCAGTTTTCTGGGCAAATTTCCCTCCTGAAGTTGCCCAAACAAATGGATTTATCATCCAACATGATGCCAGCATAGTAGCTCCGCGAGCCAGAATGCAAGCATAAAATAAAATAAATACCTTTGGATCAAGGAGATGGCAAAGCATCTTTCTCTCTCTCTCTCTCTGGGGGTCCTTGCCAATGACACCCTGGCAACCGAAAATGGCAAAATGGAGTTTTTGAAGATTAATTTTTAAAGTGCAAAACAAATTCCATTATATGAAATCCTCCCATAATTTTAATTTCACAATGTATTTGTCTGTTGTTTTTAAGTGGAATAAACAAGTCAATTTGCAATCCAATTAGCTGTTTGAAATTTCAGCGATCGCAATTCATCGAGTTACAATTGGACGTGCAAGGACATCTAGACGATGCTGGCCACATGGAACGCTATGGAACGACCGCTCTGCTGGGCACCTACCACGTGCCAGATACTGTCCAACGTGCTTTACTTACATCTGCCATCTTCCCTGCAACCCTGCAAGGTAGATATTGATGTCCACCTTACACAGATAAGGAAAGTGAGGCTCAGGAAGGTCAGGTGACTCGCCCAAAGTCCCACAGCTGCAGCGTGGCAGAGACAGAACTCAAACCTACATCAGTTTGGCTGCAAAGCTTGGGGAACCTCCACTTCTTGTTCTTTGGGTCGCCAGCACTCAGATCCTGGATGGGTCAGTCAAGTTCGCCCGTTCCCCTCAGGGCTGGTGCCCACGTCGCAAGGATGGATGATTCATCGTCCTCTGTCCCACTCACTGCCGCTCAGATTGAAATGAACATCTTCTCCATTACTGGCCTCCAAACGCATCCCCAGTCCTTGCCGCCGATCCATTAGTGAGATGGAACTTTCTCTACGCACAAGAAAGAAATCAGCCTCCAGGTTTGGAGGTCTCTGACTCTTCAAATCAAAATATTCCCGGCCCGAGGCCCTCGAGCCAACAGTTCTGTCCCTTTATACCTTAAAGGAATTTGGGCTGCAACTTTTTCCGTTTTGTGTTTCAGTTCTACAGGGAAGGTGAGCCAAGGATCAGACGATCTTTCTTCCTTAAAATAGGTGCCGAAAGTGGCCTTTCTAGCTTCTTGCTCAAGGCGGTGGTGGGAAACACAGATTAAGCACCGCGGAGCAAGCCCTGAGTGAAGTATCAGGATTTCAAGGATGGATTTCAGTGTTTTCAAATTACTAGATCATAGTGTAGATTTAAAGCCTTAGCTGTAGCCTTTCTTCTTTCATAGAAAAACTCAAATGTTTATCTGCAATTTGCCCAGATTAGGCTTTTAAAAAAGCATTGTTGTTGGTTGTACTCGGACAATAAAGCTAGGCGTTTTTGACCTTCATTCCGCAACTTGACTTCAATATCTGCTAATTCCTTTTTATAAAACAAATTGCATCAACAGCGTTCGCATTTAACCAACTGCAGCTTAAATTGTTTTGTTCTCTTTCATAAGTTCCTTCTCCAGATTAAATACTGCTGCACCCAACGAACTGCTCTCAGCTGAAGTGGGAAAGCGTGATTTGATTAGCATCGATTCTGGAATCGGGTAAGTACTGTATCAGTGTCCTCTCTAGAAAAGAGGTGATGTGTCATGGGATATTAAGAATGGCCATTTAATGTAAAACTCAGATAATACATGAGTTAAATGGAGAAAATGAGAGAAAGCTTTTAAGCATTCTCCCAAGACGGATTGCAGAATAATATTATTGTACATGGAAGGGGGGCTGAGTGACGCCGTCGGGAGGCCATTACAGAAGTAGGGTTTAAAATCATTATGGCAAAAAGCATTTCAGAGCTGCGGCGAGACAACGGCAACACATAATGAATTATCAATAGAAAGCTGGTGATTCGCTTATATTACAATATGAACAGAAAACTTCCTGTTACATAATTTTAATCTGCCACTCTGATAAATGGCTGGAGGAGGGAGCCCCATTTCTGTTGTGAGCAATGGGAGTGGGGGGTGGGAAGGGGGAAAGGATGAACACAGGAGTCACCAGAGAACATTTCAAATTAAGTATTTGGTGATCCAAGGATTCAGCAAACACCCGAGCTCCAGGATTCACCTGAAAGACACCTATTTCTGAATGTCACGCTGAACGAGAGGCTTGACATAATCCGTCTCTAAATCCAGGGAAACTGTATGTACAAAAACCAGTGGCCAGCTCTCACACCAGAGTTTATGAGTTTGAGTTTTGAAATGCTGCCTAAAAAATTGTATTTATCTTGATTAACGAGGATTTTGGTGCCCCCTTCAACTTTGCTTCCCAGATGTATGTCTCTTGCCCTATCCTAGTCTGGTCTTGCTGCCTGTAAAACAGCAAGGTAGGCAATGTTAGCCCGAGTTCACAGCCTGGGAAGCTGGGGTTTGGAGAGATTTTATGACTTAGGTTCATGGTTTGTAAGTGGTGGAGTTGAGATTCACATCCAACCTGTCGGACTCAAAATCCCTGCAACTTTCTACTTAACCGCGCTATCTGCGTGCGTGCATGCGTGCGTGCGTGCGTGTGTGTGTATAGTTAAATCGTTCCTCTCCAGTATTACCACCCCAATTATAAAATTCTTTATAGAGTTGCAAAATACTCTTTGCCTCACTGCCCAATCTTAGGATAAGGGAGCTATTTTACTATTTCACTTCTAAAAGTGATTTGATATTTTCTGAGAGGAAATGTTCTATCTTATTGGAATATAATTGACATATTATATTAATTTCGGGTGTACAAAGTAATGATTCAATATTTGTATATATTGTGAATATATTCGTGTAATGAGAATTTCCGAGATCTACTCTCTTGACAACTTCAAATACACAATACAGTATTATTAACTATAGTTACCTCGCTATACATAACATCCCCAGGACTTATTTATTTCATAACTGGAAGTTTGTATCTTTTGAGGACCTTCACCCACTTTGCCCCCCCTACTCCCACCCTCTGACAACCTCCAATTCGTTCTCTGTATCTATGAGCTTGGGTTCTCTTTTGTTGTGTTTTCTTTTGTTTTCAGATTCCATGGGTAAGCGAGATCAAATGGTATTTGTCCTTCTCTGTCTGACTTATTTCACTTACCATAATGCCTTCAAGGTCCATCCATGCTGTCTTAAATGGCAAGATTTCATTCTTTTTTATGGTTGAGTAATATTCCACTATGTATACATCCCACATCTTCTTTACTCATTCATCCATCAGGGCATCCTTAGTCTGTTCCTCTGTCTTGGTTCTTGTAAATAATGCTGCAGTGAACGTGGGGGCGCAAATATCTTTTGGAGTTGGTGTTTTCATTTCCTAAATAAAGAACCAGAAATGGAACTGTGCTCCGTGTGCTTTTGAGTTTTATAGCATGGGTAGGAACTAGCTATTTAAATCAAGACAAGACAAATGTTTGGGACAGGGTCTGGATGAACAGGCTCTCATCCTTGTTTACGTCTGACCTGGAGATCCCCCTCCTAAGAAGTCACCCATGACTACCCGCAGTGTTGGAGGAAGCAGCAATGTTGACAAAAGGAAAACATGGGAGAAACCAGGAAGAAAAGAGAACCAATACGTTCTGGAATATTATGTAGCTCTTAAAATGATAGACTAGATCTATAGGTGTCGATGTAGTAAAATCTACAAGATAAATTATTTGCTTTTAAAAGTCAAGAGCCACGATAGTGTGTATTCTGGAATTATTTTCAAAAGGACACACACACAATTATATGTGTATACACACACACACACACACATATATTTTGCATGCTTATATGTGCATGGAAATGTCTTAGAGGCCTACATATGAAACTGATGAAATTTATTATCACTGGTGAGGACTGGGAGTTGCAGTTGGAAGGAAACACGTGTCATTTTATTGCCAACTTTTGGGAGCTGGGAGCCCGATGTGGGGCTCGACCCCAGGACCCTGGGACCATGACCTGAGCCGAAGGCAGATGCTTAATGACTGAGCCACCCAGGTGCCCCTGATTGTTATTTTCTTAATTATGCTGCTCGAGATTATCTAAATGTTTCATAAGAAACGTATATCATTTATAATCTGAAAATGGTGTTTAAAATGTTATCATCTGTAACAATTAATGACAGGCATGGCACAGATTTTTAAAATAACAGTTTATCGTGATATATTTCACATATCATAAAATTCACCCACTTAAAGAATGGTGGTTCAGTGGTTTTTAACATTTTCTTTTTTTTTAAGACTTATTTATTTATTTGAGAGCGAGTGAGAGCACCAGCGGGAGGGACAGAGGGGGAGAGAGAGAGAATCTCAAGCAGACTCCCTGCTGACTGTAGAGCCCGACACAGGGCCCAATCTCATGACCACGAGATTATGACCCAAGCCGAAACCAAGAGTCGGATGCTTAATCGACTATGCCACCCAGGCACCCCAGTTTTTAACATTTTCAGCATCGGGCAATCATCATGGAAATCTACTTTAGAACATTTTCATCACCCCAAAAAGAAACCTCAAACTCATCAGTAATCACTCCCCATCATCTCCACCCCCATGCCAGTCCTCTGCAAATACTCATTTACTCCCTGTCTCCATAGTTTGCCTACCCTGGACATTGCATATACGTGGAATTGTACAATATTGGGTCTTTTGTGTCTGGTTTCTTTCACTTCACACAGTGTCCTTACGGTTCACCCATTTTGTAGCAGGTGTCAGTACTTTGTTCCTTTTTGTGGCTGAATAATATTCCATTGCATGGCTATACTGCATTTTATTTCTCCATTCATCAGTCAATGGACATTTGGATTGTTTTCACTATGGGGCTATTATGAATAATGCAGCAATGAACGTACCACTTTGGGGATGGATGGAATTGCTAGGTCATATGGTTGTTCTATGGTTGACATTTTCAGGAACCACCCAACTGTTTTCCAAAGTAGCTGCATCATTTCACAACCCAAATCCCAGCCACTCCACGCCCTTGCCAACACACGTTAGTATCTTTCTAATACCGATGTGTTTTTAAATATTATATAAATAATACATGGATGCATTAAAAAAAAAAAAAAAGTCAGAGTGAACTGTCATTCCACACAGAGCCGAATGGGGAAGTTCAGTCTTCACCATGCTGTCCGTTGTGCTTCCCTCCTTAGAGGGAAACACAATTTTGTTCACATCCTTCTAGTAACTTTCTGCCTTTTTCTTCAGATTGATATACATATTGATGATAAAAACATCTCCTATTTTTACATAAATGCAATTCATACTACATGTATTATGATTTTCCCTTTTCATCATACTGAGTCTTGGAGATTACTAAATATATAATAATTATAAATCACTTATGTTACTTTTTTAAAATGCCCTTTTACCTTGCTCTCAGAACATAGAGCCTAGATTTGTTCAAGGGTGACCACTGGGCTTACTTTATAGCACAGCCGGTTGCCTGGAAGCCTGCAATCCCCCTTATGCCCCTCTTCCTACCCCGGCTCCCATACAATTTTCTTCAAGTTTAACGATGATTGTAGAGTCAAACCTATTGAGAGCAAGGACTCTGCCATGGACAAGTTCAGTGGCCCTCAATCTGGGCCTCAGTTTCCTCATTCATAAAATGGGGATAAAAGCAACACTCCCAGGTTGTTGTGAGGATTAAATGAGGTCATAAAGGGAGAGTACTCCACCGTGCCTGGCGTTCATGCTGTTAGCCGTATACACACAGTCTAGAAAACCAGCCAGCAGAGAAACCAGTTTCTTTCGTGTTAATTCTCTCTGCCCTTAAGCTGTCTGGCCAGTAAATCAGTTCCATGTGTATTCCTCAGGAGCTCCCAGCCCAGGGAATTAAGATCTCCGCCTTGGGGAGTTGGGTAGGGGGGCACCCTTAAGCCTAACTCTTTTGATTGAAAGAAAATTGCAAAATGAATGGTAATCACAATAGTAGATCGTTATGCATTGTATCCAAGCTGGACCATCCCGAAGGATATTGATATAGCCACAAAAATGAGCTCAGGTCCAGAGGCCAAGCTCCTGAAAGAGCCAGGCTGGGGGGAGTGTGAATTGCCATCACAATTGAAAACATCACCGCCTGCATCAGGATCCCTCAAGTTCTGATGTGTGGTTGCCATTGTTTCCCTGGAGCAATGGAGAAGGCTGATCTGTGAGCATTTGCTGATGAAAAAGAATGGCCCATTGGTTCTCCGTTGGCGCTTCTCATCTCTGGGATTTAACCTGACCCCACTCACTTTATTTTGGGCTGTTTGGTACATAAACCGTGATTATTGGGCCCTGTAAAAGCAATCAATAAATATCTGCTGAATTGTGTAGAATCAACTGGACTCTTATTACTCTTTAATTCCCGAAGCTAAGCGCTAGGCCCTTTGTAAACACTCGTTGTATATGCTAAAGAGTCTGGAACATTTAAGGAACCATTAGTTTGAAACTGGACCAGCCAACTTGGGGAAAATTATGGATCTGCTGGTCATTAATGGGCAAGAATTGGTTGAGAAATATCAGCCATGATTATGGGGCTTGGTTGCAAGAGAGAAGAAGCTGCATTCAGCTCTGATTGATCCCATCCTCTTCTGTGGCTGCTCTGAATCCCGGATCTTAGACATCTCTGAGAAGAAGAATCTTCCAGCAACCAGGATACTGGGCTTCTCCTGGCTCCTATCTTCTCAGGGAAGATTCTGCTTAGCTTGCCAAGGCAACCCCTGAGGATCCCATGAGGAGCTGTAAGTTCACATGATTTCTATACTCTTTCATCCCTATTTCAAAACAGAATTCCATTTTGTTATTGCCTGAATTAAAATTTGCCCTAATTTACTTTGCCGGTTGTCATACATTAAAAATCAAAACCACTTTCCTATTGTTTAAAAAAAAAAAGGCAAGAGGAGAGAAGAAACTTAATGGTAAGATCAGGTTCCAACTGGTACATTTGTTTATTTGCTGTAGGATAATCAGGCTGTCAAGTTCACAGACTAGTGAAGGCACATGTGTAAAGATGAGGGATGGAAGAGAGCCGGGTCATACGAGTCCCCTTGTACTCCTTAGCCAGCCGATAGAACGAGAAAGTGATCGACCATCAGTCAGGCTAGTCTAGGCTTCAGTAACAACCAACTGCAAGATCTCAGCAAAAGGTGATTTCATACTAATGCTACATATCTATGTCATGTCAGCAGGGGGCTCTGCTCTAATCACTCAGAGACCCATCCACCATGACCACCTCAGCAGTGCGAAGGGAACATGGGAAGCAAGAATCGTACCAGCTCTCAAGTTGTCCTGCCTGGAAGTCACTTCTGCTCACATTTCACTGGCCGAAGCAAGTCACGGGGCCATGCTAACTGCAAAGAAGACAAGGAAACGTAGTAGGAAGTAAGGAAGAAGGAGAGCCAGATATATTTGTTGAACGGCAGAAGTGACTATCTCAGACCCCAAATGTACAGGGCACAGCACGAAAGTGTCTGTAAATACCTCGATGTGAGGGAAACCGGCATCTAGGAGGGGAGCTGAATGTGGAATGCAGCCTCCCTAGCTCAACTTCATACAACTCCTTTCTTGCACCAAACCCCACTCCCACCCCTTTCACGTCCTTCTCCCGGCTCTTTTTTCTCTCACCCCACCTATTCCCGAGCGTGCAGAGCCCTTGTCATGGTGGTCTACCCAGCCACGGGTTGAGATGCAGAGGGGAGACAAGGATGTGTCTCATGCCAACCTGAAGGGTCTCCTACTTTGGCATGAACAGTCTGAATACTCCAGGGCTCTCTGTCTCCTCTGACCTCCTGAAGGTTAAAACCACAGACTTCAAAATACCTATCTGTCATAGGACTGGCATTGAGAATATATATAGAACTCCTCCAATTCAAAATCAAATAGACAAACAACTTGATTTTTTTTAAGGACAAAAGACTTGAACAGAAGTCTCATAAAGTGTATGAGAATTCATGAATGCCCATGAACACGTGAAGGGGTGCTCGACATCATCAGTCATCAGGAAAACGCAACTTGAAACGAAAATTAAAGAGCTACACTACACACTCACTGGAATGGTTAAAACTAAAAAGACTAACAACATTAATTGTTGGTGAGGATGTGAAATGATCGGAACTCTCACATCGTTGATGGGAGCAAAAAATGGTACTATCACTTTGGGAACGTGAGGCAGTTTTTTATATAACTGAACATAGAGCAATCTGATAACACAGCATTCTGGTGCTGGGTATTAATTTAGCCAAGAGAAATACAAGCATATATCCATCGAAAGTCTTGGGCAAGAATGTTTACAACCACTTAATTCATAATAGTAAAAATTCTGGAAATAGCCTGGGTGTTCAGACATAGGAGAATGGACAGACAACCTGAGGTATAGTCATATAGTGGAATTCAGCAAGAAGAGGGACCAGACTATGGACACCTATAATAACATGGATGCATCTCAGAAACATTATGCTGAGTGAAAAAAGCCTAAGACAGATATACTGTCTGAGTTCATGTTCCAGAAAGTTCTAGAACAGACTAAATGAATTCATAGTGGGGGGAAAAAGTTGGAAGTGTTAGCTGCTTCTGTGCTATGGAGGCAGGAACCTTAACGGGAGACAGTAATTGGCAATATCTTTTTTTTTAAAGATTTTATTTATTTATTTATTTATTTTAAAGATTTTATTTATTTATTTGAGAGAGAGAATGAGAGAGAGAGAAAGCACATGAGAGGGGGGGAGGGTCAGAGGGAGAAGCAGACTCCCTGCCCAGCAGGGAGCCTGATGCGGGACTCGATCCAGGGACTCCAGGATCATGACCTGAGCTGCAGGCAGTCTCTTAACCAACTGGGCCACCCAGGCGCCCTATTTATTTATCTGACAGAGAGAGAGATACAGCGAGAGAGGGAACACAAGCAGGAGGAGTGGGAGAGGGAGAAGCAGGGAGCCCGATGCAGGGCTCGATCCCAGGACCCTGGGATCGTGACCTGAGCCGAAGGCAGACACTTAACGACTGAGCCGCCCAGATGCCCCATGCGCAATATCTTGATGGAGGCATGTGGAACAAGTATATGTATGCATTTGTCAAAAACTTACGCATTGTTGTGCTTAAGATGTGTGCATTTTACAGATGAAAATTTTATCTTAGAAAAAGCTATAAACGAATATTAAACCCTAGTTAAAATTACACAGGCTGATATGTTTCGGGGTAAAATGTATCGGTATCCGCAACTTACTTTGAAATGCACACACAGAAAAACAAATAAAATGGCTTGATGAGTGGTGAGTGGATGGATATGTAATAAAGCATATATAACGAAATATTAATTGTATAATCTAGGTGGTGGGTATATGGCTGTTTGCATAGAATTTCTTCAGCCCTTTTATATGGATGCCAAAATCCCCACAGGTTCTGGAGCTCAAACCTGCTGGATTCAAGGCACGGCTCCTCCACTTACCTGCTTGTGTGCCCTTGGTCAAGTTTCTTACCACGTCTAGTCCTGGGTTTTCTTGATAGCACCAACCTCCTGGTCTGGTGGCGAGCACTAAAGGGGATGAAGCTTGCAACATCCCTCATCCCTAATAAATGCCGAGGACTGTTACTTAAATTATTTTAATTATTATTCCTGTTATTTTAGTTATGATTCCCTTGTTAGCTCTTTGTCTAATTCTCTGGGGATGAATCACTTAAGAACAGCTCTGCCCCCTGTCTTTCCGACGTTCCAAACCCACAGGATGAACAGAGAGCCTCTGTTTACTTCGCATGATGCCCAGCACATGGTAGGAATTCGGGCAGGGCGGGCCTCCCAGCACTGATGGGGCTGCCTTGGTCATAAAGTCATGACAACCTGTGAATACCTCCCTCCCCCCACCAGAGAGGGGACTCCCTGGGTAATTTTGGCAGCACGGAAAGAAGAACTGGCTTTCACAAGAGGGCATTTCCCAGGTGTGAGGGCTCTGGATTTTTCAAGGAAAGGAATACCCAAGACACATTCTTCCATTCTTTTCCTCACTGGGGAAGCTAACACCCCATTCTTTTTTTTCTTTTTTAAGACTTTTATTTATCTATTTGACAGAGAGAGACACAGCGAGAGAGGGAACACAAGCAGGGGAAGCGGGAGAGGGAGAAGCAGGCTTCCCGCGGAGCAGGGAGCCCGATGCGGGACTCGATCCCAGGACCCTGGGATCATGACCTGAGCTGAAGGCAGACGCTTAACGACTGAGCCACCCAGGCGCCCCATAACATACCATTCTTTAGATTTCTGAGTACAGCAGTGGTTCTCACCCACCCTGGGGGGCACTCAGCAATGTCAGAAGACAGTTATAACAGAGGAGAGGGGGTTTGCTACTGGCAACTAATGGCTAGAGGTCAAGGACCCTGCTAAATATCCTACAAGGCACAACGTGGCTCCCAACCCCAACAAAAAAATGATCCAGCCCCGAAAGTCAATAGTGCCAAGGTTGAAAAGCCCGGAAGTAAATTGAGAAGGAAAACAGGGCAGAGTAGCCTAGTTCACAGTACTCATCGGACTGTCATGGCGGCCGTGCTCGTGATCATGATCATGACCATGACCGTGGGGAGAGCTACCCCCCAGGTTGCCTCCCTTCCTCTTTGCATCCTCAAAATACGATGCTCCTTTAGACGTTCACAGGGCAAAGCTCAGAACTCTGTCCCTCTTCTACCTTCTTCAAAGCTGAAAAGAGGAGTCCCAAGAATGTCACTGATTCACGTAATAGATTTATTTTTTACACTCATTACCGACCCTCAGCTCCCAGGGAGAGAGAGGCCAGAGGCAGCTGAGGCCAGGGCACAAGGCTGTAAAAACCACAACTACATTAAATGCCACTGAATGGCTAAAATCTATCCCCTCTGGCCCACGTGTCTGCCCCCAGCTCAAGCCAGAGGGCCTGGAATCCCACCAGTAGATTCCTTCTTTTAGGTTAAGCACCGTTCTCTTGACTTGGTCCTCTTTTAAAGTATAAACATCCTCAGAAAATGAGTCACTCAATACATTCCTGAGAATGTGCTCAGTAGTGGCGAAATGCAGCCACTTTAAGACCAGACAGACCCCTCAGTCGGAGTCTCAGCTCTGTCCTTCAGTAGCTGTGTGATCTTGGACTCGTGACTAAACCTCTCTGTGCCTTGGCTTTCTCATCTGCAAAATGGGGAAGGCAACGGTACCTACTCTCAGGACTGCTGTAAGTGTGAAATTCGAATAAAGCTAATAAAGACTAGTCGGTGGTGGGTACAAAGGTGAATGACAGTGGGGAGAGGCGGTGGGTGCAGAGGGGCGGCGTGCAGCCAGGGGAAACTGCATCTGAGCTGGGCCTTGGAGGCTCCGGGGGCAGGGGGCGGGAAGAGCGCAGGGTATAAGGTCTGCCGGGAGCTGCGTGCTGTGTGAGCAGAGGTCAGGGTTGCCACACTCAGTGTGTGGGGAGGTCACCAGGCAGGGACTCCTTCGGAGGGTGACATGGGGCTGGAAACCAGCCACGCACGGCTCACAAGGCTTATCCCTTCCAGCATGTAGCTAATGGGGTGCTTTCTGCTAACCTGTGCAGAGGGGCCCTCAGCCTTTCCATGTGAATCCTGTCTGGGCAGGCGCCATGCCGAGAAAACAGCAGGAAAGCTGCTCCGGATGGAGGACCTCGGACCTCGGATGGTCAGCTAAGGCTGGATTTGGGTGGGCCTGGCGCGACGGACTCCCATTAAATCACTAGGACCCGTGTAGTGGCAGCACCCTGGAGTTGACGGTTACAAGTTCAAACCCCCATATGGCCCCTTGATAGCCGTGTGCCTTGGAGAAATTCATTGCACCTCTCTGGGCTTCATCTGCCTCTTCACTAAATGGGGATTCGTTACTCCTGGCTCATGGGACATTTGGGGAGTAAATGAGATAATGTTTGCGGAGCTCTAGGTATGGTACGGGCACCCACTCCACTGAAGTTATCTTTTATATTTAATGATAGAACAGTACTGCCAGGTGTCGATTGGATACGTTATACATGATCGGTGCACTAATCAGACAAGGGGCCCAAAGACACTGAGGAGGGTCCTGGTGCCTCGTGGCAGGGGGGCAGGGAGGATCACAGAGTGGAGGTGGCAGTGCCTAGGAGGCAAATGTCACTGGCTTCCTGAGCGTGCAAAAGCCCAAGCCATGCCCCTTGTTCTCCCGGGAGGCTGATGCACTGCATGACTGGCCTTGGGACTTGGATGGAAGCTTTGGGACACAGAAGAGGGTGTCTTGTTCATGGTCTGCGCGCAGGTGGGCACTGGTGGTCTTATTCTGCACTGGGTTCTCAGGGCCCAGCCTAGGGTCCAGCATTGACAAGGTGCTCCATATATGTTTGTGAATGAGGAACAGATGAGGAAGATGAACCTGGCATCGGAATCCCCATGACCAGATTTACACTGCAGCCAGCTACCCTGTGCATTCCTGGGATGCCCTGCACAGCTGCAGTGTGTGGGCCCACAAACACACAGGTGTGCAAGCACACACACAGCATGTGTGTGTTCATAGATAGCACACAGGTTCCTGCACTCACACATAGCACACGCGCGCACACACACATTCCCACACATTCACGCAAAGACACACGCTCATAGATGTGCAGATGGTCATACTAATGGAATCACATTTCAAGATGTGGATTTCCCCATCTCCACGGACATGGACATGTACTCACACACATTCACAGATGCATGCATTCCCCCACTTTCATACGCAGAAATGCACATCTCCACACATGTACACACACTCCCCTATTCATGCACACACAAGTACATTCACAATGAACACACACACATTCAGAGATACATTCACATTCCCCCATTCACATACACAGACACACACACACATTCAGATGCAGACTCATGAGGCTCCCCACGCACACACAGATACACACATTCACAGAGATTGCACACATTCACACCCTTATATCACCACACATACACAACATATACATATTTCCCCTGGACACTTATAAGTCTACAGAAATTCACAAGAACACACCAATATTCATAGATATACTGAAATCTCTCCCATCTGCAAACACAGATGCACATACATATTCTCAAATATACACACGTCCCTGCCTTCACACACATGTTCACAGATATACATATATTTGTCCACATTCACAGACGAGACACACACATCCAGATTTATGCACGCATCTCCCACATTCACACCTGCGTGTTCACAGCTATATACACGTATATGTACATACATGCGCAGATATACTCACATTCTTCTGCATCCAAACAACCACACACCTTCAGAGTTTTGCCTACATACATTCACACACACACACACACACGCACGCACACACACCTGCTATGTCCTGAGCTACTAAACAAATTCCAAGCCCTTCACACCTCCCAGCCTTGCTGGGAGCACCTCAGAGTTTTCTCTAGTTACATCTTGTGGAGCAAGTCACACACCTCACGCGCCAGACACACCGGCTGCATTCTCCTACCCTGCTCCAGAGGATGTTCCCATCCCCCAGGGGCCACAGGAGAAGCCCAGAATGTCCTGGGTGCGGAGCTGCCATAATGGGTTTCCTTACCCCCTTGCCAGGCTTTTGATCAATGGCATTTGGTCAAGATGTACGCTCCTCCAATATTCTGCCTCTGTGTGCACGGACACCCATGTCCCCACCTCTCAAGTGAGAGCAGAGGACCCCCACTTCTCTCTCCACTCCCCACAGGACTCCAAACTCCAGATGAGAAACCACCTTTTTGCACTCAATTATAGCAAGCTGCCTTAACCATAAATTAAGTTATAATGCCTTTGCCCACCAGACTGAGCTGGCAAGGCACCCCTTGCCCTTGTCATAAATTAACTCCTTGATCAAATTTTAAATGAATTATAAAAGTTGAAAATTAAATCTGGCTGTTATTTTAATGAAGCAGGAACCACCAGCGGCATAGAGCAGAGCTGACCACTTCCAGCCCAAACTTCGGCTGCAGACGCCTGCCAGTCGCTGAGTCAAAGGGGACGTTCTGAGCTTTCATCCTGACAATGGATTACTTCTCTGTGTGATTTTTAACTCTATGTTTTTTAAAGATTTTATGTATTCATTTATCGGGGTAGGGGGAGCAACAGAGGGAGAGGGAGAGAGAGAGACCCTCCAAGCAGACTCCCCGCCGAGCGTGGAGCCCGACTTGGGGCTCAATCCCAGGACCCTGGGATCATGACCTGAGCCGAAGGCAGACGCTTAACGACTGAGCCACCCAGGCGCCCCAGATTTTTACCTCTTTATTATGGAAAAACATAGGCAGATGTAGAGAGACTGGTAAGATTCACCCCCACGCACTGTTCCTCAGCTTCAAGGTGAAAAATATTTTTAGAATTAAACCAGTATGTCCTATACCTGATAATCAGTGATGCCTACTTGCTAGTTTTCCTGTGGTTTCCCCCGTCTCCGAATTCATTGTTTCAGGGGAAGGAAAAGATAGAGATCATTGATCAAAATTGTGCCTCAAAGTAGACTCTTTTGAGTATAGAAACAATGATCATTGTTGGGGGAAAAAAGAGACATTCAGAGCTTCCCTTTATACGTCAAGAGCTAGCTTGGAGGTCTGAACGTAGAGCTTTATATACACACGCCTCAAATGGGGCTCATGACGTCAGAGAGGTTCCCATCTGACAGGAAGGGTGAGTGTCTCTTCAGTTGCTTGGGATTGACACAGCACAGGATGACATCATGCCCGACCCAGAGCACGACGGTCCGAGGACATTGTCAAGGTGGAGCGGCATGAGGTAGAGCTCCTGCTTGTCTATAGGGAGAACGGAGCTTGTTGGATATCCAGAAAATTCCCACATGGCGTAGTGAAGGGATAGAGAAATCATGGGAAACAGTGTGCCAGGAGAGACAGGGTAAAGACGAGGCAGGCGCAGAAAGTGGACTTCATAATTTAGAGGCCATAGCAAAGGCCAGCCCAACTTCTTTGGGTTCAAGCTTGATGAAGGAATGGGTCACACTTCCAGATGCCAATATAAGGTGCGAGGTTGCCATGCAACAGGCTGTTGGATGCCTCGAAGAGGCCCCAGAGAATAACCTAAGGGTTGTTACCCCCTTTCTCTTGACCGCCATGGAGTCACGTAAGCTCTGCACCCAGGCGCCATGTTGGAAATGGCAAGCAAGAAATTGTTGGAATGTGAAGAAATAGCTCAGTCAGAAACTTTGAATAGATTTCGTATTTACTCAGAAGAGACGATCTTATACCCAAGGACACTGCAATCAATGAGAATGGGACCCTAGGGAGAGACGAGGTCCGTTATGGAAAATATAGAAAGTGACCTTTCTTACTACATCTGAGTTTTAGTGTGTAGACTTCAATTATGCTATTTAAGGTCACAGAATAGCATAGGATTCTTGTGGCTTGCTGATCTTAAACAAAGCTCAAGGTGCATATTTTCTAGTTTTCCCTTGGCCCGGAGTAATGATGGTGATTTAACAGAGATCTATGGTATTCTGGGCCGAGAAGGCTGGAGGTTGCTCTTGCTACTTTTTATGGATGCAGGAACCATATGAGATGGGGGGGTCACTGGTCTTAAAATATCTGAATCAAAGTCTGAGGGATTTAGTTCCTCCTATGGGGTACCCAGGGCCACTGGGGAGGATGATTGCTGGAATTTTCCCACTGGCATCTTCCCTGCTTGCTTTCTTCCTTCCCTCCCTGCCCTGAATTAGGGATGTTGAAGGGACAGAAGATAGTGTCTGGGTGAAGACCAAGAGGCACCTCTCAAAGCAAACAAGAAGATGCTGGTGGACAGGCTATTTTAAATTTACTTACCTTTTTTAAAAAAGGTTTTATGTATTTATTTGAGAGAGAGAGAAACCATGAGTGGGGGGAAGGGCGGAGAGAGGGAGAAGCAGACTCCCTGCTGAGCAAGGAACCTGATCCCAGGACCCTGGGATCATGACCTGAGCCAGAGGCAGACGCTTAACCGACTGAGCCACCCCGGCGCCCCTAAGTTTGCTTACTTTTAATGTAAACCTATCTGAATCAGAAGTCAAGAGGGCCAAATATTGAACCCCAAACCCAGAAACGCCCATTTTAAAGGGGAAGGTATTAAGATCACCGGCTGTCTCTCTCCTTCACATTTCGACAAGCTCATCGCCACTCAGAGGCAGGCAACCAAGTATTCCAGGCCCTCAGTCCGAGGTGCTGCGGAAGACAGACCCCAGGGAATTCTACCACCAAACGAGGCCTCTCTCTGAGAGCAGTAGCTCTAATTAACCAGAGCCAGCTCGCAGAGGTGCCAGGGATGACTGGCCACTCAGCCCAAAGAGACAGAGAGTGGCAGTAGGTTTATTGAGATTTGTGCAAAGCCCCCTTCAATCAGGCTTTCAAGATAATTAGGAAGCAGAAGGACAATTCATTAGTGGCCTGTGTCGATGGAGCTCCAGCCCGGCCTGCATTAACAGGAATTCCCCCTCTACTTGTATCTGCTCATTCATTTGGGGACACAGCATTATGAGGTGTTTTTCAAACTTGTTGACTGTGGCCCACACAGTAAGAAATACATTTTATATGGCAGCTTGGTACACACACACACACACACACACACACACCCCGAAACAAAAGTTACACGGTCATACTGACCTTTTTATGTGCCATGCACGCTGCTTCTTTCTTTTCTATGGTATTCTATTACATATTTTTTAATGCCAGTCATGGGCCCACTAAATTGAATTTGCCACCCGCTAATGGGCTGCAACTGAAAAATGCTGATCTAGAAGTACACCTGTTTGTCTTGATAGATCATTTCCACCCAGAGAGTTTCCGGGTAGGCAATTTGTTTGGGATTCTACACTCTGATTATTTTGAGCTGCTTCTATCTGAGATCCAAGGCACGTAGCTATTTTGCAGGACTATTGGGATTGAGTTATTGCTATTATTACTTTGAGTATTACTGCAGTTATAAATAGCCCCATGATTTCTGGTTAAAAAGGCGGTAGGGATACAAATAACAATGTCTAGTCAACTACATAGAATGGCTGGAATTTCTAAAAAGCCCGTTCTTTCTCTGGGTTCGTCAATGAGCTGTCTTTCTGGGAACAGGGTCATTACAAGAAGACTGACATATTCTCCTAAAGCTAGATCAGAGCTATGTATCAGGACACCTGGGTCCTAAATCAACTTGCTAGCGTGTGATCTTGAGCGAGCCCTTAGCCACCGCGGTGGGCGCCACCGGGTGGCGGCTAATTCAGGGCTCATTCCCTACCCCTCTACTTTGCCACCCCGCTCCACCATTATGCAACTGGAAAGCTGATTCCTCCGCCCTCTTCACCCAGCATCCTTTGCAGCCCGAAGTGGTCATGTGACACAGCTCTGACCAATGAGGCGTAAGCAGAAGTCTGATGCGTTCAGGACAGAGCAGGGGTGGGGGTGTTGATTATCAGATGTAAAGGCACTAGGGGTGCCTGGTTCCACGGCTTTGCTCCATTCTTCCTGTTTTGAGTGGACGTGATTTGGGGACCTGCAGAAACGTGCTAACGACCGTGTGTTGACAGGCATAAAGATAAAAGCCAGCCTAGGAGGGATCGCAGAAAGGGGAACTAGGGCCAAGGTTTCTGGTGCCTTCACTGAGCACAGAAGCGTGTCAGCAACTGCCAGTCCCTGGATTTCTGATTATTTGAGAAAAAGAAACGTCTGTTTCGTTAATGTACTGGTGGCTGGATTTTCTGTTTCTTGGAGCCAAATACCTCCCTGGTTAATACAACCTGTCTGAGCAATGTCAGATAAGGACACGAATAAAGAATGTCTCCAGCCCTGCTTTCCTCACAGAGATACTGTGAGGGTCAAACGCAGGATTCCTCACCCTCAGCGCTATTGACATCTGGGGCCAGATAATCCTTTGTGGGATGGGCATTTAGCAGCATCCCTGACCTCTATCCATTATTAGATGCCAGTAGCAATCCCTCCCAAGTTGTGACCACCAAAAATGTCTTCGGACATTGCCAAACGTCCCCCCCCCCGGGAACAAAATTATCCCTGGTTGAGTCGTACTGATCAAACGTAATGAGGGATGTGAGTGTGCTTGAAAGCTTAACATTTCATGGGGCACCTGGGTGGTGCAGTTATGTTGAGTGTCTGACTCCTGATTTCGCTCAAGTCATGATCTCAGGGTGGTGAGATTGAGCCCCTCATCGGGCTCCATGCTCGGTGCAGAGTCAGCTTGAGATTCTCTCTCCCTCTCCCTCTGCTCTTCCCGCTTGTGCTCTCTCTCTCAAAAATCAATCAATAAATCTTTAAAAAAAATAGAGGTTAAAATTTCCACGAGAGTGGAAAACATTATTGTCAGTGTGCGGTATTTCATTTTAGAGTTTTTTAGTTGTTTAAGGTTTTTTTTTTAAATACATTTTATACTCAGATTAAAATTTCCTTGCAAAGTGAAGTAAAAACAACAAAATTTCCTAAAATCAGAAGAAAAACCCAG
The DNA here is from genome assembly GCF_003265705.2 of Callorhinus ursinus. Taxonomy (NCBI): domain Eukaryota; kingdom Metazoa; phylum Chordata; class Mammalia; order Carnivora; family Otariidae; genus Callorhinus; species Callorhinus ursinus. The sequence goes on along the minus strand of NW_027397118.1, from coordinate 1,651,802 downwards.
CATTGTATCCAACAGGATCCATTTCGAGGAGGAACATGAGTTAGTGGCTAAGGTGGCCAATAGGGATGCTCTAGGATATGTTGCATATTGATTACAAAATGACATTGAAGTAAGGTCATCCTTGCTTGCTCCTGAGTTTCTACAATAAAAGAGTCTGGCAAAACTATTTCCTTCAGCAACGCCCCATTTCTCCAGGACTGGTGATGTGAAGACCAAGTAAGTGTACTGCTCGCAAAGCTCTTCCTTCAAGGAATTGCCTTAAGACATTGGATCTTTGGGAGAAACATGCTTACTTTGGGTTAACAATCCTCTTTCTTTTGAAAACAAAAATCTGTATGTCTTCTGAGGTCCCCGGACCTCAGAAGACATACAGATTTTTGTTCCATTTCTTACTCCATGTGGTTTGGGAGGAGCCATTCCATTTCTTTCTTTCTTTCTTTCTTTTTTTCTTTTTTGTTGTCCAAGGTTTATTGAAGATATTACAGCACAGCAGAAAGATTCAAGCGGCTCCACGTGGTGTTTTGAAATTCATCCCAACTGTAGGCTGAGTGACCTGCAGGTTGGACAGACTGCCAAAGTCCAAGAGTTTCCACATGTCCTTAGTGTTCCGGTCTACTTCAATGATCTGATCCAGGGCTGAGACCTCGGGCACGTAATTATCCCTCCTCTCTCTCTCCTCCTCCTGCAGCTTGATGGAGATGCCTTGCGCCAGGGCCCTCTGAGTCCGCTTCATCAGGTGTGTGACATAGCCTGCGATCTCGTTGCGGAGCTTCTTGCTGGAGATGGTGGCGATTTCCTCGCACACGTGCTTGTTGGTGTGGAAGTCGTTGCCCAGGCGCGTGTAGTACTTCTCGGTGATGACCCGGGCCGCCTTCTTCACGGTTTTGGTGTGGACGCGGCCCATGTTGGCGGGTATTGGAGCCATTCCATTTCTAAGTGCCAGGGTGAGAGGAGACCCAGGAGGAAGCCAATTGGCATACCCCATCCTCTGACCCTTGGGTTCAGAGATAGGCATATGACTGAACTTGAACCAATGACAGACAGGCCCTGACTGTTGGGAGAACAGGTGTGGATGGAGAAACCCGTAAGCCAGGGAGGCTGGAAGCCACTGCACAAATTAAGGAGTGAGCGTGCCTGAAGAGAGAGCCAACGAAGACAGACGAGGAGAGAGACCAGATCCTGTTAAACATCGTTTGATGAGAGGCCCAGCCTGGATCTACTGCTACCCGGGGCATCTTGGCTGCACAAGCCAATAAGTAAATTTCCATTTTTGCTTAAGGTAGTTCCAGTGGGGACCACCTTTATTTTCTCCTTCACAAATAAAGCCAAGCACAGCCGGTAGAACCAGAATGACTTCAGGGAAGGTGGTCCTTGTTAGAGAACAGCCCCCCAGGCAGGGAGGGAGGTGCTGATGCATTGGGGTGATATATTGCACCTTATACCATGAAACTTCGGTGCCTACTTAAAATATTGAGGAAGAGGTGGAGGAGAAGAAGGAGGAGAAGAGGGGGGGGAAGGGGAGACGAGGAGAAAACTCAAACCATAAAAAACAAACACAGAGAAAATCAAGAGTCTGTGCGCCCATGGACCCCTCCTCTGCCTGCAGAATCTCTCAGAGATATATGGGAGACTTGACCTTGGAAAGCCAAACTCTGGAGTCGGACATTAATAAAGATGTCTTTGGGAGACCTAGAAACTCATCAAACAGGATCTGGCTGAGTCTCGAGGTGTTGGTGGCAGCTTGCCCAGAGCCCCGTCAGGAACCACTAAAGCTTCTGAAACTCTAGAAATATGGGTTCTGTCTCATTCTCTCTCTCTCAAAGAGGCACACTTGACCCACATACTACTGTCTAAGGGCATGTGTTGAGCTTGCTGGCAGAGGTTCCAGGCATCCCACCTGTTGTATGCTCGCCACCATGACAAACAGGGAAACCACAGAAACAGAACAGGGCAGCTTGCTCTTCTCCGAAGCCCTGGGGGTGCGGAGGGCACACTGTCAGCTACGCGGCTGGGTCAGGGTGGCCTCTGGGAAGCCGCAGTTCTGGCCCCTTCTCAGACTCCCTGGCTGTTCCCTGGAGCTGGCCATTTGGTTTTCACCAATTCCGTGACTCTCCTTTGCCCTGTGGCCCCTAGCAAGCTGTGTCCTCTCTGACGTTTCCACTGGTTTTGTGATGTGTGCCTCAGTCATTAAAAATGGCATCACACTGGGCACTGGGGCTGAGAGATGTCCTCTCTGTCCTAAGGAAACTGGTTCCAGGGTGGGGTGGGAGGAGCTCGGTCATGGTGACTAAGTGCCAGAACATCTTTCTTTCGCACAGAAAGACTCAGGTTCCCACCTTGATCCTGAGATCTTGTGCAAAGGAACTAACCTCTCAGAGCTTCTGTTTCTTTATTGGAGAAAAGAGGCTGACGGTCCTTCTTTGACCGAGATATTGTAAGAACTGTGTGTCCAGCATACGGACACATACACATGTTGCCATCACAAGGATTATTGTCATTGTTAGGATCTGGATTCACTTCTGTGCTAACCCCACTTTGGGGCAGAGCTCGGAGGTCAGGCCCAGTCTCTTCTCTTGGTGCCCACTTCCAGAGGGCAGCCTGAGCAACATCAGATGTGGGTTAGTGCCAGTTTGAAATATGCAAGTGTTTCCTCCAAAGAGTCACCCCAACGTGTGTCCCCCACCCCATCATACTTTCTGCACAGCAGATGCTCAGCTGCATTTAGCAGTGAAACATCATTGGTGGGTGAGAAGTTACCTGCCGGGGGTGGGGGGAACCACGGTCTCCTTTGGCTAGGGATGGGCAGTGACATCATTTGAGTAGGGCCTCTGAGCCCCCCACTCCAGGTATGAAGCGAAGCGCTCGGTCCCTTCTCCAACCTAACGTCAGGCCACAGATGCCCAAACAGCTCCATCCAGAGCTCTGCTTCATAAATAATTGGTCAGACACGAGTTTGACTTAATCAAGAAAGGCTATGGAAAGCAGATTAATGACATTTTGATGAACTTTTCAACTCAATTTGAAAAGCCATGCTACGTTAAGCACAGTTTCCAATTACCCTCCAGGAAAAACTCTGGGGAAAGTCGAGACCTCCCCGAAGTACAGAATGTACTCGTGGAGAGATGGTGATCTAAACCACAGTCATCTCCTGAGACCCTTTCTACATCGACAGTCAAGGGAAAAAACAACGGAACCCACCAAATGAAATGAGGAGTCTGCTTCTCCCTCTCCCTCTGCTTCCGCTCCTGCTCTCTCTCAAAGAAATAAAATCTTAAAAAAGAGGAGGGATGGGACCTGAATTAATTTTTTAAATGGTCTGTTTAAATGGTAAATAAATGTGGTTTTTGGTTTCTAAGAAAACAATGAAGAAGTAATCAGGTTCATTTTATTTCTTTCCTCATTTTGGCCCTAGATGAAATTGTAAACCGAGGTTTTCATTATGACTGTGGATCCATGTGACTTGTCTGGTCAAGCTAATTTCTTTCTTTTCTTTTTTTTTTTTTTTAAGATTTTCTTTATTTGAGAGAGAGAGAGAGAGCATGAGCAGGTGAAAGGGCAGAAGGAGGGGGAGAAGCAGATTCCCTGCTGAGCAGAGGGCACCTTGATCTTGAACTTTGGGCCCCCAGAACCGTGAGAAAAAAAAAAAAAATCCATTGTTCAAGCAACCCAGTTTGTGGTATTTTGTCATGGCAGCCTGAGTTGACCAACACACCATTCATCATGAACTTTCCCCTCCCTCCATTTTAGGTTCCCAACGACTGTGTATTTTATTCCACTTTGGCGATATTTTTCTCTTTTGCGTTGTCCTATCTATGACTAGCGGATTATCCACATAAAGCCCTTAGCACAGGGCCTGGGGCATGATCAAGCATCTATAATTAGTGTTTACTATTACTGTTATTATCATGTATTGTTATTGTTGTTACGTTATTCTGGGAAGCGTAGACAGGTCTCATACTTTTGTTCTTTGATTCTTTGGGTAACAAACCTTTAAGCTTCTAACTCCAGGTAGCTAGCATGGGGAGAAGTCTCCTTCCTGAGGGTCTCTTGGAGGGGACGACCCAAATCCAGGACCCTGGGTAAGTTCTTTGGCTCCGGGTTCTTCAGTCTCCCTAATGCTAAATTCTCCTGTTCCTTTTCTGCCTCCCCGACCCCACAATCAACCCTCCACACCATACATGCGTGCACCCCCCACACACACAAATACACAAACACAAGCATGCACACGCGCACACACACCCAGTGTGAGGAATGCAAGATGATCACATAACTAACCAAAGACTCCTACAGAAAGGTGGGGAGCCAATGGGCAAGGAAAAAAATCAGGCTAAAACAGACTTTTGGTAAGGGGCAGATGAATTAGGATAAGCTGGTAGGGTGGCAATGTCAGGGCAGATCAAGGGAAAGCGAAGCCACCATACCCCCACCCAGCCCCCACCCCCCAGGGTGGCTGGAACATTCTGTTTGGCCTGTAGCAGAGAGGTTCAGGGTCGACTCAGAATTCTTGGGTTCAAATCTCAATTCCTTGACCTTGGACAAATTTCTGAACCTATCTGGGCCTCAGTTTCCTCAGCTGTAAAGTGAAAATTACAGCCTACCTCCTTTACAGGGTGAGCGTGAGGCATACATGAATGATACCCCGTAAATATATGGGTAAATCGGCTGTTATCATCGATGATGCCACACGATCTTGTCACTTCTTGTTAAGCAATAGCTGACTTTCAGCGTGTGGCCAGGGGATTCGGCTCTGTATGCAATTAGAGTGCCACAATATAAAGGAGCATTACTATTCAATCGATATTCTGCTTTAAAATACTAGTATAAATACAAGTTTATCGTATAACTGTGTCAAGGAGGAAAGAACACTTTACAGGGGCCAAGTGGCCAGATATCCTTACGCGGGTTCGGCCACCCAGCTCAGAGGGGCACGGGGGAGAGGGAGCAGATTCTTCTGGCAAGAAAGTCTTTGTGGGAAATTACCACTTCCCACTGGAATTAGCTAATAAGTCTGCAGCCCGTTGCCCTAGAGGGCTTCATGGCCTCTAGGTGCCTGGGCAAGTTACCTAGGCCCCTTCCTCACTTTTATCATCTGCAACATGGGGACAGTAACAGTATCTGCTTTATAGAGTATTTGTGAAAATTGCATAAGGTGATACACATAAAGGGCAAAGCACAGAATAAAAATGCCTGGCACATTTTGGTAGCCCAGAAATGCTAGCTAAGCCTTATGTTATCTTGCTTGGGGTAGGGAGAAATGACAAAAAAAAAAAAAAAAAAAATCCGTTCTCTCTGGGATCTTTGAAAACTCTACAGCTCCTATTATGGGGACTCGGACAGCTGACTCGGCCTGATTGTGGGTCATCTCGGGAATCAGTTACTTTCATTTTTTTAAAAATTTGCTTTTCCTGCCCTTTGCCAACCTCACCAACACCACTGAAATCCAGCCGGGTGATTATCCTGGGATAAAAGCTTTTATCATGAAAAGTTTTGTTTGAGAAAGCAGGAACTGTGCTTCTCACCGCTGGCTTTCCTGCACGCCGGGATTCTGTCCACACTCCTACAAAGGCCAAGATTATCTCTCTCTGTTAAGGGTTTAAAATCCTACAAGCCGGCCATGCAAGTGACCAGTATCAGATTATGATAACAAGATCATGTCCAGTTATAAAAACAAGTGTCTAAACTTTTCTCATGTCACTTTCGCCCGGGGTCCCTTCTGGGGGTGGGGGGGGGGGGTCTCAGCTCATTTTGAAGGCAGCGCTTTGAACTGAATTCATGGGGTATTTGCATAAGAAGATTTGAGGCTGAAGAATGGCCAGCTATTGCATCTGCCCATTAATATGCCTGCTAATTCAGCACATTGTAAGCCTATTGACGGCTCACAAAGGGCTCAAATTCAAGGACAGTTATCCTATGACCATTGTGAGTGCTTCAATTCAAGGAATATGTTCACTGGAGGAATACAGTTGTTACAATTAGATATTTTTCATGAAACATTATAAAGAACTAATGACAACCAGAAACACAATACTGCAACAACCACCAAAAAACATTCAGAACTCCATGTGTCAGCTTGCCTCTCTCTCTCCCTCTCCCTCCCTCTCTCTCTCTCTTCCGCTCTTTCTCTCTCTCTCTCATAATCTCCCACACACTTACTTTCCCAGATGCAGCCGGCTGGAGATGGATGGAGATCTCCAAACGTGAAAGCACATTTATCTGCTCCCTAAATTTAAATAAAAAGCCAAATGAAATAAACAGATCCCAGCAGAAGAGGAGAGACCCACATCGTTGGCATAAATAGTGGTTAATTTAATCCCGTTTATGAAAAAACATCAACCATCACCTCCAAGGGATCCGCGAGGCAATATTTTAGAGCAAAGATGAATTATCTGAGGGGAGAAAGCTTCTCTCTTTTCTGAAGTTGAGAAAAGATGTTTATGCAGATCTAGGAAAATTCAAAACAAGCGGAGAAATGGTGCTGACTTGTGGCTGTGTTTAGGCGGCTGGGGGACAGTGGCATTTTAGTGAGAAAGTTGCGTGTCTCTCTCTCTCTTTCTGTTTCTCGGAAGGATACTTGCAAAAAAGTCTGGTTGGGAAGGCAGGCAATTTAGCTGGGCTGGAGAGGCCAGCAGGAACTTTCTAAGAAACCGGGGGCTAAAATGCTCTTTCCAGCGGGGTGTTTGTGAGCGAGCAGCGCGCCCAGGGACGCCTGGGATTGGGGACATTGTCTGGGCATTGTGCTGGGCTCCCACTCTGCCGGCCATTGTCACAGAGGCCCATCAAGCCCCGGGCCTGAGCACCGGTTGTATTTTTCTCACTCTACATCCCTCAGAAAAGACATCAAAGACCAGGGAGATGTGCTTTTTGCTTTGTTTGGTGTCTGATTCTCAACATGTGGCTTCCCAGGCCAAATTTCGGCACCTTTTAACCTATTCTGTTCAGCTTAGGCCTGAGCTGTATTTGAGCATTAGGGAAACTATAGTAACCAATAATCTGCCTGTTGCTGAAAAGAAACTATGTATCTTGTCACACAAGAGCTGTCGGACGATCACCGTCCTAGACCAGACCCTTTGGGGGCTCCAGGCTTTCTTTCCTGGGGCTCAGCCTGTCCCTCTGAAAAGGCGTCCGAACCCTTTGCCTTTCTAGCATGGAGGACCCGTGTTCATGTTCATTTATATTTAACAAATAAGGCATTGTCCCTTGCAACATATCAGCATTTGATTATCTATTACAAATGTTTTCATCAAGTCAGAAATGAGGCCTCTTAACAAAAGGGAGGAAAAAAAAAAACCCTTTGGTGCATCCCAGGGATGGGGCAGAGACGGATTTTCTTGGTGGGGTATTTAGGTTCTTCAGCATATCACATTAGACCTGTTGCATACAGTGCCACCAAAAAAAAAAAAAAAAAAAAAAAAGTGGTGGGGGGTGCCAGGGACATGCCAAAGCAGGATAGCTGAAGATGCAATTAAATGGACCAGTGTGGGCTCAGCAAAGCAGCATGGGGTATCTTTTGAGAGTATAGGTTCCAGAGCTTGATTCCAAGGGCTCAAATCCCACCTCTACTTCTTACTAGCTGCACAGCCCTGAGCAAGCCTCTTGAGGTCTCTGAACTTCGTGTTCCCTCGAAGGCAGTGGGGATATTAACAGACCCTACATGGAAGGCCTATAGGAGGATTCGCTGAGCTAATCGCTGGGGCAGCACAGGGCCCGGCACACAAGTGCTCATAAAGGGCTGGTTGGAAGTGTTATTCCACAGAGCAAACATTGCACGAGGGGCTAGGCAGGTTTTGGGGGCAGGCAGCTCCACACCGAGGATCCAAATGGATAACTAATAGTAGCAACTATTATCATGATTGCATTGCATTTTTACTGATACCCAAAGGAGGAAACAGACACGAAATAAACATGACATAAAATAAAAACAAATAAAGAATCACTGCCAAAACACTGATATGGTTTCCATAAACAACTGTTTATTATTATAAAGACTGATATCCCAGACAGAAACAAAGAACAAGTGTGAAAATAACTAGAAGAATAAAAAATGAAGAGCAGAGTAAGTGAAGGCTTCACAGACCCTCAGCCAGGATCCTGAGCAGGCGCAGGGATGGGGTGAGGGGCCTGAGGGTGCAGATTGAAGGAGGTGCTGGCTCTCAGGGTCCTGCAAGTGCAGATTTTGTGCCCTGGGAGCCTCCCCCCTGTCCCCTCCCCACCTCCTGCTCCTGAGATGGGCACTGTGAGAAGTGTGACCCATTGACTTGCAGAATTTTCTCATTTTGCGTCCCAACATTTCATTGGCAACATGACCTCCATGCAGACTCTTGGAGAGCTCACTTTTTCATTTACCTGAGAGATTCTGGATATCTTTCCCTGCTGAACTTGTCTTCCTTGTCTTCTTTTTCTTCCTTTACCAAAAAAAAAAGGAAGACTTTTTTTTTTGGTCTCACACTTATGTAATATAAAAATAATTGGTGACCATAGTTATCATTTGGGTACAAATCCTGCCTAGCTTTTTTTTTTATGCTTCTATGGAACTCATAACAGCTCCCATTTTACTGGGTGTCTATTAAGAGCCTGTGATAAGAATCTTCCTCGGTATTGACTCAATTAGGTCTTTTTTTTTTAAGATTTTATTTATTTATTTGACACAGAGAGACACAGAGAGAGAGGGAACACAAGCAGGGGGAGTGGGAGAGGGAGAAGCAGGCTCCCCGCTGAGCAGGGAGCCCGATGCGGGGCTCGATCCCAGGACCCTGGGACCATGACCTGAGCCGAAGGCAGACACTGAGCCACCCAAGCGCCCCTCAGTTAGTTTTTATAGCAACTAGACGAGGCTAGCGGGTGTCACTATCATCCCCATTTTACATAAAAGGAAACCAAGGCCAAGAGTGAAGTTAAGTAACTTGCCGCATCCTGAAGCTACCAGGAGTCCTGATCAGACCTCAGTGCACTTTCCAGAGCCTATGCCCTCACAGATGTGTTAAAGATGTGAACTCATACTGTGCACACACACACACACACACACACACACACACACACACACATTTTACAAAGACACCATCATACTCTGTATTGTCTGGAAACATTGTTATAATCAACCTCTGCATTACAGACCTTTGCTGATGACAAAACTGTCCATGGCTTGGATGTATGACAACGTACTTGGGTTGTCTGAGGTTTTCTGTCCTATCAGGCGAACTTGTTGCCTGTGGTCCGGGAGGGCTTAGCTAAACTGTCAGCTCGGGGCTCAAATGACCTGCCCTTATGGAGAAGCTGCACTCTCACGTGAATCAAACTCTTGTTCTAGCAGCAAGAGGTATTTCTTATGCTCCCTTCAGAGGTGGACTGTGAGGCTCAGAGAGTATAATATGACTGGTTCAAGGTCATGAGTCAGTTAGCAAGGCTGGCTGGGTAGAAGCATAACCAAGAAGTATTCCCGGCTCTCCAGGGAGGCTTGGTAGAAATCTCCAAGCTGGAGCACCCTCTCCCTGAGCCAGTTAAGCAGGCAGAACTTAGGGCTGGGGCATGAGCAGCAAGCACCTCCTCCTGGTGTTGCCATAGGTAAGGCATTTGAAAATCACCCAACAAGATGGACAATCATGTCTTTTTCAGCCAATTCTGAGCTTGGGACTGCAAACTCATCAGGTTCTCACTCTTTCCAGCATCCCTGAGCTCTGGAAGGCAGCCCAGCACCCCCTCCCCAGCCCCCTTGGGCAGACAGGAACCAGGGCTGCAACACCACCCATGTGTCCCCCGTGAGTCCTGCACTCCCCTAACCCCCCACTCTAGTTGTCTAATGAACTGATTTTGGCACATTTCTGCTAGTTCAACGTCATTTGGAGCCTTTTCCTGCTGCCTGGGCTTGGGAAAGACAATAGCCTCAGCCTGGCTGCTACTGGTCCCCTCACTTTGCTCTCCCCACCTCAATCTTTGACTAAAGGCCAAATTTCACAATCTCTGAGACCCTAGAAATCATCCAGTCCACCTGGAGGATGTGCTATAGATGGGGATGCTGAAGCACAGAGAGGGTGAGTGACTTGTCCAAGGTCACAGAGCATAGAAGTAGTCAAAGGAGGACAAGAAATGGCCCAGGGCTCTCTTGACACACAAAACTATGTTCACCCAATTATGTATTTAACAGGAACTTCCTGAGCATCCACTGTTACACCAGGTATTGTGCGAAGCCCCCAGTATACAAACCCAGATGAGTCATGGGATCTACCTCCGAAGAATTTCCGAGACTCATTGAGGAGATGGATATAAATAAATTATAAGAATAGAAAGTTCTGATAGGTTGGTACATTAGTCAGCTTGGGCTGCCATAACAAAATACCATAGATGGGGTGCTTAAACAACACAAATATGTTTTCTTATGGTTCTGGAGGCTGAGAAGTTCAAGATCAAGGTGCCAGCCGACTGAGTTTCTGGTGAAGGCCCTCCTCCTGGCTTGTAGATGACCACCATCTTACCATGTCCTCACGTGGCTTTTCCTCAGTGTGGGCGAGTGGCCCTCACCAAAGCCCCAATTTTATTGGATTTGTACCTCAGCCTTATGACCTCATTTAACCTTAATTATCTCCTGCAAGCCTTATCTCCAAATATAATCACACTGAGGGTTGAGCTTCAACATAAGAATTTGGGGAGGGCATCATTTCGTTCATATCAGTTAGTAATAAATACAATAATAATAATAATAGCTCGCATTTATTGAGAACTTCCTCTGTGCCAAGCATCGTGTTAAAGTACTTTATCTACATTATATAATTTATTCCTCACAGCAACCAAGGGGGTCGGAGTTATTATCATTCCCGTTTCACCCATGGGTTAACTGGGGTCCCTAGAGATATTAGGTATCTTGCCTAAAGACACATGAGGGTGACCCCACAACACACCCCCTCCACCAGTTCTTGGAGGTGGCGGATTATGTTGGTAAAGCTTTACAGAGGAGGTGATACCCGGGAGAAATTTCAAGGGACCAGTAGGAGCAAGTGTCAACCCATGCTCCCTCCCTCCGAATCCAGCGACATGTTTATTTTCCCAGCCCACCTTTTCCTTTACAAAGTTTGTAACTGTGTCCGGGCCGGAGGGGAAATGCTACATTTGCAACCAAGTCCCTGGGCTCCAAATTTAAGTTCGCCTGCTTTAAGTGCTTTCCCAGTGACCCAACACCGCCTGGCAACTGGCCGCCTTCTGCTTTTGACAGCTTGGCATATTTGGTCATTTACTGGGTGCATGTGAAGATCAAATGGGTTAAGATTCTTCTCTTTAAACAGCAGGGAAAAGAACATCAAAAAGGTGTACATTTCATTTCCCCAGTTTTGATTAAGTCAAGCATGAAATGAAATGTAATACCCTCAAGTGGCCGGGGTTTACACCATTCATGTCGTTACTTCTGCTTCAGGAGGCCCAATCAACCCTGGGCAAGGGGAACAAGCTAACAGAGTTTTAGGGTGGCCAGATGGACGGGGTTTACCGTGGTTGAAAAGGCAGCTTAGTGCTTGCCTCTTCAAGCCAACTGTGTGAAATCCTGGTGTGGCCCCTTCCCCTCTGGCTGGCCTTCCCGCAGGCACCCCCCCCTCACCCCGCTGCCTCCCTCTCTCTGCCGTTCAAGATGGAGCCGCCAGCTCCTGGATGCCACAGCGTCTGGGGCCGCTCGGCCTGAGATGCGTCCTGCTCCAACAGGCTATAAGGGGACCCCCCCAACCCCGCCCTTGGAGTGTGTCTGCTGGGGCAGGGTAGCCCCAAGAGGGAATTAGCATTCAAGGAAGGACTCCAAGCCTGGGTCCCTGGATGCGGTCTCGGGAACTCGTTAATGAGTAAAATCATTGTGTGGGAAATGGGGGGGCACCCCTTTGTGCCAGGTACAGTGCCTGGCCCTGAAGAGGTAAACCCCGCCACCTGGCTCTATTCAGTCCAGCCAAATCCTAAGAGGTGAGGTTGGAGCCCCGAGTAATGATTGAAAAGCTGCCCCTGGGGTTTACCAGCTGACTCAACGGAAGCCGAAAATAATACTGAATCAGTATCAGGGAACCTTTTTTCAAGTAGAAGCCATTTTATTCATTGGCCCACTTTTTGAGAGCCCGGGGATTGTTTCCTATTGGGAAACCAAAGTTATAGTATTGGCTTCAGGTAAATAAAATGCCAAAACTTCAAGACCCACCTTAACCAAATGTTTAATTAAATATCGAAAGAGGGAGGACTGGGTGGCTGCCTCTGAAATTTAACCCTTGTCCGATGGCATCTAAACAATGAAGAATCAATCAGAAGAACAAAGTAGACCATTATTTTCACTAAAGCATATTGAAATGCTGAAAATATTCTAAAAATGCTTTCAGAAAAGACTTTTGGAGTTGAGGAAGATTATATCTAATATGAGATGTGGAAGAATTTTATACATGGGATAGAATGTGTGTGTGTGTGCGGCGGGGGGGCGGTATCTCCCAAATTCAAAGCTTTGGCGCCTGGCGAAATTTGGAAACAGCGATGCTTGGCAGCGGGGAGATGTTTCTGAGCCCGGCTCTGTGGTCACACGCCTCTGAGGGAGGGGGGGTGTCTTTCTTAGGCTGGAAAAGACCCATTTTCCAGAGGTGCTTTCTGGAAGGTTCTACACCAGGCTCAGCTGAAAGCTTCAGGCCTTCAACAGCTGGAGGAGAATAGCAGGGCTTTGGGAAGAACTTAATAGAATCCTTAATGCCGCTAACAATCCGTTGCTATTGAACTGCATTAAGTAGATATTATGGAAGGACAAAGAGGTAAATAGCTCGACATCACCCTCATTCGCATGCGGCCCCTCGCAGGGACCATTTTCTGGGCCGTGCCATTGTTCCTGTACTCCCCAGGTTAGCTTTAACTTGCAAATGATCCCCTGAAAAGGAAAAGAAGTGGTTTTCTTTTCTCCTTTCTCTCTCTCTCTCTCTCCCTCTAACCCTCTTTCTCTCTCCGTTCTGTCTCTGTCTCCCCCCTCTCTCAAAATGGCCCTCACAGAAAGAAAATCATTTTAGGCCATAAGAAAATGAAAGACATTGTTACCACGGCTTGGACCGTAGCAAATGAGATACATCACGGACTCCGGAGCTGAAAGCTACACTCGAGCTGTTTTATTTTGGTGCTTTGGAATGTGGTCCACATGAGAACATAAACAATGCCAAATCTGTATGAATTAATAGGCTGGGCTTGACATATTTCCCTTTGTTTGAGGCCAAACAGGCGGGGGTTGGGGTGTGGGAGGAGAAGGAGAAGGGAGAGGAGAATCTTATTTGATTAAAAAAAAAAAATCCAATAATCCAGTTGAATAGGAGCGCGCGTGGCCACCCTTCTTAAGGCGGGCCTTCAGCATCAATGGTGAGCCAGCGGCCAGTCCGTGGAGCCTCATCACTTGCTTTGATCAAAATGCTTTTTTGAAAAAAAAAGAAAGAAAGAAAGGAAGAAAAAGAAAAAGAAGAAGAAGAAGGTCTCCATAGAATTGTTTGCAACCTGCAAAGTGCTTCAGCGGCTGACACGAAAATGCTGGAAGCCGGAAACCTATTCCCAGGCAGAGGCCTTCCCTGTCACCTTGGTGGGTGAATAATTGTGCCTTTTGCATACGCCTTGTCATCAGCAGCAGGAATGAGGGGGCCCCAAGGACCGCCCTGGCAGCACGGGTGCTGCACCAGCAGAGTAAATTAAAACACGGATTACAGCAAGTATGATTGGGGATGACAAGCAGGGCGGGTGTAGCCGCAGAATGAGCCGTGTTGCCCATATGGTCCTCGGGAAACCCACGCGGCGCTGCTTTCTCCCCAGCCTGCTCCAGCTGCCCGTCTGAAGGGGGCATTTAGGAGGCCTTGAGCCATTTTCTGGAACTGGGAAAATTCGTTTCCCTTCTTTGCATGCTCAGAAATGCCACCAGCTGCCACCAGGTACTTGGAGGTTTAAGTCATGATACCCATCCCCCCCCCCCCCCCCCCCCCCACCCCTACCTAGGACTCAGTGGAGAGCAGCGTGTCACCAGGTGGGCTAGCTAGCAGGCTTGGCCATTCCTTTTTGGTTCCCTTGCTTGAATTCACAGAGGCGACTTGCTGGGCCATTGGAGGCTGGGTGGTCACCTGACAATGTGGTCGCCACGATCATGGGGGCCATGAGCCAGGGTGGCCTTGATAACATCACTTAGTACTGCTGGCGAATGTTTATTAAGCACATACCACGTTCTCATTGTTGTAGATTTCTCTCCGGGAACTGTGTGAACCGCTTAGGTGGACCATACCTTGTCAAAGATGCCCGGGAGGGACGACCTAGGACTGAAATCGCCACATTCTGTTCACCAGGCCATTGCTCCCGTGTGGGGTCGTGTCCCCGGGAGGAAGGGGTGTCTTCCCCATTTTGCACAAATACTGCATCTGATGGTGCGGTGGCCCTGCATGCCGCGCCACTCTGCTTCGACTCTATGGATGGGTCTGCTCATCAGTCCCATTTTCCAGATGTGGAAATCGAGTCTCAGAGTAGTTCAAAAATTTGCCTAAGTCTCACAGCTAAGAAGTGGAGAGCAAGGACCCCAACCCGTGTCTTCTGAGTCCAGAGCCTGTCCCTCTTAACCACCGCATGGGAGGAAGGACAGGGTGAGACTGGGAGCACTGGGAAGCTACCCCTTGCCCAGAAGCTTTGACAGCACAGGGGCCTGGAAGCACAGAAAACTTGGTGATGGATTGTGGCATTGGGACAGAGGCGGGAGGGTAGGGGTGGAGGTTGGGGACAGGAAAGGAGTGCAAATGCACAAGGGGACAAAGCAGGGTGAACCCCGCAAGGGCAGTGAGTGGAGGGTCACTTCCAGCAAAGCCCAGGAGCATATCCCAGCCCTGTTTGATTTTTGCACAGCCCACACCAGGTCCTGGGGTGCTCACACACACACACACACACACACACACACACACACACACACACTCCAGAACAGGGCACTTCTGAAACCCGTCCCCGTGGGCAGCACGATCACCTTCCCTCCTGGCTGAGGAAGAATTGTCACTCACATCTTCCATGACAAGGGATCATCACAGGGCAGCCCTACCTTTTAACCGCTCCTGCTAAACTTATCACTTGAAATAAATCTTCCCCTATCACATCTTCCGTGGAGAAAATTCCACACAACTGGATCTCTCTACATCTCATCAAAGGGCAAGAACTCACGTGTGAACTCCAACCCTGATAAGTCACAAATTACATCTCATTGACTTGATTCCTCCATGACCTTCAACACATAGCAAGACAACAAGAAAACGCCTTGTAAGGCATATGCTGTAAAGGGCGAGAGTCTAGTCGCGGCAGCACACAGAACGTTCATCTTTAAAATACTCAACTGTCTAGAGGATAGTGACTCAACTAGAGGAAGAGTCACCTCTATCTCCACTTGGACATCGGATGGGGGTTTCACAATGCTCGAAGATGAGCTTCTGATGTTTACTTTGGCTCATCCTCTCCCCAAAGCCGGCCCCAGCACCTTCCTCATCCCCATAGGTGACAAGTCCGTCTTTCCAGACGCTCAGGGCTAACATCACAGACCTAGCTTTGACTCTGTTCTCTCTCACATCCCACATCCCCCCCGCCAGCAAATCATGGCAGTTCTACCTTCAAAGCATGGCTGTCCGCCCCCGCGCACCGCCCCCAGGTCTAAGCCCTCATCAGTGTCTGGATTATTGTAATATCCTTCCAACGGCTTCCTGGTTTCGACTTGCTTCTACATCCCAACCTTGGAAAAGATTCTTCTGCTCAGAACCGGGCCGTGGCTTCTCATATCACTCAGAGTAAAAGCCAGCATCCTCACCAGGCCCGACAAGACCCCACATTCTCCGTTCCCTGGTCACCTCTGTTTTTGCCTCTCCCATCATGGCCCTCCCAGATCGCTGTGTCATGGCCACCGTGGGGCATCACATAGATGGTGCACATTCCCGGTGCAGGGCCTTTGCACTTACTCATCCCTCAACCTAGGCTGTTCTTCCCTCAGATATCCACGGGCCTCCAGCCAGCATTTCCTGCCTTGGGGGCTCCTTCCCAATGCCACCCCAGTAGAGAGCTTTTCCCTGGCCTCCCTAAAAGAAATAGCCACGCCACTCCCACCTCCACGTCACTTTCTATCCCTCACCCTTAACCGGCTCTGTTTTTCTTCCTAACATTTATCTATGGAGACTTTGTCTGGTTTATCTGCTAGTTGGAGAGAGAGACCAGGAGTGCCGGGCTCCTTTATGCCCTTCACAAGCCCAGACCTGAATCACAGGCCTGGGGTTCAAACGCTGAGATTCTTAGAAGGAGTGAAAAAAGGGGACCCTGAACATTTCTGGAAGCCCCTTTTTTCTTTGCTGGGAGAGAAAAGGAGGGAACAGTGCTGTCACAGATCATCTACTTAAATCACTTAGCAGAGGGCCTGGCACATAGTAGGTGACCAATAAAGGTTTACTTTTATTGTTATTTTTATTCCCCGATTCCACATACGTCAATTACAAACGTTAGTAAAAAAAAACAAAAAAACAAACGTTAGTAAAAGCTTAAACTTTGGGGATCTAAATTAAACAAAACAGTGATTTACTGAATACAATCTTTTTTTTTTTTTTTTTACTAAATCCATCCAAATGCTTAAAAATTGATATAACTTTAAAAACATTGTTCAACCTCAAAAGGGTATGACAACCTAGTGCAATAGCCAATCCTACTCTGGGTCTTGTCTTGCAGGGGGAAATTTCTACAAAGAACATTATTGGGTCCACTGGCAAAACTGAAACATGGATGAGAAATGGGATAAAAGTTATTTAGCAAGGCTCATCTTACTACAGTTGAAAACTATATTGTGGCTATGTGAGAGAACATCCCCGTTGGTAGGAAAGTCTCCAGGAAAGTATCCGTGGGTATGTAACTTGAACTACAGAGAGTATCCTCCAGTGGTTTAAAGAAGCAAATTTGGGGGGGGGAGGGTGTATGTGATATGCACAAATGATAAGCAGTGAGATAAAATATTAACAGTAGGTGGACCTAGGCAAAGGGAAAGGGTTTTCTTTACACTGTTTTTAGTTTTGTAATTTTTCTGTGAATTGGAAATTATTTCCAAATAAAAAGTAAAAAAAAACAAAAACAAAAACAAAACCCAAACACTGTTTATTGTTCAGGGCTACGACTTCTGTGTTAATTTTTAAAAACAGGAGTGTAGGGTACGTGATCAAACTGGACGAAGACAGGGGAAATTTGCTTATCAATCTTAAAACCAACAAAAGAAGATAAAGTTCCAGCTGGTCATGGAGAAGTTAGGTGCTCTGTTGGTTAGTTGGTTGGTTGGCGGGGGCGTGGGTTTTCGTTTTGTTTTTTGTTGGGTTTTTTTTTTTTTTGGAGTGTTTGCAAGGCCCTTAAGACTCTGAAAAATGAGATTTTATCTTCAAGTATCAGAAAACTTTGGAAGATTATTAAATAAAGCATGCTTTTAGATGCTTCTAGACAAGGGAGCCTCTTTGAAGTAGTTTCGCATTTCAGAGTTTCACATGTTAATTGTATGCAAAGAAATAAAACACTTAAGCAAACTTCAATCTAAGGAGATTTGCATAAAGGATTAGGACCCATTGGCCCTCCAAAACAGTCTTCCATCTGAAAATGGGTGCGCTGTGCTCTCAGATCCCCCAAATTTCTTTGTACTCTCATTGAAGTCCGATTTAATCCTGCTTTCTTCATTTACACCTTCTCCCCAAACCTCCCAGGCCTGTGCTTTGAGAGCGGGGGATCATTCTCCTTCCCAGTTGAGGGGGGCTTTTCCCTTCATTAATTTCTCTAAGAAGATTACCGAGTGCTTGTTTGTTGTTGTTGAAGCAACTAATTTCCCTAAAGCTCTTTGTTTTTCCAACTGGTTTACACTTTAATGCCCTCGGATTGAATTTCAACAACAAGGGATCAACTTGACCAACCAATTCTCTTTAGGAAGAAAACAAAAAAACTGGGAACTCCGTGTAAACTATTTTCATCACAGGCCTGCTTTAAAAATATATATTCAGGCTCTCGACATTTTTTCAAAGAGATGTGTCCTAATTAGCATATCATTCAGGCCTTGTTTCCTTCCTAAAGTCAAGGTGACCTTCACCGAAACTGAATTTCTCTAATTCCTCCGGCTAAGTGATGTGAAAAGTAACATCCCACAGCATCTTGTCAGCGTAGTGCGATTTTAAACATTGGGCTCGGGTTTTCTTTTTCACTTGTTGGTTTATTGGTTTCTTTCGTTCTCATATTTCGCACTTTTGAGAGCCTGAGGTTGCAGCAGAATGGCAGGCCTGCTGCAAGAACTTCAATATTGTTACATTTTGAAAGTGATCAGAAAATGTGAGTCAGATCTGGTTTAGAAATCCCTTTTTACAGGATAATTGTGTGGAAGCTACGTGGTAACCCCCTCCAGTCTGATTCACAGCCATTCAGACATTTGTGCCAGTTAATTACCATAATTGGTTTGTTTAATTAGCATGAGGAATACTGGTGCTTTGGGACAGGGGACGCCTCTATTTACTTGGAGATGCCACCACTGTCATGCACCCCAAGGACACCGGCCTGGCTATTGAGGGCCAAGTGTGGCTTCAGGTCTCTGGTGAGTTGCTCCGGCCCTAAGCACCTTGAAGATTGACCCTTGAACTTTCTAAGCCGAAAACGCTATTGATATTCTGTACTTTGGCCTAAGAAAGGAGGTGGGGGTGGGGCCAGCAAGGTGCCCTATGGGAGGGCGGAGCCAGCGTGGCAGCTACTCACAGATCCGGGGGCTCACCAAACTCACAGGCAGGGAGCCCCGTCTGAAGGCAGGATCTAGGGGACCCCGTGCTGTTTTGCTCAAGGACTGTTAGCCCACACGTGGTGAGTTTTTCTACTCTGAGTACAGCGGGTGGGAAACTCGTGACCAAATTATAAAGCCCGGGAACAATTACTGAGTGCCTACTGTGTGCAGAGTAATCTACTAAATGGAGCATCACCCATTGGGAGAGATCGTAAAGGCAGAATGCAGATCATCTGGGTGTAAGACCCAGCATCAAGCTCTGCCATGGGTGAGAATGGCCGGAAAAGTTGGAATCAGGGAATTCCACTGAAGACATGCAGTTGTTTGTCCTGTTAACGTCAAGATTTAATTGTAGGACTCAGCAGGTAAAGGCCTGTTGGGCTCTTAAAATGTTGTGAGTCTTTGGTCCTACATTTGTTACCCATTTTGGACTGGGTTCCTCCTTAAAATAGTAGAAACGTGTAAGAGAGGGGATTATTGAAAACCATTCCAACAAAAGGAGTCCCACATTCCGAAGGTGAGCTACCATAGATTCCCAATGAATGATGTTTGGCTTCCCCTAAAATATTCCAAGGAGCAGGAAGGAAGTGTTCAGAGTTCTGAATGGCTGAAGTGTAAATGAAGGACAGAGCACCTTCTTATGTCTTCAGTTGCGCAGAACCTGCAAATACATATATTTAAAAAGTGCCTTGCAATAAATATCTTCAAACAATTTGAAATCCATCCGTCGTGATTTTGGTTAATGAATGAATTGCGAGCATTCAATTAAGGGATAATTTTTGGGTTTTTGGGGGGTGGGACAGAAATCACACATTCAGATTCTTTTTTATTGTGTTTTAAATTTGTATTTGTTGTTCTTTTTTTCAAAGGAATCCACCACCCTAATTTTGGCTAAAGGTTCATGGCCAAATGGTAGCCTATTGTACACAATCATATAATGTAATGAAAGTGAGTACATTCCATCTTTCAAAAACTGCACCGTCGCCCAGCTATTGATCTGACATTTATCCAGGTGTGTCTTCTTGTCCAAGTGTTTTAATAATCTAATTTGAAAATAGGACTCTTCTTTGAGAATATCTGAGTTGGACCCCCACACTTCCTGCAACCTCTGGTAATGTTCGGCTAATATAATCAGGAGGTGAGCTAGCATGTGCCTGGTTTTATGAGGGAGGGGGTACGGCATCATCATTATTTGACAATTATTTTAACTTTAGAAAGAGTCTCGGGGTCCTGGAGGCATCATGAATAATTAAGAGAAGTGTTGCCGCCCACTTTAATTAGATCTCCACACATTTTAAAATATGTATGTGGAGGACTGTGTGTGACAACCAGATATCTCTTATTTGGGCAGCAGAAGATACTCGGACCAGGAGTCCTACGGTCATTATTACTCAGTGGTGAATTATGGGTTCCAGAAAGGGTGCTGCCCACAAAAGGGAGCCTCCGCATCTGCGCACCTTCTCCCAGATTCCTCTCCCTTGTCAACACCACACTCCCAGCATCTGACTGCCCTCCTATCTGGGCCAACATCAAGATGTGACTGCTTTGCGCATCACCACTGTTATCAACGGAGCAGAGTCAATGTGAAAAGCCACCACTGAAAGAACGCTGACATCACATCTCGAACCTGAATAAGCAAATAGGCAAGTCGAATCTTCAGGGTCAAGCTTTATAGTCATTTTTATGACCCAGGAAATCAGTTTTGGTGACTGTGATGACAAAAGCTGAACACAGGGCCTGTATAAATACATCTATGAATGTTGCATTCCGAACCCTCAGGGGCATCATCGGCCCAGGGCACTCCCACCAAGGCATCTACTGTTCCACAGGCACCTACCCCACTGGAAGAAAGAAGGTAAAAAGGATCCGCACGTTGACTTTAAGTTTCTAACAACATGTGTAAGAGCGAGAGAGGGCCCTGCTTATCGGGGTGGTTAATGAAGTTGTGACAACTTTGAATTTTCCTGACATTGCTATTAGCAGAGAATAGTTGGTGACCAAAGTTCTCAAACTTGGCTACTTACTGGAATGGTCGTTAAAGAGAATCGCTATAAATTAAAAAAAAATTAACTGAAATCATCATCATCATCATCATCATCCAAGCTTTAAAATTTATCTTCATGCCCAGGCCATACACCTGACCCATTAAGTCAGAATTCCTGGAGGTAGGACCCAAGCATCAGAGTTTTTAAAAACTCCCCAGGTGGTTCAACATGTGGCCCCGTCGGAGTGCCCTGGCTCAAGAGACATTTTGAAACAGGATGCTGTAGGGAATATTTTTATTTTAGAACCTCAAGTCTTGATGGCTATGCTGTAGTTCTGCAGAAACAAACAAAATAATAATGATCAATTAAAGATGTGGATACATAAGAGCCTAATTACGCAAATATTGTTCAGTAACCAGACGCATTTGCTCGAGAGCCTCCTGCTTACCCCCACAGAGCGTGTTTGTGTTGCGCATAATGGGAAGCCCTCCCCCCCCATCTATTGAACTAGCTGGCTCAGGGGCTGCCCTTTATCTCACATTTAAAACACAAGCAATGACTGAAATTCATTTTCAATTTATTTTCCAATCATATGAAAGGAAGAGAGAGAAAGATTATTCTATTGAATCTTCTTCGGGCTGGTAAAAGGTTGGTAAGGTTTGTTCTGGATGCATGGCCGAGAGCTCCCAGGATGGTCTATAGGGAGTGGAGTTAATCGAATAAACTAATCTTGGCTGTGGAGATTAACTCTCAGTGGCTGCAGGAGCCGAGGTGAGGCCGAATGCAAACAGCAGAGATCTCCAGGTGCTGGAGGCCATTCAGCATCTCCCCTCCCGTGCCCCAGTGCAGGGCTCCCTCCACCACACTCTTCTTACATTTGGGAAATGGGGCAGGGCCCACTCGCCTGATCAGGGGAGCTCGGCCCCGGGGTCCTTGGAGGCCAAGGCCCCGGTGGGATGCTTTCTTGGCTTTTCTGAAGGGGCAGGACAGCTGTCCCGGGGAGCTGGACCTTTGCCAGCAGCAGGGAGCTCAGGATGTGTGCGCGCGTGCTGGCGACCAGCGTACGCTACCTGGAGGTGAGGATTTGGTTCAAAGCCACCCCTGACAGTGGGTAAGCAGCCCGACTTTAAGAACACATCCTTTCAGCCTTTAATTCCCTTTGCCAAGGCAGGCAGGCCGCATCGGGGGTGGGAACAATTGTATCTGAACAGAGCTCCCAGCCTTCCTGGGGATCAGCCCCAATTGTATCTGAGCAGAGCTCCCAGCCTTCCTGGGGATCAGCCCCGAGGGTGGGAGGTGGGGGGAGGGAGGTGGCCGATGAGGGCTCTGGGGTCTGGAGAGGGCTTCCTGCCCCCCCTGGGAGGGCTGTCTCCCTGTTTGCACAGTTCTTGGGGAAGCAAGCTGAATGCCGGTCCCCTGGGATCTGCCTGCTCCTACGACCCCCCCACCATAGAGGGAAGGGGGCTGGGAGCCCCTCACCCTGACAGGAGGGGCTGTGGAAAGTGACAGCAAGGTCCCTGGAGGGGCTGCGGAGGTTCTCTGGTGAGTTGACACCTCCCTCCCCTCTCCCCCTTCCCAAGTGCTGAGCCAGTCAAGAGCTAATTCTGTTATTCCATAAATAAAATTAGCGTAAGCACAAAGGTGAGAACACCTAAAATTGTCCCTAAAATTGACCGCTTCTCCCCACCTTCTGCAACACCAGCCCAGCCCGCTCCTAATTGCTCTCGTCCCAACACCTTCACCCTTAGCCTCTTCAAATCTATTCCTTACCAGCAGCCCGAAGGATCTCGTCAGAGGATGCAGATGAGGTTATGTGCTCCTCCTTAGTTCCTGCTGCTTTGAGGATAACACAGATAGCTTTAAGCACTGCCCCGTGCCTGGGGCAATGCGGCAGAACATTTCCATGGGTGCCTCTGGAAGCCAGGGGGGCTGGCTTTAAATCCTGGCTTTGCCGCTGACTGGCTGGACAGGTCACAGGGACCTGAGGCATGATCTCTGGTCTGATGTCTACAAGGGAGGAAGACGCTAGCCCTGACCACGGGACCCTGTTGTGAAGCCTGGGAAGGGCAATAGAGGCTCGGAAGACAGCCTGGCTCACAGCAAGTCTGCAGCCACTACGGTTCCTGGTGTCTTCTCCGGCCACCCACCTGCTGGCTTGCTATTCTTCAGCCACACTGTCTTTCTTTCTGCTCTTCCTGCCTCAGAGTCTTTGCACGTGCTGTTCCCTCCTCCGTGCCTTGCGTCTTCCCCCAGTTAGAGAAGAGACCTTAAAGCTCCCTTGGCTTTCCCATCATCAGCCCTGATTGATGCTGAAATGGGGACAGATTCTTCCCTGCCCCCAGAGGAGAAGCAACTCGCTCCCCTCCCAGAGCCCTGAGCCACCTTCTGCGGACTTGGCTAAATCTGTGCTAAAGATCATTGTGGGCTGACAACAGGTGGCCTCAGGAGAGTCACTTGGGAAGTCGTGACACTTCATCATCTCCAGAGGAGCGGGGCTCTAGGAGGGGGAGAGGGCTCTGTAATGAAAGGCTGCAGAAGCGTTTGCCGCATTAGGATCCAACCCAGGACACGCACCGGTAGCTCTATAAGTACTAACCTCTGCACCCTCAGGGTGTCCTGTGTGTACTGGGCAATTGTCTGTGTGCTCTATCTGTAGAGGATTCTCACTAATCCTCAGAGGGATTTTACAAGGTAGGTATTATTATTATTTCTTCTTTACAGATCAATTGAAAGGGCTCCGAGAGGCTAAGTGACTTGTCCAGAGTCACACAGCAGAGTTGGAACTTGAACCAGGTTTTTCTGATGGTGGGGGCTGTGATCTCAAACACCATACGCTCTATTGATACTCATGATCGAGTATGGTCCTGATGGAATTGGCCTCCCCTCATGACTGAGCTAGAAGACTTTGGATTAAATGCAAAGTCTTGTCTTCTAATCACAGAGACCCTCGGTTCTTGGTGTTTCAGGGTAAAAATAAGACCCAACAATGTCTTCAAGTTTTCGCTGCCGCCTCTCTTCCAAATCCGGACTCTGATGGTACCTCTTCCAAGAAATGGTCCGGGGCTCCCCCAGGGCAAGGCTGTCTCTCAGAGACTTCTCTAAGCTTCTACTCTACCTGATGATAAAAGGTAAACTCCCCACTTCCTGATGGTAAGGGACTGTTTTGGTTCAAACCAGTGTCTCCGGGCGCCTGCGTGGCTCAGTCAGTTAAGCATCTGCCTTTGGCTCAGGTCATGATTCCGGGGTCCTGGGATCGAGCCCCACATCGGGCTCCTTGCTCGGTGGGGAGCCCGCTTCTCCCACTGCCTGCCACTCCCCCGGCTTGTGCTTGATCGCGCTCTCTCTCTTAAATAAATAAAATCTTTAAAAAACAGTAGCTTCCAGTCTTCTTTCTCTTATTGCTGCAGTGCCAGGTTCCTGGGGAGGGTTTCCAACATGTCTATGGACCAAGAGAGCCAGAGGGCTGGCCTGCCTAGCTTCTCCGTAGCAAGCAGCCAACATAGCAATTACACCCTTCACAACTTCAAACTCAGGTGTATGAAAACAGGCCTTGATTCCTTGATGACCGAACTACACTTTGGTCTCCATCCTGGATTCTACCCAGGGGCAGAAAACCTGATTTAGTAAACAGGGGTAAGCCCGGTCCAGATTTTCCCCCTTACTCCCTTTTGGATAAATAATCCAAGCAAATGCAGGGACTCCCCTCCCTCCTCTTCTCCCTTCCTTGCTTATGTTGATTTAAGTCCTAGAAGCCGGGAGTAGGATGGGGGTTTGCCAAGGGCATCCAGGAGAGGCCTCTGATCCATTTTTATCAGTAGCTGTCTGTTCTGGGTTCTGCCACTGGCCATGGCTTCCTGGCAGCCAAGCCTGGTGGTCTCCACACAGAGAGAGATGGCAGCCATTTAAATGGTGGTAGAGATTCTGCCCTCTCAAAGAATGCTTGTCCACGACTGGGTGTGACATGGGACAGAGGAATCTGTCTTTCACACTGTAGATCTTTCTCTTGCCTGTGTTCAAGAATAGGAACATTCTAGATCTAAAACATTTTTGATATAACTTGGCCTCCAAACACAAAGCAACAGTTTCATCTGATGCTCCACCAAATGACCAGTGATCTTTTCCAACCCTAAGTCTATTTGGAAACTTCTCGAAGCCTCCACACTCTAGTTGACCTGGTCTTCCTCAGCTTCTTTGGAGTAGGGCTCTGTTCCCACTACTCTCTCTGCAAGGTCACATTGCTGAGGACTTGCCGGGGGTCAGATCCTGTGCAGGGTGGTAAACAGGCAGGGCCACTGGATTCCCAACCACCCTATGAGGACTGTTCGATCATTATCCCTCTATTTTACCGACCAGGAGACTGAGGATCACTGAGGGAAGCTGGGTCACATCCAAGGCCCATAGGTGGTAAGCGGCATCACAGAAATTAATCATTACTTAACAGTGAAGGGCATTTAGCGGCTCAAGGGCAGTGTGTCTAAACCTTGCCCTGATCGATCATGCCTCCGACACAGCTCTTGTGCATGAAATGGCTCCTTGAGGGGCATCCTCAGCTCCTCTCAAACTCACGTTAAAACCCTGGTGTCCTTTGTGTCTTTATTTGTCACTCCTTTGATGACCAGCCTCCATCCCATGTCCACACTGCCCACCCAGCTGACCAGTGGCCTGCCGGGTTCAGATCGGATCCCCAGGTCCTGGGACAGTGGCTGATACATATCAGAGGGCACTACGTGTCCCTCAGTTAGATGCACCCTGCTGGCCCCTCCACTTTACGTGCTTCTGCCTAATGAATTCTCCCCAAGACAGTGGTGAGTGTGTCTCCTCTGCTCAGACCCCTTTGGTGGCTCTGTGTTGACCCATAGAATGAAATCCATGTCCTTCCCTCTGGCATTTCATGCCCCGGGAGTCCATCCTGAATCTCAACATTCACCCTACTCCTATTCAAATCCAGGTTCCACTGGGAGCCATTTTGCTAAGAGGCTGCATACCTCCCCTCCTTCCCCATCTTGGCCGAGCTGTTCCTTCCGGCTGGAAGTTTTGCCCTGCTCACCCTCACCCCTGCAGGAAAGCCCCTACGATCCTCAAATGCTGCCTCCTTATGGCAGCATCCTCTGATCTCCCCATCCAAACCCCCAGCATGCTGGCATCCTCCTCTGTGGTACAGTAATTAAGGGCCTAGCTCTGGTGTCAGAGTCTTGGGTGTAAGTTCTGGCTCTTGTCTCTTCTGGCTTCGTGACAGTGGTCAAGCCACTGAAGAAATGGAAGGGCAGAAAAATGGAGATGAGATGCATAGGTTAACTTGGTAATTTGAGAGAGATGATGCTCTTGCAGGGCTTAGCACTGTGCTGGGGCCTTAATGAATAGCAATTAATCAATTATTAACGATTATGTCCACCGGGACATCTCGTCTTCTCTCTTCTATTAGACCGGTGGTTCTCAACTTCGACCTGAGAATCTCCAGGGGAGCTCTTTAAAACCCAGAAACCCAGGATGGATCCCCAGGGATTTTGACTTAATCGGTCTGGGCTGGGGTCCTCGAATTAATACTTCTTATTTATTCCTTTTGTCTATTACGGCAAAACATATATAACATAATATTGATCATTTTAACCATTTGCAAGTGTACAATTCATTGGCATTAAACACATGAACACCATTGTGCAACTGTCACCACCACCTATACCAAAAACCTTTTCATCGCCTCCGACAAAAGCCATACCCATTAAATAATCACTCCTTCTGCCCCTCACCCCAGTCCCTGGTGACCCTGTTCTATTCTCTGTCTCTATGAATCTGTGTATTTTAGGGTCCTCATATAAATGGAATCAGACAACCTTTATCCTTCTATAACTGGCTTATTTCATTTAGCATAATGTTTTCGAAGTCTATCCATGATGAAGACTCTCAGATTTTCATTCTTTTTTATGGCTGAATAATATTCCATTGTATGTGTAACCCATATTTCATTGATCCACTCATTTGTGGGTGGACACTTGGATTGTTTCCACCTCTTGGCTGTTGTGAATGATGCTGCTGTGAACGTGGGTACAGATATCTGCCACTTCTTTTAGATGTACGCCTGGGAAGGCAATGCCTGGGTCATGTGGTAGTTACATATGTAACCGTTTGAGAAACAGTCAAGCATTTTCCATAGCAGCTGCACCATTGTTATATTCCTACCAGCAATTCATGAGAATTCTAATATCTCCATATCCTCACTAACACTTGTTATTTTGTTATTTTTTTTAACTGTAGCCATCCCAGTAGGTTCGTGGTTTTGATGGGCATTTCCCTAATGACTGATGATATTGAGCCTCTTTCTATGTGCTTATTTGCCATCTGCATGCCTTCTGCAGAGAAGTGTCTATTCAAATACTCTGCCTATTTTTTAATTGAGTTGTTTGTGATCTTGTTGTTGCGTTGCAGGACTTTTACTGGGTATATGATTTATAATTTTTTCCCATGCAGTAGGTTATCTTTTTGCTTTCTCGATAGTCTCATTTGGTGCACAGAAGTCCTTAATTTTGGTGAAGTCCAATTTATCTATTTTGTATTTTGTTGTCTGTACTTTTGGTGTCACACCTGTGAAATCCTTGCTAAATCCAATGTCATGATGATTTCCCCCAATGTTTTCCTCTAAGAGTTTTATAGTTTCAGCAATCCAGCTTAGATCTTCAATTTATTTTGAGTTTGTTTTTGTGTAGGGTTTAGGGTAAGGGTCCAACTTGATTGTTTTGCGTTGTGAATATCCAGTTTTTCCAGCACCATTGGTTGAAAAGACTGCCCTATCCTCATTGAATGGTCTGGGCCTCCTAGTAAAAAATCAACTGACCATATGTCTTCGTTTAGGCTGCTATACCCATAGACTGGGTGGCTGAAACAACAAATGTTTATTTTTCACGGTTCTGGAGGCTAGAAGTCCAAGATCAGGGTGCCAGTGTGGTTGGGTTCTTGGTGAGGGCTCTCTTCCTCGTTGGCAGTTGGATACTTTCTTGCTGTGTCCTCCCATGGCAAAGAAAGACATCATCTCGCTCATGTCCCTTCTTCTAAAAGCACTGATGGCATCATGAGGACTCCACCTTCATGACCTAATCACCTCCCCAAGGGCTTACCTCCAAATACCAACACATTGGCGATTATACCTTTAACATAGGAATTTTAACACAAATGTTCAGTCCATAGCACCATAAATGTGAGGGTTTATTTCTGGATTCTCTATTATATTCCACTGATCTATTTGCTTGTCCTGATGCCAGTACGATATCACTTTTATAACTATAGCTTTGTAGCAAGTTTTAAAGTTGGGCAGCGTGAGATCTCCAACTTTCTTCTTTTTTAAAATTGTCTTGGCTATTCAGGGTCCCTTGCAATCCCATATGAATTGGAAGATCAGCTTTTCCATTTATGCAAAAAAAAAAAAAGGTTGTTGGGATTTTGATCGGACTGTGTTGCATTTGTAGATAATTTTGTGTAGTACTGGCGTCATAACAATGTTACATTTTCCTATCCATGAACAAGGGCTATCTTTCCATTTATTTAGATCTTCTTTAATTTCTTTTGGCTTTTTTTTTTTTTTTTGGTAGCTTTCAGCATACAAGTCCTTCACCTGCTTGGTTAGATTTATTTCTAAGTATTTAGTTCCTTTTAGGCAGTAATATAAATGGAATTGTTTTCTTAATTGCATTAATATATATTTTAAAAGATTTTATTTATTTATTTGAAAGAGAGAGAGAGCACAAGCAGGGGGAGTAGCAGAGGCAGAGGGAGAAGCAGGCTCCCCGCTGAGCAGGGAGCCCAATGCGGGACTCGATCCCAGGACCCTGGGATCATGACCTGAGCCAAAGGCAGACTCTCAACCCATTGAGCCACGCAGGTGCCCCCACCTTATTGCATTAATATTTTTTAAAAGCTCCCCAAGAGATGCTCATGTGCAGTGGGGGTTAAAAAACACGGTCTCAGTCAAAGCTCCCTAAGGTGGATGGAAGGCCATGTCTGCCTAGTTTCCCTGTTCCCTGTAGTGCCTGGCAAGCACCCTCACACTGAGTCACTGGTCAGTAAGTCTTTTCAGATACATGTAGGCACAGCTCCCTTCTTGGAAAATACATTTTTAATTTTAATTTATTTTATGTCCTCACCTTTTCCATATCTTCCAGTCAGTTCCCAGAGGGAAGGCCTATTTATCCCTGACTCCTCTGCAAGACTGGGCTTATGGAGGAAGGGAGCTGACATTGGCTCTAGGGCATCTCCTCCGGGGGTGGAACTAGGGGCCCCTGCAAAGGAAAGCAATGAGACCTGATTTCAACCGAACAGTACTTGCTGAGAAATGACCCCCGGGACCAGATAGACCCAGAGGGTGTGGCCGGGGTGATGGACGGGTCAGCTGGAGGAAGGAGGCAGTCTGCTTTGTTGAGGAGGCCAGAACGGACACCCCATGATGCATATGTACCCCACCGCCCTCACCACCTTTCTTCACATCTATTCTAGGTTCCCCCCTCATGACTTGTGTCTGGGTCCCCCAGCACCCCCAGCCTCTCTCAGTCAGGGACAAGTGGCCTTCTGCTGCAGGGTTTCATGGTCAGGAATTCACAACAATGAGGACTCCAAGTTCACCAGCCCGCTTGGCACTGCTCTCTGAGAAAGCCAACAGATGGGCTCTAATTGCAGACCTGTTGTGGGGACATTGTTAACAAACACACAAGTAGGAGTATACAGGGCTTTTTGGAACCGAATGTGACTTGGCAGCTGGGGACGGCTGTCTAATTACCAACATCTGAGTTTCTTGTTTAATGAAGGGGAATGCGGAAAACGGCCGTGCTTGAAGCAGCCGGGACAGAGGAGGATGCCAGGCAGGGCTATGAGACAGTGCCTGCACACTCTCCTGGTGGCCAGGTGCCTCCACGTCATGCAGGGGCCTCTGCTCTCTTTGCCCAGGAACCCAGCCATCACTTCTGGGAGCGGGAAAGGAATTCTGGAGGTCCTCAGGTATCAACCGCAGGCCATTAGAAAATAGTTCCAGTCCCTTTTACTGGTTAGGTTTTTCTTCTTAAATCATCAGACTGACACTCCAGGAAAATTGACCATGTTTAACCTGTGACTTCCTGCATCCTTTTGCACAATGCTCTTTAACCTTGAAATACACATAGCCCAGTCCCACAATTTATAAATTTGCAATCACACTTGCTTAGGCTCATGTAGACTAGCTTTGTCTACGTCTTGCATGAAGCACTTTACCTGATTAGCCCATTTAATCCTCTTCCCAGACTATTTTAGATTTTTTTAATGTTATTTTTTCTAGCTTTGTGAGTTACGATCGACGAACAAAAATTGTATATATTTAAGTGTACAGTGTGATTTTTTTAAAGGTATACAATGTGATGATGTCATGGATGTGTACATTGCGAAGTGATCATCACAATCACATTAATTAACACATGCACCACCTCACATGGTTAACATTTGTGTGTGTGCGTTTAGAACACTTAAGATCTATTCTTTTTTTATTAAAGATTTATTTATTTATTTGAAAGAGAGAGAGAGCATGCACAACTGGGGGGAGGGGCATAGGCCAAGGGAGTTGGGGGTGGAGAGAATTTTAAGCCGACTCCCCACTGAGCACAGAGCCTGATACGACCCTGAGATCATGACCTGGGCTGAAATCAAGAGTTGGACTCGTAACCGACTGAGCCACCCAGGACGCCCCTTAAGATCTATTCTATTGGCAGGTTTCAAGAACACAGTATAGTATTGTTAACTTTAGTCACCATGCTGCGTATTAGACCCCCAGAAATTATTCATCTTATAACAGTCTGTACCCTTTGACAGACATCTCCCCATTTCCCCCTCACCTCATTTTATCCTTTAAATAACCCTAAGAGATGGATACTCTTTTCATTTCCATTTTACAGATGGGGAAACTAAGGCACAGACAGGTTGAGCCGGCTTCAGGTTAGGTTCTGGCCGCAGGCTGGCTTGGGCGACGTTAGTAATGACTGGCACTCAGGGAGGGCTTGCTGAGTCCCAGGCACTGTGCCTGCCAGGCTTGACCTCACTGACTTAAGCCTCCCAGTAGCTGCGTGGGGTGGATACTATCATTATCTTGGAATTTGAAACTGAGATCGGGAAGACTGAGTCACTTGTTCAAGTCACAAAGCTAGTGATGTGCTGAGCGGGGACAGAGACCGGGCTGCCATCTCTGGGCCACACTGTCCTGCCACTCTGAGAAGAAGCCCTGACGTGTAGCAGCACCCTGCAGGGATTCTATTTTTGTTTTTTTGGTCCTTGATCATCTCTCTGGTCACAGTGTCCAATTTGAGCAGGTCCATGGAAGAAGCTTTTTGTGGGCTTCAAGACCAGGGAAAAGCGAATCATCTCTGGAGAGATCTGATCGCTTTTACTTTATGGACACCGTGAAACTTATCAAAGCAATGCCTCACACCAGGAGACAAGTTCCCTGAAGGGATATGCAGGTCCATCTGAGGCTTGTAAGGGTCTACCTTTTGGAGTTACATTGTCACATCCTCCCACTGTGCCATTTTGAAAAGGAAAAGCCACTCAGGATGTGCTCCCGGACTCCCCAGGGGTATGCTACTGGATACCAATGAGAAGCACTGTGGGAAAGAATTGTGTTTTCGATCTTCCCATTTTACCTTAGTTGCTGGGCTGCTCTGGAAGCATGAGTAGCAGAGTGGAAGGGACGCAGGATCTTGGGGCATACATTTTGTGTATAACAGTCTTACCCTGAGTTTTTCCTTATTTCTCATCTGACCTAATTTCTTTCTTCCTTATTACCATGTGTGGCAAATTATGTTTTCCGAAACTGACCACCACAATCTTTCTGGTCTCACATGCACTTTCAAAACCTTGCCACACCCTCCCCTTGAACCAGGATGGGCTTTGGCAGGTGTCTTGACTAACCGAGGCTGGCAAAAGTGACGTCATGTGACTTGCAAGGCTAACTCATAAAAGATGAAATGGATTGGGTCTGGTTCTCGCTAAGATGGAGTGAGCACACTTCCGCTCATTCAGTGAATACTGAATGTGGCTACAAAATGTAGACACAATACTTGGAGCAGATATGTGAGGGCTCTAAAGAGTAAGACTAGCAGGCAAATTCACGAAGAAGACCAGAACTTGAAGTATCACTGAACTGGGAGTGAGTTTATCATTTTTCCCCTGGTCCTTTCCCCACCTGGCTCTAGATATAAGTAAAGTTGTGGAAATATATAGCAGACTGGGATAACTAAAGCTCCAGCTTCCAGGATAGAGAACAGAGAAAGGGTTCCTTAGTGTATTGAAAAGTGCCAGGGAGATAATAAAGAGAGTAGAGGTTAGGAAAGCAACTCCACGGGGCCCCCGAGTGGCTCAGTTGGTTGAGCATCTGCCTTTGGCTCAAGTCGTGATCCCAAGGTCCTGGGGTCGAGCCCCGCATTGGGCTCCCTGCTCGGCCGGGAGCCTGCTTCTCCTTCTCCCTCTGCCATTCCCTCCACTTGTGCTCTCTGGCTCTATCTGTCTGCCAAATAAATAAATAAAATCTTTTTTTTTTTAAAAAAGAAAGCAACTCTATAAAGTCGTTTATGAATGCATGGGCTCACCTCTGGGATGCACACATGTGGGTCTGATCCAGATTAGCATATCAAAGACTTTGAAACTAAACTGACACATAGACCACTGCCCAAGTGCCAGACTGGTCGCTGGGTGGTGTGCACGCAGACCAAAGTCGAAGAGTGCTACAAAGACTTTAGAAACCCAGAACTGGCCTTAGAACCCTGTCCCACAGAAGACAGGTCAGGAACTTGCAGCCCTAGCAAGACAAGTCAATTGTCTGCTAAAACAAAAACGTCAACCTTCTCCATAGGATTTATATAAACCCTCTGTTTCATAACATAATATCCAAAATGTTGGTAATAGCATTCAGAATTACTTGGCATGTAAAGAACTAGCAGAATCTCAACTTTTATGGGAAAAGACAATCAACAGATGCCAACACTGAGATAACAAAGGAATTATCTGGAATTATCTGACGGAGCAGCCATTGTGAAAAAACTCCAATAAGCAATTATGAACACTCTTGGAATAGATGAAACAATAAAAAGCTCAGCCCCGCCCCACCCCCCAAAAAAGAATACAAAGAATAAAATGAAAATTTTAGAATTGAAAAATATAATACGGATGAAAACTCAGATGGGCTCAGTAGTCAAATAAGATGGCAGAGGACAGAGAAATGAGCAAGAATGAGAACAAAAACCTACAGATTCAAGAAGCTCAGTGATCCTGAAACAGGTAAACCTAAAGGAATCATAATCAAACTGCTGAAAACTAGATCAAAGAAAAAAATCTTTAAATGAGCCTGATTAAAATGATACATCATCTGCAGGGGACAATGATGAGAACGACTGTCAATTTTCCAGCAGAAACCAAGGAGGCCAGAAAGAAGTCGAATGGCATTTTTGAAGTGCTGAAAGGAAAATACCAATCCAGAATTCTATAATCAGCAAAAATATCCCTCAGAAATGAAAATGAAATAAACGTATTTTCAGACGAAGGAAAACAAGAAGAAATATATACTAGTCTTCTCCTCTTATGATCTTTAACATGTGTTTGATGTTTCAAAGCAAAAATGATAACATTATCTGATGGAGTAACACAAGTTACTCCTCTATCAATAGTATGTTCTTCTCAAGTGCATGTGGCACATCCATCCAGACAAACCATATGGTGGTTCATAGAGCGAATTTTAACAAATCTAAAAGAATTTAAATCATACAAAATATGTTTTCAGATCATAATGGGATTAAACTAAAAATTAATAACAGAAAGATAAGAGAAAAATCTCCAAACACTTGGAAATGAAACAACATAGTCTTAAGTAATCCATAGCTCAAAGAGGGAGTCTCAAGGGAAATTAGAAAATATGTTGAACTGAATAGAAATGAAAACACAGTATAACACAATGCATAGGATGCAGACAAAGCAGTGCTTAGAGGGAAATTCATAGCATTAAAAATGCTTCTATTAAGAAAGGGAAAAAGGTCTCAAATCAAAAGTCTAAGCTTCTACTTTAAGAAAGAAGGAAGAGCAAAATAAAACCAAAGCATGTATCAAAAGGAAATAAAAAAGGGAAAAGCAGAGCTCAGTGATACAGAAAACAGAGGAACAACAGAGAAAATCAATGAAACCAAAAGCAGTTTCTTTGAAGAGATAGAGAAAAAATGTTAAACCTATTCCGGGGCTGACGAAAATAAAACTATAGAAGACAAATTACTTGTTGTGATGAGCACAGAGTGATGTATGGAACTGTTGAATCACTATATTGCACACCTGAAATTAATACAACACCATATGTTAACTAACTGGAATTAAAACAGAAACTTAAGATAAACTTAAAAAAAAGAAAGAGAAAAAGCACCTGAAACCAAAAAATGGCCACAAGATTTGAACAGACGGAAGAAGATATACAGATGGCAAATAAGTCCTTGAAAAGATGTTCAACATTTCTAGCTATTAGGGGAAATGCAAGTTAAAATCATGATAAGATACCTCTACATTCCTTCGAAATGGCTGCAATAGACAATATTGATCATACCAAGTGCTGACGAGGGGGCAGAATAACTGAATCACTTCTCTATTGCTGGTGGGAATGCAAAATGCTACAGACCCTCTGGAAAACAGTTTGGCAGTTCCTCATCAACTTAAACATATACTTATCCTATGACCCAGCAAACTCACTTTTGGGCATTTGTCTTAGGGAAATGAAAACTTATGTTTCCATGAAAATCCACTCACAAACACTTGTAGAAATTCTATACATTATCATCAGAAGCTGAAAACAATCCAAATTTCATTCAATGAAAGGATCAACAAACTCTATAGTATGGCCATACAATGAAATATTACTCAACAATATAAAGGAATGAACTATTGATACACACTGTCACTTGAATGGATCTCAAAGGCATTATGCTGAGTGAAAGAAGGCAGTGTTGTTTTTTTTTTTTTTTGAGAGGGAGAGAGAGTGTGCAAGGGTGGGGGGCAGAGGGAGAGAGAGAGAATCTTAAGCAGGCTCCATGCACAGCAGGGTGGAGGGGCGCTCCATCTCACGACCCCGAGATCATGACCTGAGCCGAAATCGAGAGTGAGATGCTTAACCGACTGAGCCACCCAGGCGCCCCAAGAAACCAGTCTTAAACGGTCACATAGTGGATAATCCCATTCATATAACATTCTAAAAAAGAAAGCTGTAGTGATAGAGAACGAATCAGTAGACACTAGGGGTTCTGAGCGGAGAGAAGCATGAAAGAGATAGCAGGAGTGAATTGGGGGGATGATAAAGCTGTCCTGTGTCCTGAAGGCGCTGGTGGTTACAGGAATCTATATGTGTTAACTTTCAAAGAATTGTACACTAAACAAAGTCAAAAGTAAACTAAAAAAAGATTTTTTTTTCCAAGGGAACATTTGGATTAATAATAATAATTTTAAAAAGGTGATACAGTTTCTGCCTGGCCATCTGTTTTGGGATATGCACCTTTGGAGTCATGAGATGCCATTAAGCCACCTGCTGAAGAGAACACAAGGAGAGCCCGTGGGGATAGAGAGAGATGCCTAACATGTCCTCCCTGGTCTAGCTCCCACATGTTCTGTCTTTTTAGCTTAGCACCAGCTAAGGGAACGAGCCGGCCTTCAGATGACTCCAGCCTCAGCTGTCTGACTACAACCGTATGAGAACCCTGAGCAAGGACCCCCCTGGCTGAGTCCCCTCCACTTCTGGAAGTGATCATGAAATGGTCATGGGTGTTTTAAGATCTGGGGCAGTGTGTTACATGTTGTGGATAACTGGGAAATTCTTATATTTTCAATCGTGGTAAGCGATCTCAAATCCTTTTAGGTATCAGGTGGAGGGAGATAAGGAAGTGACACCAGAAGTAATTGAAATAATAAGCTGTGATGTTGTAAAAGACCAGCCTCACCTGGCTCACGGGTGTCTGATGATGCTAGGACACACACCTCGTCCCAACTGTAGTCACGTGCCAAGCTACTTGCCCCCAGGGGCTCCAGCTCCCCCTCCTAATTCCTGGCCCCTACCAAGCGGCACAGTAAATCCTTATAAAAAGTAAAAGAAAAAGACACCCTTTCACATATTTACATATAGTTAATATATGTAACCAGCCATGGGAGAGTGAAGACACCAGGCTGGGACAGTAACACACACTACTTAGCAATAAGGACTTGTGGTTGGCCCCGGGGCTAAGGGACCAAGAGAGTAGATGGTATTTCGGAGTCCAGGGCTCAGGGCTGTCATGTGGGAGCCAGAACCTCGAAGGAGACGAGGCAGCCTGGGGAACAGTTTATAGAGGTCAGTTCTCTGTGATATGTGATACAGAACAGTGCAGGGGGAGAAAGGTGGGGGGGGGGGATGGGAAGGTGAATCTTCAAGCAGACAGGGCAAATGACCAGCCTGGAGACTGACCACAGTACCCATCTCATGGAATGGGTACAAGAACTACATGAGTTAACAGGAGAATGCCTGGAACTTACTTACCTAAGGGACAGCTGCTATTATTGAGTCATAGGAACCACAACACCCCATGTACAGAGACAAGGGGCAAAGTGAGGCTTCGAGAAGCTGATGGATTTGTCACATAGCTAGGAATGTCTTTGTGCTAGGAGAAACCAGATATAATGGAAGAGAGTACAAAATTCAAATGCATTTTGGAGTTCAAACATGAAGCTTCAAAGACATTTCTACAGTTCAAATCCACACCTGACTGATTCTGAAGGCCTTGATCATCTGGCTGCCTTGTGAGATGTACTTGCATATCCCACAAATGCATTTAACAGGACAGGGCCTGTATTTGCCAGAATGTGTGTGCCGTGAGAGCCTGGGATTTGTGTGCTTTATTCGCTGATGAGTCTGCAGCATCCAGAATAGCACCTAGCATGGAGCAGGTGCTCAATAAATATCTGTTGAATGCATGGAATATAATTGCTGACATAATGTTTGTTCTTGGTGTTAATCAGTTTGGCTGATGAAACAGTGGCTTAATGGAAGGGGATACAGGTTGCAAAATTGATGGGAGATGGAAGGAGGGACAGGCCTTAGGGATGGCAGGAACCACGGTAGCTCTGGGGGTCTACAAAACTGGAAGAAGGGACTCAGAAACTTCTCGTTCCAAGAGCAGCCCAGTCTGGACATGGCTGCTAGGGGGATCCCTATTGCCTCTGTCACCACCATTTTGCTTATGAAAACAGCCTCCACACATCACTGCTGTGCTAGATACAGGGCGGGGGAAACTAATTTGGTGGCCTCATGTCACACACTAGGAATAGTTAGGAGGACCCCTCCCCTTTACTCCAACCCTTCCCCCAATCCGTCCCAAGCTTCCCTAGGAAGAGGTCACTTTGGGATCTGGGATGTCAACCTGGGAATTGTTCTCCTGCCAGATCTAGTTTGAGTAGAAGAGAAATAATTCCCCATAAGCAATACCAGAAAAACACCATAGAGGAATGATCACAGAACATGGGTTCTAGAGCCAGATTGCCTGAGTTCAGATCTTGATTCTTGTAGCAAACATACTACACAACCTGGGGCAAGTCCCACTCTCTCTGCCTCAGGTTCCAGATCTAAAAAATAGGAATAAAGTAGTTAAATGAGCTAATACATGCAAAGTGCTTGAAATCATATCTGGCCAGAGGAAATTGCTCAATGAATGAAGGTCATTAATAGTAAGAAGGGGAATGGGCTCTGAGCAGCTACACATGGATGTGGGCAAATGTATCAGTTATCATCCATAATATGCCACGTAGCAAGTAAACACTAAACCCAGTGGCTTAAAAATGAAAGGCTTTTAGTTAGCTCATGGATCTGCTAGTTGGAGGGGTGGTTCTGCGGGGCTGGGCTGAGCTCACTCAGGTGTCTTTGTCAGGTGACGAGTCACTTGCAGGCTGATTTTGCAGCTCTTGGCTTCCCTTTTGGGAGTTGGCTGGCTATTGGTCAATCGAGGATGGTCTCCCCTCTGCTCCATGTAGCCAATAGGCTAGTCCAGGCTTATTCACTGCTGGTGGCCCTGGCAGGGTTCTAGAGCAGAAGCACGTGAAGCCTTGTGAGGCCTAGGCTTGGAGCTGGTGCCATCACTTCTGCCATATTCCATTGGCCAAAATGTGTTATGACTTCAGCCCAGATTCCATATATTGAGATCCTAACTCCCGGTACCTCAGCATGGGACTGTATTTGGAGGAAGGGTCTTTAAGTAGGTGATTTAGGTAAAATGAGGTCATGTGGGTGAGGCCCCAACCCAATATGACTCATGTCCTTAGGACACAGACATGTCCAGAGGGAAAGACCATGTGAGGACACAGGGAAAAGACAAGCATCTGCAAGCCAAGAAGAGAAGCCTCAGAAGAAACCAACCCTGCTGACACAATCTTGGACTTGATCTTGATCTTGGACTTCTGGCCTCCAGAATGGTGAAAGAATACATTTCTGTTGTTGAAGACACTCAGGCTGCAGCCTGAGCAGACCAGCACAGATTTCGGTAGAATCTTCCACCTCTTGATATGAGAAACGGCAGTAATATTGCAAACAATGTGTTTCCAGGAGGGAGGCGTGAAAAAATGGGGGCTTTTTTGCCATCACCTTAGTGCACTTAGAGATGGCAGTGAGTCGCTGAGCTCATCAGTATGGCAGAGTGATTGGTTGGAAATCAGGAAGCCTGATTGTGCTTCTAGTTCTTATCTGTGCCATGAGAAGGCTCACCCAGGTGTTGCAATGATCCGCCCCCGCCCCCCATACCCAGGTCTGACAGCTGAGGCTCAGGTCCCAGAGTTCCTGTTCACCTCTCTGCTGTCCAGCTCCAAAGTGGGAATGAGGAAAAGACACTCTTCCCCTGGTCCATTGGGCACCCCTCTCCAAGGACTTCAGCCTCACCAATAACCACTTCCAGCTTCACAGACAGAGCACACCTGCCAGGAAATGTTTACCTCCCACGCCTAACAGAGAGAAGCTCTGCTCAAAAGCCCTGTGTCAAGGAAAAAGCAACAATGGTATCTTTCCCGGACTAGTCCCCTTCCCCTCGGGAGGGCAATGTAATGAGTATGGATTTGGGGGAGCTTTGCCGGTGGCCTTTGGAGAATTTGGCTGACAGTAACAATAAGAAGGGAAAACTCAGACAAATAAGAATTAATGAAATCCCAGCAAAAAAAAATATCTATTAAAGGAGGAGGGGTACCTGCGGAGAGGGAATAGTTGGCAAATCTGGAAACACATCCATCAGATGACCTGGATGAAATGAGCACCTGGCCGGGAGAATTCCCCAAGCAAACATGGCAGAATCCTTAATCCTGTCAAATTGTGGTGGATGGAGGAGATGAATCCGCCAGAACCTTTGAAAGAGCGACAAATGGATGTCACAGATACTTGAAAATAAAGAAATCAATCCTCCCATAATAATAATAACTCGAGCTCTGAATATCCGCAGGGCACTGATCTACATTTTTTAAAGTGTATGAACTCGTCGTGCTCTTATAAAAGTCCTAAGAGGTAAATACTGACATGTTTTTGTCACTAGTCTTACAGACAAGGCAAGAGGAGTCCAGGGAGATTAATTGCCTTGCCCAAACTCTCACAGCTAATAAGTAACAGAGCTGCACTTGAACTTGGGTAGGCTGTGTCCAAAGACCAGATTTTACCCGCTTTTGCCGTACCCGAGTCTCCTGACTTTCTGGAGCCTGCTCCGTGAGAGATGGAAACATGGCTCATTTGACAGATGGGGAAACCGAGCCCCAGAGAGGGCTTCCAGTAACACCAAGTGTCTGCAGGGTCCTCAAAGTGCCGGGTGCTTTTCCACCTGAGCGCCTCAACCTCTTTGTCTGGCTGCTGAGCTTCTGCTGACCTGCCACGGTTCTCAAATGTGGCCTCCTTTAGGAACCTCCCACACTCACCTCGGGCCAATCAGGTTCTTCCTCTTTTGACTCCCACAAACAGTCTAGCATGTGCCCTTATGAGAGTGGTGTTGTTTTTTTTTTTTTAAAGATTTTATTTATTTATTTGACAGAGAGAGAGAGCACACAAGCAGGGGGAGTGGCAGGCAGAGGCAGAGGGAGATGCAGACTCCCTGCAGAGCAGGGGGAGCCTGATGCGGGACCCGATCCCAGGACCCCAGGATCATGATCTGAGCCGAAGGCAGTCGCTTAACCAACTGAGCCACCCAGGCGCCCGAGAGTGTTTTTCATATGAAGTGTTCTCCTTTTATTTTTTGCAGAAGTTTTTAAAAGGAAAATTACAGAAACAAAGATTTTTAAGTTTTCATGTTCCCATGAACTAGAATTTATGTTTGTTAATGTTCTGCAATAATCAGTATATCTTCTTAAATAAAAGCACTCAAACACAACAAATAAAATTGAGGTGTTATTATTATTATTTTTAATACAAGGGATGAAACATGACTAGTGAAGTTGAAGGACCACATCTGCAGTCACCTTTCCCTCCCCCTCCACTGGCGTGTATCTGTTGAGTGTCCTCAGGATTTATTTTTATTTTTTTATCTATCTATCTATCATCTATCTATCTATCTATCTATCTGTCTATCTATCTATCTATCTATTTATTTTTTGAGAGAGCAAGAGCGCACGCCTGTGCATGGGAGGGAGGAGCAGAGGGAGAAAGAAAAATCTGAAGCAGGTTCCACGCCCAGCACAGAGCCCAGTGCAGGGCTCAATCCCATGACCCTGAGATCATGACCTGAGCCAAAATCAAGAGTCGGACTCTTGACCGACTGAGACACCCAGGTACTTCTACGGATTTATTTTTAAACTCATATATATGTATTTACTAATATGTGTGCATGTGAACTCCAACTTACATTCAGAAAAAAAAACATAAAACATAGACGTGCGGTTGGACAAAAAATTGGTCACTACCACCAATGACAATAAATAGAATATTGCAAATACCTCAGGCTCACTGCATGTCCTTCCTCATTGTCATCCTCCCCTTATACCACCTACAGATTCTTAGACAGTATAATTTAGCTTTTCCTGATTTTTGAGCTTTGTATAAATGGAATTATTCATGAAATATTCTTTCGTGTCTTGCTGCTTGGGCAAGTAAAATGTTGTTTCCTCTATAGTATGCTATTGAATGATAGACCTCAATTTCTGTATCCGTTTCTCAGATGATGGGAATTTAGTCTGTTCCCATTTTGTGGAAACTGTAAGAACCACGTTGCTAGGAAGGTTCTTGCATGCGTCTCCTCATGTACATTGCACATTTTCCTAGGACGAAGGCCTCATGGAAGAACTGCTAGGTCAGAGGGTGTGTGTAAATCCAGTTGCATTGCATGACACCAAATTGTTTTCTAAGAGCTTGAACTCCTAACCATGATATCAAACTGCCTTACCAAAAGCATGCGTTGAAGGTATTGGTGGGTATTGGAAAAAGCGCAATCATGAGTACAAAGGAGGGATGGCATTAACTAGAATCCAAGCGTCTGTCTACTGAAGTTTGTGTCTCCCTGTGGCACATGCAGGCTCAGGACCCTGGAAATAGCTGATATCAGGTGCCCTGGAGGGTTGTAAGGAGCACATCACACACCCATCCAACTCTCTGCCTGGATGGCGTCTGCTGACAAAGCAGAAGGATAGATGTTACCAGTGATTTGGACTTTATCTCCTGACTGCTTCATTATATCCTACCCACAGCGGCACTGAGGAGCAGTCCCAGGGAGGCGGCTCAGAACTCACAACGCTGCCACAGCTGCACTGGGTGGCCCTGCCTCAGTTTCCCTTTTGCTTCTCTGGGACTCCTGAGGACCTAGAATTATTGCCGCAAGCCAGCGCCAATGTCCTCTTGGGGACCGCTCTGGTACACACCCATTCCACCTTTATCCTCCGCAATCTCCTCAAGTGGACCCCATCGGGGTCCCTCTGAATGACCGAGAAGCCCCTTCATTATTCTGCTCAATATGTCAGCCAGGGCTGTTTACAGATCCAAGGATTCTCTTGCCAAATGTACAGCCTGCTGCCCAGGCTTTCATGTTATAATGAAATGAAGAACGAGCAAGACATCTTAATATCCGATTCTGGGAGAAAGTGAGATTTCCCCCCCTCCTTCTCTCTTAATAGATAAATTAATATCATCAAACATTCTGGAAAGATCCTTTATGAAAACAGCTCTCTTGCCAGAAAAAAAAAAAAAACTTTATTATAAAACTGGAGAAATTTGTTTCAACTTGTTAAAAGCCTTATTCTCAGCCATGAATTTGGTTCCCATTTTTTTTTTCTCCTCTTCAATTAATTTCACACTAATCCATTTCTTTATCAGATGCTGCAGTGAATGCTGTGGAGTCAGTGATGAAGATGAGGGGCAATGGAGGTGTTTGGCTCTGTAATTTCATCCTTGAATTTTGTGATTACTAACAGGACAACTTTTTTAATTTGCTCTTTTGTCTGGATTCCCTGGCTGGCAATCTGCTCGGTGAGCTCGGCTTTTTAATCAATCACCTAGATAATCAAATGTCACTGGCTATCTGCTCCGTGTAATTACTTTTGCAATTAAAAATCAACCTCAAGTTGCCTCATCTAATTAGAGGGATGGGCAGATTTTCATCTAGATTGATTTTTTAATAAATATTGACTTAAAATGCCATAATCTCATCATATTCTTTCATTTTCTTTGTACCAAAAATCAAACAAATGGAAGAATTAGCAAGCAGAAGGAATCGTGGGACTTCAAAAGCTTCAGACACACAAAACTATGCTGTACAGAAGCCCAGCTTAGCCAGCCTAATAACAACACTCAATGGCTTCCACCTTTTATTGGAAAAAGGAACAAAGCAATTCAATGATTATATTTCCCACTAACATTGTTGCAAGCACACAGTTTTAAGAGCTTCTAATTTCATTTATTGTGCTGCCAGGGACAATCGTTTCTATTAATGTTATTATTTCTTTCAAAGCAATCTCATATTTGCATTAGAATTTTTAGCACTAACAGAAAAAAATATATACGTTTCATACTGGAACCACCACCGCTGTGAGTTTTCTTAAACATACAAATGCCACTCCAGGCAGATAATTTTCTTGTTTTTGCTGTCTTGTATCTTTTATGTATTGTAATTAAAACATTGTCAATAACACAGTTCGTTGCTTTTGGGTTGTAGTGGCTGATGTTGAACATGGAAAATCCACAATCTGGTAAGGGATTACCTCCAGGAAAATAACACACTTTGCTCAGAGAACAATTGTCCCAAGATGAAATGTAATGGTATCTTGTGTGCCTGCTTAAAAAAAAAATCATGTCGGTGACCCTGACAGAATTCCATTTAAACCTCAGCTGATTGGAGCGATGATGAAGAAGTAATAATCCTTCTAGCATCCCTGCTTTATTCCGGCACAAAGAAGGTACTTCTGTCTCCTTGTGTGTTCACACTATAAGGCAGGAATAGTGAAATGCCCACATCTGACGGCACAATTCCCTCGAAGAATAGGAAAAAAAAAAAAAAAAGCCATAACTAAGGCTGGTCAAACTTTTGGCTCTTGTTGGTGGCAAGACAAACAGGGGAGTAAGGACAGATCGGAACAAAAGAGCCAAGGACAATACGAAAGAGAACAGTGATTTCACCCATGCCTCCACCCGTGAGGGAGAGAAGTTCTTGCCTGTGTGAATATCTCACCTATGACTTCTGCCATACTACCAACCTAGCATCCAAGCCATCATTTCCCAGGAGGAGATTCCCGGGGCTATTGGTCCCATAAAGTGTTGTTCCAAAAATGAGGGCTTTGCGGTCAATTCACTTTCAAAGGAACACAACATTCTCTACCTCCTTGCTTGAGAGGGAAAAAACTACATGTTATCCTAGAAAGTCTCTGAGAAGTCCTGCAACAAAGAAGCCTTTCTGGCTCAGAATTTATCAAATTTATTTTTCCTTAGATTGTTCTATCTATTATCTACCTATCTATCATCAATCAATCATTTATATATTTATGGGTACAATGGGACATTCTCTCAGTATAGACTTTGGGAAATGCTGGGTTTTTTTACACTACTCCCAAAAAATCTCATTTTCTGCACCATATGCCTCTCTGGGAGACAAATGTTGTCTTTTAGATGTGTTGCTGATTATGTTTTCTTTTCTTTAAAAAGATTTTTATTTATTTATTTTTAGAGAGAGAGCACGGCAAGCAGAGGGAAGAGCAGAGGGGAGAGAGAGGAAGGGAGAGAGAATCTCAAGCAGACTCCTTGCTGAGTGTCGAGCCTGACCTGGGGGTCGATCCCAGGACCCTGAGGTCATGACCGGAGCCAAACCCAAGAGTCAGACGCTTAACAGACTGAGCCACCCAGGCGCCCCCTGATTATGTTTTCTGAGTGCAAAGTGATGTCTAGCCTGTCTGAGTTTGCTTCTGGACATCTCTAGTGACCTGCTGAAAATGAGGCAGGCAGTGGACGATCCTGGGTGTTGGCTGTGGTTCTGGCCGGAGGGAAATTCCACACGTGTGTGTGTTCTGGCATCAGGGAGCATCGTGCAGGTTGAAAGAGTTGCCTGGGTGCCCGCTGCCGTGGGAAGGAAGGGCGAGGCTCCACCAGGAGTTGAGAAAGTAATCGGGAGAGGAAAGGGGGAGGGGAAGGAGTGAAACTAGCTGATGTTTATTGAACACTGGGCTTCATGTGCTGCCTTCAATCCTCTTGGCATTGAATGACCACAGCAACTCTGGGAAGTGAGTGTAACTCCCTTTTTGGTTATTACTCTCCCCATAATACGGATGAGGGAACTGAGGCTTCCAAGAATAGAGTGCTTGTGAAGGGCGCTGGAGCTGGGAATTGGCAGAGTTAAACCCCAGCCCATGTCTGAAGGACACCCCGCACTTCGGGCTCTGAACCACTTCATC
Organism: Callorhinus ursinus; assembly: GCF_003265705.2. Lineage (NCBI taxonomy): Eukaryota > Metazoa > Chordata > Mammalia > Carnivora > Otariidae > Callorhinus > Callorhinus ursinus. The sequence goes on along the minus strand of NW_027397118.1, from coordinate 1,607,192 downwards.
TTCTAAGCGTAAGCGTGACGACAGGAGATGGGGCCGCTGACCTGGGGGAGAGGGATTGTTGCTTCTGCAGAAGAAACCTCCTTGCGGGGGTGGGTATCTCCAGAACCTGTGTCACAACCCGTGTCACAAACCACCCCCAAACCCCGAGCCCCCAGCAATCAGCTCCCCTGTCTGCGGGCTGACTGGGAGATTCTTCTGGTCTCGACTGGTCTAAGTATGTGGTCAGCTGTGGGCTGGCTAGGGGGCTCTGCTAACGTGGGCTGGTTCTCTCCCTTGATTCAGTGCCAGCTGGCTGTGGTTGGTCTAGGATGGCCTTGGCTTATGCAACTGGGCAACCAGGCTCCACTCCGTGAGCCTCATCTTCCCACAGGCTGGCCTGGGCGTGTTCTCGTGGAGGAGCCAGAAGAAGAGGAGATGCGCAAGCACATTTCAAGCCTTCGCTTGCTTTGTGTCTGCTAACATCTTCTTGACCGAAGCAAGTCACACGACCAAGCCCAGAGCCAAGGGGCACCCGCAAAATAACAGAATGAAGGGTGTGGATCCAGGGAAGATGAAGGTTCACAGAGGAGAAGTGTCCTGATCATCAAATCAAGGCTACAATTTACCAGAACTCATCTCACCATCGGTGACCATCGGTGACACAGGCTGCATCATCTGCGCCATACCAAGCATGGCCCGAACCTGTCTTTCTCCCGGGGCTGCTGTGGGGGAGGGTGCCTTACATCCATGAATGATGTACCCCTTCTTCCAGAAAGATCAGTCAGTACTCGGGTGCTCTCCTTATCCGAATGACTTAACCTCTCTCAGAGTAAGTCATACATACCCTTTGGAGGGGAAATCAGTGGCCAGCAGGCTGCTTCTCACCCTGGCCCTCCGTTGGGACTGCGTCACTGGCGGAGTCAGGGGACTCCAGGGCTCCACAACGGCCTACTCAGGAGCCAGAGCGAGGCTTTGGAGACATACAAAGCCCAGGGTTTAAACTCCAATGCCACCAGGAACACTGAATAAATGAAAGTGAATTCTTTGAATGCGAGCACACTCCTCTTCATATATAAAATGCATAGCAATATTCCTTAATTCAACATGGAAGTACGCCCTTTCTGATTTTCCTTAAAATGCGGTCTCTCGTTGGTCTAAATTTTGCTTCCCACTTTTGTCAGTATCATGGTTGTAAGAGGTGTATTTTCTCTCTTCTCAGAAAACCCCCCACAAGTCAGCAATGCAAACACGAGGATAAATGACCATTATTAGCTGGTCTTAGTGTTGGGCACCGATAGGGAGTGGCGGAGACTGTGACAAATTGGCAAGCACTCAGTTCGTCTGAACAATTCATCTGCTTCTTCATTCTAGCCGCCTCTGGCCGGGGGGGGGGGCAGAACGGGGGTGCCATCTGTCGTGGCTTTATTTTCAAAAGAAGCTAGAAATCTGGATCTTGATATGAACTTTTGGATGGCGGCTCTCTCTCTGTTAATGAAAGGAGCATGCAGAGCAAAGGAAACTCACCTGTGGACCACATCCAGCCCGTGGGTCACTGGTCTAGGCTAAGGGCTTCATGCACTGACAGGGAAACTGAGGTGCAGAGATGGGAAGGGTCTTGCCTGAGGTCTCAAATAGTCCATTTCAGAGATTTAAACTAAGTGTCAAACTCCTTGGGTTGCCTCAGGGTCTGGCCTTTGATACCTTCCCAGCCTTAGTTTCCAGAGGTTCTGTTTTCCCAATCGTCCAAGTATGCCTCAAATTGGCCTCACCAGACTGTTCTGTCTGCCTGGCAACTTCTTCCAGGCCCAAGTCAAATGTCAGCCCCTCTTGCAAACCTCCTCATTCCCTTCAGACAAAATTCATCACTCATACTGTATTATAGCATTTCTTACTCTGGGTTCTCAAGCGTAGCCATTTCTTTGTTGACGTTAGTCTGAGCAATTGCCCCGGGGGACTTCATCTGGGGATCCCTAGAGCCTCGTCCAACACCTGGCACATAATAAGGGCTCAATAAATGTTTATGGAACAAATAAAGACGGAAATGAGAAAATAACGAATGGGGTATGTGACTGAAAAAAACAAACCCTGTTCACCCAGCCAGTATTCTTCACCATACACACTATCATCAGGGCTCTTAGAAGAGAAGAAAAGTGAACGTACACATAGGAGGCGGTAGAACGGAGAGGTTGAGAGAGGGACAGTCTTGGGGTCAAAGGCTGCCTCTGTCATTTACCAGCTGCATGATCCCCGGCGAGACACTGAACGGCAAGGCCCAAGTGTTCTTGGCTGCAAAATGGGCTCATAATGGCACCAACCTCAAAGGGCCTGCGTGGACTGCCTGGGATAGTGTACATAAAGCACAGGACCCTGCATGTAGTAGGTGCTCACTAAATACTAGCTAACATTATCAAGAAGAGAAGCTAAATGCTCTTTCTCCTTCAGTGGTGCCCGGCCTGCTGCTCATCCCTCCCCTCCAAGGATAAAGAAGACCACAGCCTCAGAGACGCAGAATTCAGAAGACAGTGCCATGCTGGGACAGGAACCCATGGCTCTGGGCCCCCAGCACAGCCCTCCTCCTCCACCCCTGCTTTGAAGTAAGACCCCTGGCACAATCAGCAGCCTCTTCAGCAGCCTGAGACATAAACGCAGCCGTGACTGCTCATCGGGGCTTTTCCCACGTAAGCCTCGGTAAACACGTCCCCGAGAGTACCTGAACTCAATATCAAGCCCGGGCCCAAGGATTAGCAGGCAGAAGGGGCTGCAGAAGTGGGATCCTTTATACGTTTTCATATCTCTCCTCTCCAGGAAAACAAACAGCCTCTGCCGAGTCTCAATTGTGCTTTCTGGCAGCGTCTGTGATCATCCTAAGAAGACAGCCAGCCCATCAACCACGTAGGCTGTCATGTGCTAAGACAAAGATGCTTCTGGAAACCCACACGTGATCATTTAGAGGTGTGGGGTCCGCTTAGAAAAAATCTTCTCTCTCCAAATTCAATTATGGTTCTTTAATAATAATTATTATTACAATGATAACTGGTTTTATTATTCTCATTGCAGTACTATACATAATAAGGCAGTCCCCCAAGTTGAATTTATGGCCAAATAAATCAGCTGACAAAGAAGAATAGCCTTGCATTTTTTCAGTATATTTTAGTTGCATTTGCATTTGGAGGAGGATTTGTGGCGAGCCAGAGGATTAAATCCCATGAAATCATTATACAAATTTCAAAATGTCAAGTGCTCTGATAGAGATTATGATTTTATCTTCTTATTTTGACAGGAAACCGTGTGTGGCCACCTCTGTCTTAGAACAAGGGAGGAAGGGAGGCCAGGGGAGACCAAATAAAGATAGAGGAGCTTGCAAGTTTCCCGATCAGCTGTCTTTTTATTCTGCTCGCTTGTACGACAGCGCGTAATAGACATTTTCCTTTGCACAAAATAATAAGAGCAGTACTTATCGTTTGGTGCCTCCAGCCAGTGGCAAAAGGAAATTAGAAAAGTCCAATGAAGCTGAGAAGTAATTAATCATCATACAGTGGGGCCTGTCAAATCAGAAGGGCCCTTCCAGCTGATAATGCTCCCCAACTCAATTTAGACTGATAGAAATTAGAATTTTTTTTCCTCTGGCAAAAACAAAAAGACTAGAGTTAGCACAAATGTGGCCAACTGTTGGCTTTCTTGACTGCCTGACCTATTTATGGCGATGTTTGCATCACGTTTAACTCAAGCCAAAATTGAAGCATCATCGTTTACTCCTCAAGGCAAAGGGAAATCATAGCTATACTGTTTTAAGACTCCACCCCAACCCCCACCCCCTGCATTCCTTTTCCCCTCCACCCTCACCATATAGCCTTAGCTAGGTAAGAAAAATTAAAGTTTGGTTCTATTGATTAAGTTAGCTGATCTCCCCCTAGAGCTGTGGGGAGGGAAGCGTTTACCACCATCTATAATGAGTCTAGGCTCTTTGGAGATCAAGTAAAACAAATAAAATGGGTCCAGTAGAAGCCACTGAGGGCTTCAGGCAGAGGGAAGAGGTTGATAGCAAGCTGCTTTCGGAGACTCTTGAGCCCTGAGGGGATGGGGAAGATGGCGCCCCCTCAAAGGAAGACATCTTCCTGTTGGAACAACTTAATGCTGCTTACACGATAGTCCAGTTCCCCCACTCCACCACCGCCACCAATCCTGGCCTCACCATAATCCAAAGGGCAAGGTAATATTTTTATGGCTCCTGCCAGGTACTCCTGGAAGTGATGGGGCTCTATGAGGCTAGGGCAGGGATCTTGAATTCAAGTGTCCACAGAGACCAGGACAGAAAGGAAATGGGTGAAGCTGGCAGAGGATGAGCAATAGGGAGTGGTGGGGACTGGGGCCAGTTGGAGCTTGTTTGTCTTTCCCAAAGGGAATAGCCTTTCCTTGACTCCAAGTTGTCATTGTTGAGGGACAGTTCATATACCATGTTGCCAAATCTTCTGATTGGCCACGATGAGCTCCAAGTCTAGCATTTAACATAAAGTCTCCTGGTTTTTTAATATAGGCAACTAATGAAATTTTTAAAAACACGTGAGTGTATCCATCATCACCTACCGTTTGTGGCTTTGGTCTATAGACAAGCGAAGGCCCTCAGAAGACGCTGTGTTTCATATCAGGCTTTGGGTCCTACAGACCAGGGTTTGAATCCTGGCCCCGCCATTATCAGGCATGAGCCCCAAATCAAGCAACTTCTTCCTTATTATCTCAACTTCCCCATCTGTAGAAAGTGGACAATAATCAGTACCAACCTTATAAGCTGGTTAAAAATGCCGAGTCATCCCATCCCTTCCCCCCCCACACAGTGCCGGCACACATAGGTGTTCGAGCAAGGGCAGAGGTTCACTGGATCAACCCCCTGAGTTACTCAAAGTGCCTCCAACACACCTGACTCCATGCCGGCTACAGATGCCCTGCCTCCTTAGCACTTACATGAACTTGTTGTCCCCTCGCTTGGGGGATATTCTGATTCTGACACCCAATAATTTCCTTCCAGCTGGAAGGCAAAGCAAGAACCCACCAAGTTGTCAGAATCACAGAATTTCAGCCTGCAGTTCCACGGCTCAAAGCAAGCACGTTCGTATGTAGGCAACATAACTGTCGCCATCCGTCCCTAGCTAATATGGCCGTCCTGTTGGTTGCATTGTCTTGCTCACCATTTGAGGCCTGGGGGCACAAGTTAATTTGGAGGGCAATATGGTGACTCAGAGGAAGATAATTTTTTATATGTGGCATTTACCTAGTGGACTTTGGATGCCAAAGGTCTCAGTGACACCTGCTTCTTTCACTTCCTCCATGTCTGATGGCAGAGAAACAACCACATGATGGCAGACGATCATGGCCATGGCTTCCACATCACACCTTCTACTTGTGTTATTTCTAATCCTGACAACAACACTGCATGGTTAAATATTTCCATCCCCTTTTTATGGATCAAGAAACTCCAAGGTTCAGAGAGGTAAAATCTCTTGCTGAAGGACACACAGCTAGTGTGCACAGGATCTAGGTCTTGCTGCATTCAAAACTCAGGTTATAGCTGCTCCTCTACTTTGGGAAGAACACTCTGGTGAGTTCTCTTTCTCCTTTCTCGACTTCTTTCTTTTACTGTCCTGCTCATTCAATCATCCATTCAACAAATATTTATAGAGTGCCTACTGTGGGCCAGTCTCTTCCTTGCAGTGTCCCAGTAGGATTTCCAGCTACGGTGACCAGTGGCGTGTGGGGCCCTGGGGAAGAGAAGATGGGAACCAGTGCTTATGGTTCTCTCTGAGGTGATTCCTAGAGATTATCACAGCTTGCACGGAGGCTCTGCTGCCGTAACAGAGACTCACCAATGTAGAGGCAGAGTGAACAGAGCATATACAGATACAAAGACGTCACGGAAGTTCTGACGTGAGCACCCCTGCTCTGCTCCATGTGCTAGTGCACCGTCCAGCTTCCTCTCTAGTTGCTTCATCATCCCCTAAGGAAGGGGTCGGCAGACAGTAAATGTCTCGGGCTTTGCCAGTTATAGGGTCTCTGTTACAACTACTGGACTCTGCCACATTGGAACAAGAGCAGGCCGAGGCAGTAGTCTAACAATGGGCATGGCCAGATTTGGCCCTCTGTGGACTGGATGTGGAGTGGTGTTTGCTGACCCTGCCCCAGGGCATTGTCACTGTCTGCTGGGTCTCTGCCTGGTCCAGATCCCAGCCCGTCCAAGGGGAAAGAGAGCATGAGAAGGAGGCACACCAGAGGTGTGAAAGCCCAGGACTGGAAGCGGCACACATCGTATGGCTCGTGTTTCATTGGGAAAAAGTAAGTACGTGGCCATAGTCAGCTGCAAGGGAGTCTGGGTAATATAGTCTTCCAAAGGAGTCTGGGTAATATAGTCTTCCAAAGGAGTCTGGGTAATATAGTCTTCCAAAGGAGTCTGGGTAATATAGGCTAGCTGGGCCAAATGACCAAAGGAGAGAATGGACTTTGTGTGGACAGAGTGCAGTCCCCACCACAAGCCATAACCAGAGGGAGGGAGACTGCGCGGACAGCAATTGTCTTCCCTCAGTGACGGGTGTCCTCTGCGGGCCCTCGGGTCCCATGTTCTGCCTGCAGCTCATGAAGCCCGTTTAGAGGCTGCAGGCGAGTGTTGCGCACAGCAAGGCAGGTCTCATTTAAGATAGCCTTATGATTCTGATCATCTGCACTGTGAATCACCTTCCAAAAGACTCTCATTTCACTATAGGTCCTTTCAAAAAGGCAACTCTCCTTAAGCCTCTAGGGGAAAGAAACGATATCCAAAATTTCTGCTTGTACACAACCAGAGAGGGACGCACTCCGCTTTTTTTCAGATTCAGTTTGAGCTCTCGGGCTGCTCTCGGCTCTGCAGAATGAGCTCCAAAGAGTCTGCAGGAGATGCTTTCTGTTGGGTGCCCTGGCATCTCGGGTCAGCCGCCTCTCCTGGCTGAGAAATCAGAACGGGCTTTCCTGTCATAGCCCCATAGGTGAGGAATGGGAAGCAGAGTCGCGCAGGCCTTCAAGTGGGAGAGACCACAGCATCCGTGCAAACTGCCCTGGGCCTGGTGGAGGCTCTGGAGGCCCAGGGTGTGCAGAACGGAGAGAGGAGAGTCTCCGGACCCTATTTCCTGCTGGAGGTCTGGGCGCGCTGGGTGTGTTCGGGCATTCTCTCCTGAGGACAGGGCATGGCCAGGAGGCGACCGCATTCCCTCCCATTGCCACGAGCCCCTGATCACCAAAGGCTCCTGACGGGCTTTGACCAGCTCGATCCCGACATCTGAAATATTGCCACCACAGAGGCCCTGCCGTCCTTGGAATGCGGGGGGGATGGAGGTATGGAAGGAGAGGCTTGGTCAGTCCACACTGTTGGCCTTTGCGAGTGTAGGGCGGTAATACCCACCGCACTTCCCCTCCATCCAACCTTGAGGGGACGAGGGGCGCCAGGCACAACTGTGGGAAATGCAGTCTGGGAAGGGGCTCACATACGTGTCACGGAGGTATTCGTCTGGGGCCACTGATCAGAGTCATTGATAACTCCACGAAAACAACCTCAAAGCCTCCTGCATGTTCATAATAATAAAACAATAATAATCATAGTGCTGGCCAAGACTTCATGCCACATGACATCCTAAGTCCTTTATGTATGTAAAACTCATTTAAACCCCACAGCGACTCGTTGGGACAGTGCTGTTATTGTCCCCGCTGTACTGATGAGAAAACAGGCACAGAGGGGTTCCGTAGATTGCCTGAGGTCACACAGCTCAGACCCACACAACCCAAACAGTCTGGTTCCGAGTCTGTGTTCTGACCATGCTTTACCATTTTTTCTTGGTACCTGAACTTGAGAAGTGTCCATCAAAAATACGGCCCATGGATTCGGTTTTTCTTTTGTCATCCGCAAGTGGCGGAAGGAAAGGAGGGGAGGCAGGGAAGGGCAGGGCAGGAAGGGGAGGAGAAATGAAGAGAGGGAAGAGGAAATCCAGAGAAATAATGAGCAAGAGGGAGAAACTAGCTTGCCTGAAAGTAAACCACACTCCCACTGCTGTTGAAATCTACATTTTCTCCCGGCTTATTTACAGACTGGGTGTTAGATCCCAATAAGTGGGAGGATTTTTAAAAGGTCCTCAGGATAGCAAAGCCAAGCTAAGCAAACGGCTCGTGTACACAGCCCAGGCGAGATAAAAGGCCCCAGCCGTCCGGGACCACTCAGGCCCCTTATCTGCCCCTGGCCCTCTGTGGGTTTGAGAAAGCCCAAGTGGGTGGCTTGGCGGAAAGTTCAAAGTCATTTTTTGAACAGATAGCGCAATCAAAAGTTTGTCTATCTGTTGAAATATTTAGGAGAACAAGATATCACTTTGACCCGCCTACACCTGGGACCTTTCTGAATGCTGTTAAGATGTGTTTCAAGCTTGTTTGTAGTCTTAATCTTTAATGGGCTTCTGCGTTTTTGAAAGGGTAGAATTTGGCACAACAAAACCAAACCAAACCAAAAAAAAAAAAAAAAAAGATATTTCTCCCCCATCAAGAGAGGTATGCTTGGTGACCTTAGCCGTTCCTATGCCTTCTGGAAATCAAAAGAGAAAAAGGTGTATGGCCCTATCTCAACCTCAGAGTGGTAGCAGCGTACCTCCAGCCTCCTTTCTTCAACCCAAAGCGCTGAGATACAGAGCTGAGGCCGCCACCTGACTCCCCAAGGACCAGCCCTTAAAGAAGACAGGGAACCCAGAAATGAGGCTGCAAGTTTATGGTGAACTTTTGTCCTAGAACCCTGGGTGTTTGAAACCAAACAGGATTAGTTTACAGAGTGCATGGATTAACTCTTTAGAAGAAAATTAATCTAGCAATTGAACAAAAGAAGAGGGATTAGGGCACAGAAACACTTAGGTAAACACTGGAATGTCTTGACTCTCTTGCCCCCAAACCAGGCTGTCCCTGAGTCTGCTTATTTCTGTGTTCCTTACAATCTTCCTGGGACTGTAAAATGGAGATGATGCTGTCACCTTAACAGAGTTAGCAGGAGCTCTAAAGATACGGAGTATGGGTAAGTTGTCCACATGGTGCTTGGCATATCAAAGGAGCAAAATGTGTGGTAGCGAAAACAAACAAACAAAAATGTAACTTCTTCTGTCTTTCTCTTCTTCCTCCTCATCATCTTCATCATCAATCCTCAGGATGACTCCTCTGTGTCCCCCAAAATATGCCTTCTTCTAGCTTGACGGTGGAAAGGGGTACTTTGTAATGTTGTGCGGAGACCCCGGCTGCCTGGGTGGTATGTCGTCCATCACAGAGATGAACCAATGGTCGGCTGTCCTCTCCCCAGTCCGTGAGCCAAAAAAGAGAGTCCAATCTTTGATCTTCACATTCCTGTGTTAGTCTAGAACCAGAGCAGGTGTAAAAGTAATTAAGAAGATGGCAAACATTGTTCAAGATGGCAGCCCCAACCTACCTGCCACAGTCTTTCCACACGGTAGTGATTCCAACAGGTCAGTTTTGGATCACAGGTTATTCCCCACCACAATCACCTCCACTGCTTATGCTCCTTTGGATCTATCTTGTTAGAGCTACCATGTTTCCAGATCCTGATTCCTCATCTATAAAATGGGGATAAGCACAAGATTAGTCATAAGAATAATACCTACCATTAATAGAATAATTAATATGTGCTAGGCAGGCACTGTGATAAGCAATATTGTTTTCTACAAGTTTCTACAAGCTATGCGATACCATTGTGTTTCCCATCAGCTGGCAACAATGCAAAATGTCTGACAGTACCAAGCATTGGCGAGAGTATAAAATTGCACTACTTTGTCGGGAAATAGTTGGCAATAATCAATAAACTAGAGTAGTGCATATCCTGTGAGTTACCCTACCCCCTCAGGCATGCCCCCTAGCGAAAGTCTCACACATGTGCTCTGGGAGACACACATAAGAATTTTCAGGGCGGGGCACCTGGGTGGCTCAGTCAGTTAAGCGAGCACCTCGTGGTTTCAGCTCAGGTCATGATCTCGGGGGTGTGAGATCCAGTCCCACATGGGGCTCTGTGCTGGGCGTGGAGCCTGCTTAAGATTCTCTCTCTCCCTCTGCCTCTGCCCCTCTCCCCACCTCCTCTCTCTCCCTCTGTAAAAGGAAAAAAAAAAAAAAGAATTTTCATAAAACATTGCTCTTGATAGCAAGAAAGTTGAAAATACTGTAAATGTTCATCCCCAAAGGGAACATTCTGTGGCAATGAAAATGATGGCTTAGCACTATACCTATCAACATGGATGAAGAAAGCGTATGGCAGAAGAATATGAAAAACCTTATGCAGAGGAACATGTATAAGTAGTTCGACTATAAAGAGATACTTGGAAACGAACAACCTCAATTCAGAGCTGCCGTTCTCTCTGGGGAAGGGTGGGGGGGATGTAATGCAAGCGAGAGGAGAGACACGGAGGAGGTCTACTGTATTTGTAATATCACACATATATGTATACATACGTGTGTATATTATATATGTGTATATATATTTAAAGATATATATTAATATATATAAATATATATATTTAGAGAGAGAGATATCTAATCTAAATATATATATATATATATATATATATATATATATATATATATTTAGAGAGAGAGCGAACAAGTGAGCCGGGGTGTGGGGGTGGAGGAGGAGGGCAGAGAGAGAATCTTAAGCAGGCTCCATGCTGGGCTCCATGCTGTGGGGCTCAATCTCATGACCCTGAGATCATGAGCTCAGCTGAAATCAAGAGTCAGATGCTGTTAGAACTGACTGAGCCACCTAGGTGTTCCTGGAATATTATATTTCTTAAGCTGGGTGGTGGGTATATGAGTGCTCATTATATGATTTTTTTAATATTTTGGGGGATGTCTTAAATATTTCATAATTCATTGGTAAACATAAATTTGTTAAAATACAATAAGCAAATAAAATTGAATTCAACCTCTTAGAAGGCAGAACCTGCCGCAAAGACAAGCCCCCTGATGTCAGCCAGGGCTCCCTGGCTACCCTCCAGGGCCAGACCAATGAGTGAGGAGGACCAGCTCCATTCCCCGCCGTGGGCCTCAGCAGAAGCATCCTGCTCACGGCCCCCACCCTGGCATGAACTCTAGGCACAGGAAAGGTCAAGATTATGGGCCAAGAACAGATGGGGAGCATGAAGTCCCTGGATCCACAGAGGTCCTGTTGTGAGTTGGAGGGAAATGATGCATTTATATATTTCATGGAAAGGAAACTGTGGGAGAACAATAAGAGAGACTATGGTCATGTAGGCAGGTACGTTTGGTGTGCGTGTCTGTGTGTTTAAATCTACACTCCGGAGTTCCTGCTCTGGTACAATTCTTTTGTTAGATCAGGTAATATTTTTGAAAAACAGCATTACAAAAGGTTAAATGTAGAACAGATGTAAGTTATAAAATACAAGCTGATCAAAGCTGAGATTTTGAGACAGATATGTTAGCAAATGATGATAAATCCGTCCCAGTAGGACTGTAAGAAGCAGACAAATGTAACTATGGAAGAGCGAAAGTCAAGGGTTGAAACGGGGGGAGGGGAAAGAGTGAAAACAAATGTTGAAACTAATTCTGGGGAACTCACGCAGAACATCAATGAATCTGTGCGGAGAGAGGACCGAGACAACAGACACAATGTACTCCGTTTTCTTTCAGAGAATAATCAAATTCCTGGGTTTTGAATAATCCAATTATGGATTCCGATCCCAGAGCCTTGGCCCTCTCTCCTCCTCCTGGTTTCTGACTCGGGAGTTCAACCTTTCCGAGCAACAGATGCTGGGTTCTGGTTTAAGGCGTTTAAAAATAGGCTTTCGCATTTGGGCATCTACACTTCTCATTAAAAAGCCAGATAATTTATAGTCACATCATTAAACCGCTTCCTCAGCCTACCACAATAAACTTATCATTCGGGGGTGGGGGGAGATTTCAACAAAACATTACCACTGCTTTCTGGGAAGGCAGCAGAGAAACAAAATTAAATAAATCAAGCCTCTCTGTGTCAATAAATGAAGCCCATGAGAAGTAAACTATTTACTGAGGCTTGAGTGAAACAGAAAACATTTAAAGATCAAGAAAGAAAAAAGGAGGTAATTGTTCAGGCTGTCAGCAGGGGACCGCTGTGATAATTTGATCTGAACTCTGCTAACAAATGACTGAGCCGTTCTTCCAACTTTAGTATCTGTTTATGCTCCTACAAATTGAAACCCCGCCGCTCAGCTGCGCAGAACAGGGCCCGGTACAATAGCACATCAGCCCGTCGATTAGTTCAAGGTGGGGATGGATTAGCTGTCCATCCCAGGCCTCCAAGCCCTCCAGAATATTTTGTCTTTCCCTGCTGGGGTAAAAGGGTGCAGACATATGTAACTAATAAAGAAACAGGCTTCTATGGACTGGAGGTTGAATGGAAGGAATGCAGAACAAAACTATAAAATAATAATAGACAAAGGGGCAGTGAGGACGGGGAGGGGGTGGGGGGGTGGGGGGTTTGAACTCAATACCTCCTCTGCTTACCCAGGCGGGGCTGTAGCACCGGCATCCCCAGAAAGTTTTCAAAATAGAAGGGGGTCTGTTGTGTGTGTGATCTCCTAGCACACGGCTCCAGGCCAGACGTGCCAACATTCAGGACTGACGTGAGATCAAAAGCCTGATAAATGAGAGGAAAGGGAATGTTTGACCCACTAAGCCATATTCTACAAGAATCTCAGGCTTTTAAAGTAATAAGCAAGGCCATAAATTACAATGTCTTGGGTATATTCTGATATATTCTGATGCACATGAATGCTATTCGTATATAATGTTTTTTGAGAGATCTATGAGCACTTGAATGCTTAAGAATCTAGTTCTCTATTAGAATTCTGCGTCTGGAGTCCCCATTTGGAGGGAAGCAACTTATCTTCCTGGGGTTTCAAAAGCTAAAAGGGATAATTAGGTGAAAAATATGCTTTAAATAAATGGGAGCAAATTCAAAATGACACCAGACATCCACACACTGCTTTCTTGGATCAACAGAGTCACATTTATCAAGGGAATTTTGGGATTGAATGAAAAAGAAAAGATGAGTAAGTGCATGCAGCCGCATAGCATAGGGTTAAAACCACAGGCCGTGGACTGGAGGCTTTTCTCCACCATTTTGAGTTGTGTGAGCTTGGTCAGCTCACGTGGCTTCCTCAAGTCTTAGGTGAGTAATAACAGTAATAATAGCCCCTGTGTCCCAGAGCTATTGAGAAAGCAAGCGTAGGTGGGAAGTGTAAGACACGTTGACCTAACCCACGGTAAGTGTTCAGTAAATATTGGGTAACATTTTGTTAATGTGGTTATTATAATGATCACTGACAGTGTACAGAGTGGTGTATACATGGAAGGATGGAAAGAAAGTTTTGGTTAACCTATCAAAAAAAAACCAAAAACCAAAAAACAACAACAACAAACAACTCTGCAGAGAAATCAGAAAGCTTGTGGAGACAATTATAAAGGAAGCCACTGCAAAAGTTTCCTACTAATTGGATTGTGTCATTGGCCTTCTTTTGTGCTTCTGTTATTTTCCAAATTTTCAAACCATTTGCCCCAACCTACTCTGAGGCAATGCCAACAAACTTTCCAGCAGAGGGCACTGGCCCCATTGAAAACTGGGGAGACCATTTTGAAAATGGCTGCCTTAACTGTCCCAAAGAAAACACTTCTAGTAGCCACTGAGACAAAAACATCTATTCCCGTCCAGGCAAATTTGCCTTTAGACCAAAAGCATCTCAAGACGGTCAATGGTTTTGGCTGCTACGGTGTTGCCAGATAAAACAACTGCTTACTAAGACCAAAATAACTCCCAAAGCCACGTGATGAAGAAAGCATGAAGAATGCAGAAGGAAAATCATCCTTAACCTCAAGCCTTTCATCCTTCAGCTAGCCCAGTCGTTCTCAATCAATGGTGATTTTGCTTCCCAGGGACTATTTGGCAAGGTCTGGAGGCATTTTTGATTGTCACACCAGGGAGAGAGAGAGGGGTTGTTATTGGCACCTGGTAGGCCGAGGGCAGGGATGCTGCTCAACCTTCTACAGTATGTTTAGGACAGGCCTCCACAACACAGAATTGTCAGGCCCCAAATATCAATAGTGCCGAAGTCAAGAAACCCTAAAGCAGACACAGACGTGACACTGGTCTTCCTGTTGGCTCCGCCTGGCCGCGGCACACATTCATGATGGAGATGTGATGTTACTGAGTCTGAGTCTCAGCAAATCAAAACAGAAAATAATAATGAACAAAAGTGGCTCCTGGCCGACCGAACTTCCATCAGAAAGGAGAACAACACAGGTGCGGAGAACATGACTTTGATTTTTCAGTCCTGAACTCCAGAGAGACCAGCACGATCAGGAAATTGTCCAGCTCTTCTTACGTTCCCAAGGTGGAGAAGCTAATGGCCAGAGACTGAATACTCATTGCTGTCCTTAGTCTCTCTGGGGGAGGCTGAATACTCCAGAAATTAACCAGAGATGGGTAGGTCGATAGACTGGGTGGGAGGAGAGTCCAGAATAGCATCAGTCTGGATCCGAGTTTAAGTCCTAGCTTGTCTCTTAATAATTGTGTCACCTTGGGCAAGTTAGTTAATCCCTCTTAGTCTCAGTTTCTTATCTGCAAAACAAGGTTAACTCCATCCCCCTTGCCAGATTGCAGGGGGATTAAGTTAATGTATCTAAAGTTCCATATTCTTAACTTCAAGAATGAAAGCCATGCATCAAAGTGCCCAGTAGATAGTTTACATTAAGTTCTAAGGTTCACTCACATCTATTGAGCACTCAGTAAGTGCTGTGATTTGCATCGATTACCTCATTTTAACCTTCTATTATTATCCCCATTTTACAGATGGGAAAACCGAGTACTAGAGACAGGGTTTGAAAAATGGTGGTTGGATGCCAGAGCCCACACTCATAACCTCTACCCCACCTGACACATTTAAAGAGGTTAGGGCTGGAAAAAATAACAAAGATCATTTAGGCATTCTTCCTAATTTCTCAGATGGACAACTGAGTCCCACAGGGACTGAGCAGTTTGCTTGTGATAAAGCTGGCAGGGAAACTGGGGGTGGGGTAGGGTCCTGACTCCCATTTCTTCCAACAAAGAACAGCTCTGATTTTTTTTTTTTTTTTTTTGCAAAATCAGATACCATTTTCCCAGCACAGGGTAAACACAGGACAAATCACTTAGCATGTGTATCTTAATAACCCGACTTGACTGAGATGAATGAATTCACATTCAGTCATCATATAAGCCTATTAAATATTCGAGGAGGCTGCAGTATACATTTTAATGGATGTTGAAACACTAAGCGTGTGTGTTTATGGCTCTTTTAATCTTGCCAGTTTTACTAATATGATTAGTTCAGGAACCATTTCACATTGAGACTCAGATATCAAAAGAGAACCACAGAAGTTTCTAGAACATTTTCCACCTTGATTTTTTTTTTTTTTTGAATGGAATATTTGGTTCCCACCTATGAGCTCAGTTGGGAGAGGAAAACACAAATAGCCAAAATCATGACTTCAGTGCCTCTGATGCATCCTCGGTAGAAATTCTACCGCTCACTGTGAAATGTCCTCCTTCGTGGTTGTTAATTGTGCTACCTTCCTTTTGGGGGACCCCAGGACTTCACAGATGGATATCCCTGGCTACACCCAAGTTTCAGGCATGAGGGTGCACAGGGCACCAAGTGGGGTATCCCCACCCCTGCCTCCTCACAGCCTGCCCCTGATATTTATCGGATCACCCGCCATGCCACGGTGAACGGCGGCCAAATGAGGAGCTTGGTGTCTGGGAAATGATTGAAATGGCCACGTGCCACGGTGAGAGTTGTTTGTTCTGGGAATGGAAGGAGGAAATTGTCAGAGGAAGTGAAATAGGAAATGAAAAGATCAAAGGGAGGAGGAAATGAGATTAAATTGAGTCCTTTCTGGATTCAACTTTGCACTCTTAACCCATGTGAGGCAAAACGATTAGGCTTGAAGCAGCCAGCGTGGGTGAAACCCTTTCCAGCGGGTGCATCCTGGCGATGGCAGCCCCATTATACCACCGCACAAATGCACGGCTGGGAAGCTGAGGGTAAGCCACATCCACTTCCCACAGAGAGTCCAGTGGTGAGCATCCCAAGCAAATCCCCAAAGGCCAACTTAACCAATAACCCCCTTAACTATGCTATGGGATATGATGAGTATGCAAGGCCTGAGCCAGACTCTCTCCCCAGTCAGGAAGTGAGGTCTCACCCAGAATCAGCCACTTTCCTAGGCCCCAGGGTGAGACATGGGATTTCCAAAAGGCGCAATTAACAACTGGGGTTGGGTTCCAGGGAACAACGGGGTTGTGAGCTGCAGGGATTCAAGCCCCAGTGATAATCCTTTGTCCAGGCCTGAATATCTGGTCATTGCAGAACTTTGTAAGGACCCAGGGGCAACTGGCTGTTTCCCATCTTAGAGTTAATACCTATATTATCCAACTGGGGTTCTGGTCCCGCAGCCCAGATGACACGAGTCTTTCAATAACAGAGATTTATTGATCACCTAGAGGGAGATGTTAGGGAGACAGAAGTGAACAAAACAGACTAAAATCTTTGCTTTCATGGAGCAGATGTTCTAGCGCGGCAGCCGGTAGTTAAATGAGACCAAGAGTTTAATGTATGGAATGTTCGAGGATGATAAGTACTAGGGAGAAAATAAAGATAGGGAGATAGGGAGTGTTCTAGAAAAGGGGTCCAGGGGAGCCTCTCTGAGAAGGCGAAGTTTAAGGAGAGCCTTGAAGGAGGTGAGTTAATGAGACTGAGGGAACCTATGGGGAAAGAGCTTCTTTCCTACCCTTCTCCCCTTACAGCAAGCATATATCCACATCCCTCTTGGGTCTTAAAAGGGTTTTGCTTCTTGCAAATAGGAAAAACTGGTAAGATGGGAACAAACAAAAGAAGGGCCTCTTCCTACTGTAGTGTCTCCCAAGGGCCCACTGAGATGCTAAATATAAGACTCTGGGTGCTCATCTCCAAATCCCAAAACCAGGCAGATCTGCATTCCAGGAAACATAGTTGGAGGGTCTTCAATCCTAGGCATTTTACCCAAAGAAAGAGGTGTGGTCTGTCCTTCCTTCATCACCTCCTGCCATACCTCTGCAGACCCTGTTGGGTTGGTAAGACTTGGGATCAGGGGTGGGGGTGGGGGTGGGGGGTGAAGTTATTCCAAACAGTGGAGAAATCCCAACAGGCAGAAGTTGGGACAGAAGAAGGGGGCAGGAAGGTGATTTCCAAAGCCACTATTCTGGGGAGACTTATACATGTGGAATATAAGGAGTGAGGCTCTGGGACAGTGGTGGCTATGGGCTCCACTCTAAGGATCCAAATGGCTGCTTTTAGACATCTACTGTCCACAGCTTTGCACAATAAAGCATGAGGAGGTCTGTGGTATCAACGAGCAACACTAAGACTTATAAACACGCACACTCGCACACATACCGGACAGGATCCAAGAGAGCTGAGAGTCATTGCCACAAGCACGTGGTAATGAGTTTAGTATCTATGATATGCTTGGGGTCTGCAATTTCCAGATCACAGGGACTTGAACCCTGCCATCTTTCAGTTGCTTGGTGTCTGAATACCATTCCTTGTCTGAGGACAATTTGAAACTTGACCTTTTTGGTCATTTTTACTTCTTTCTGGAACCCCAGATGGATATTGGCTCTGGTCTAATCTCCCATAGTAGATGAGATTGCTCTATATCTCAGCCTGCACTCTCTGCAAAGAACACTGTAACCTGTTACAAAGGGGCTGGCTCCTTGGGATGGTTCTGGTGCTGAGTGCCTCCTTCTGTGGCATGATCTCACCACCTGGCATGTGTGGTCACCATGCTCCATACTCCCAGGGCTCAGAGATGGAACCAGGCCCACCATGACTCCCAACCTCTCCCCACACCCAATGCATATGCGCACGCACACACACACACACACACACACACACACACACACACAAACACACACACTCCTTTCTGTACCTAGTAAAGTCGACTTTGATGAAGGTTTGGAATGACAGAAGAGGAAGAATGGCTAGAGATTTGGATCACAGCTGTGCAAATGACTTCCTAATAGCCATCCCTACTCTTGGAAATCCTTTACTCTCAGCCATTCAGTGGCTGAGTCACTCCACGTAGCTAGCATGCAACCATTCCCTATCCTCTTCTGACATACTGTCCCAGGGAATTTCTAACTGAGTTCTTGTCAACTCCTGTTCTCCCACTCAGATCCAAGAGGTCTACTGTGGGCAGTCCCAAATCTATCAAGGTGTCCAACAGAAACCAAAGACCTTTTTAGTAAGATTCACTCTTCTTGGAAAGCAAACTCCTATTTCAGATATATGTCAATAAACCCTATAATTTGGGGGCTCAAATGGGTTAATCACATGGCAGGACAACTTCTCATCTGTCCACGATGCCCCACATGGCACCAGAACAGAGTTACCTCTAGCATATACTTCTTTAGCTGTTTGGTTAAGCTCAAAATGCTGTTGGGGCAAGTCTAGAGGAAGACTCCCAGGGACTTAGGGGAGAATGAATGCTCTGAGGACTGGGAGGCAGGTGGGGAGTGGGGGCTAATCTGCCATGTGAGCCAAGGGTAAGAACTAAGAAGGGATTTTGTTGGCCCTTCCCTCTGCCCATCTCTTGAAATCTTACCCATTTGTGGCGGCTATCTGTTACTTTCTGCTCAGCATCTTTTTCTCAAGAGCATTTAGGTACGGCTACTGAGGCTGCCAACCACGCGGCCCCACGTCCCCGGCTATGTTGTAAGCACGTGACTCGAGCTGGCCAATCAACACATCACCATGATTGCTCATCAGTGGCCTCTCAAATCTTCTGCTAGAGCTTAGGGAAATAGTGTGTCCTTGTCTCTGAACTCTAGCTAAAAGGATGCTATGAATGTCTTGAGTCCTGTTTTCCCTGTGGGAGATGGGGGGCAGGTGTCAGTGCATATCCAGGTGTCAGGGCTTTGAAGTGGCTCAGTGAGTGCTCACGCATCCTCAGACTTACTGCCCAGGATTTCTGCCTTCACTGCCACAGGCCACAAGGTCAAATGATGCCATGCTGTCGCTCTCTCACAGGCTGGATTCTTCACCTCCTTTTCCTGTCACCCCACCCTTCTATGCCCTTCCTTTGACCTGTCCCTGATGGTCATCGGCCATCTGGGTTTAATGCTTGATTCTGATAACCCTGAGTTTTCCAGACTTCAGTCCTGTATATATCACCTTCACTTTTTTTCCTTTTTTGCTATAACCACCTACCATCTAGGCTACTAGTTATTTAACAAGGTTCTTGAAGTAGACTCACTACTTTTCTTAAACAGCTTATTTTAAAAGAAAATTGTATTTCATAAGAGAACACTGAAAACCAGTGGTACTTGGCATAAATAGAATGTAAATAAAGACGCACAAAAATAACATTAGTAAATGCTAGCTAAGTTTGTGCCTACGGTTGTGCCCTGAAACTTGCCCTTTTCGTGTTAAAAGGGAAGCTGGCAAGATTTAGCAGAGTAATGAAGGCCTATTGGCCTCAAACTTAGATTTTCTCTTGTCATTATGGAAAAATTGAGAAGGGATAGAAATGAGTTAATTTTCTCATTAATTCATTAATTACTGCTGTGTACATGTACCACCTGAAATGGCTTGAGTGCCACCAGAACTTTGGGAAATACTAAACGAATCGATAATCAATAATTATGCCATCTTATTTTATTTCCTCTTGTCCTATGTTCATCAATTTTTCTCCAACTTGAATATAAATCCCTCAAATGCAGAGGCCAGATTCCTCCTTCTTGATAGTTCTAGCCAAGAACCCACAATTGTGGGGCCCATAATAGTCTGTCGGTAAATGCTTGTCGTTTTGGTCAAAGGTTTGGAACTCTTGGCAAGCAGGGCTGATACTTTTCTGAAGCTTTCTGGAGTACGCTCATGTTCTTAAGAATCTCTAGATGACAATGAATCAAATTCTCAGAAATTATCGACTTCTCTCTAAAACCTCACAGAGGAGAGCCTTTTGGAGGCCACATCTCGGTTCCTGCAGAGTTCTCCATGCACCCAGGCTGTTTTCTCTATATTGCCCTTGAGGACTGCAGTGAGACAGATCAGCTCTGCAATCAGCTCACCAGACATGATCTGACCATGTGATCCCCGCCTCCCCATGATGAAATTGATCCATACTATGGCACTCACACGCATGACAAATGCTGGGATTCTGAATTGGATCTTAAAGTCAGTTTTCTTTTCCATGAGTTTTTTATGGCAAGATCAGGTTTCAGAGGAGAAGCGCACAAAAGACTCAAGAGTAATTTTGTCTCATTAAAAACCCCGGGGGAGTCCTAAGCCTCTCTTCACTGTCCTGCCTGGTTTGTTTAGTGGCTGGGTTGTAGGTGGGGGGAGGGGGTTTAGGGGTGGGGATAGAAAAATTGGTAATGAAAATTATACTTGAGAACATGAATCCTTTTTTGGGAAGTTAGTGGACCGGGTGCTGATTTGTTACAAGAGTAGGATCCTTCCCTTCTTGGACTAGGAATCTAGTTTTTGTTTTTGTTTTGTTTTGTTTTTTTTAAATTAGCCTGATATTTAACATTTAAGAACAATATCATACATTGCTGTAGTTAAGACCTGAGTGGAATCTTAATGAACCCTCCAACAGCAGTGATTTGTTAACAGGCACTTGAGATCACCAGCGACAATTCATTTCTGTAGAGTAATGTAAACTAATTATCTACAACGCAGAAGCAAGGACTGTGCCTGCATGGTAAATTGCAGAATATTGCATTATAAGAAGAAATATTAATTCACATAACATAACATTAAAATTGATGACAAACTTTTTCCTTTTTTAATTGTTTAATTTTTTAATTGCTATTGTCTTACAGCAGCAGAAATCACGTACCTCAAGAGACACACAAATGTATTTGCCTGAAAGCACATTCTTTGCAAGAAAAAGACATGGTTATTCAGAAAATGACTGTCTATTAGTTCTTTCTTTCCTTTCATGGAAATTTATTTTCTCTCCTGGGAAATACATTTTAATATTGGGGGGGAAGGATTTTTTTCTTAGCGTCTTGGTATATTCTTAATCAGAGCAAGTCTTAAACTTTTAATAAAATAAAGGAAGCAGAGCCATCAAGATAAACGCAAAATCCTAAGAATTAGCATTCTGACTGGAGGGTTGCACTTTATACTTTCTCTCAATCAGAAATTGTTATTTGCCACCATTTTCTGTCCCTGAGTGCTTAAGATAAAACTGACAATTTGATGGAGAGATTCCTATCACTTAGCTCTCTCTATAGGTATAGCAGAAAAATGCCTAATTGAATTATTTATTTCTTTGCTGTTCCAAATGAAATTAACAGTGTGGGCCCAGAATGAGTGGATCTTGCCAAGAATGTCAATCAAGCAAGTGGCTCTCAGGTCATTACACTTAGATCAGATTGGGGTGGTGGTGGAGGAGGGGGGAAGGGGCGGGCTTTTCCAGGGCACCATGTTGTCAGCTCCAGGGCTGGTTCTTCATTCAAACTACCAACCAACTCATCCCTGGATTTCTCTACAGCTTATGCTTTTTGCTTTTGTGGCACCCTGGAACTTTTCAGGTTTGGGGGTTAAGACCCATCGCTCCAGATGAGTAGGCATGGACTATGTGACCTCATTCTCCTCCCTCCCAGCCAGAGCTGACTGGACCAGAGGTTCTGACCCTAAAGCAATAAATCTCTAGAGAGTTCTCTGGCATAGTCTGGTGCCCAGAATTCTGCCTGAATCGAGGTGAGGGGGTCAATCAGAGTCCTCTCCCGGGTATAGGGGCCGAGAGGCTGAGTTAGCTAGGGTTGTGCAGATAGGTTGTGTAGTGTTGTGGCTGGTAGCCATGTTGAGTCAGTAGAAGTCAAGGGGGGGGGGAGAGACAGAAATAGGTAAGGCAAGGAAAAAGTAGAGAGAAGAGATTATGTGCTCATGGGGGAGAGGTGAAGAGTATTGACTCTTTCGCTCTTGATAGTCAACAAATCCCCTGAAACCTGGTTGTATTGTCCTCGGATTGCAGGACACCTTAGTATCCTTCTAATAACCGCGTATTTCCACCAGCTTGAGTGGCTTTCTGTCCCTTGCTCCCTGCATTGCCATGAACTAGCGCATTTTGGAGGAAGCACATTGACTATTTCCTGATGGTCACGTCCTCTTTCTTCTGGATGTTTGCACACACCGCTGTCTGCCTGCAGCACCTTTTCCCCTGCCTTCCTTTGCTGAATCAACAACTGCCCTTCCCTTAGGTTTCAGCGAGGGACCCCATCCTCCAGAAGCCTGCCCAACCTACCATGAGCTAGGTGCCTTCTCCTCGGTTCCCCAGTCCCTCTGCCTTGGCTTTCACCACACTGTGCAGCAATCAGCGTCTTGCCTGTCCCACCACGAGCCCTGGATAGGCAAGGCCTTAACACCCACCTCTTCATTTCAAGAGCTGGGACACTGAAAAGGCTCTATACCTTTTCATTGCAAGATTAAAAGTCTAAAAATCACCTCATAATCTTGCATTCACATTCTTTGGCTTGACCTTCAAGACTCTTTATAATCTGACCCCCCACCGCAGTCTCTGACCTCTTTCTCACTACCGAGCCCCATATGCTGCTCTATTCCATAAACAAAGACATCAAGAGCCTACTTGGATGTGCAAAACACGTGGTTGCCAAACTTGACGTTTGCTGTTTTTGGATCCTCTAAGTCATTTCCTCACTTCAAAAGACTTCACTTGAAGAATTATTTCTCTAATAAATGTCTCTTCTCATCCATCTCCAGTTCCCAAAATTCTCAAAAGTTTCCCCTTGAATCCAATTTAGAAATAAGTTCTTTCTCAAAGTGCTCTCTGGTCCACCCAGCTGACCTTCTAGCTTCCACAGAAAGGGAAAGTGTGTCTCCAGGAATCCCCCTGGGCCTTCTGACCAGCAGTCTTAATGGTGGTCAGAATCGTCTGACCTGGATCTTGTCTCATGCTCCCCATTAAAATCATACTCTCCTCAAGAGCAAGGGCCATACCTTATCCGGGGCACCCTTGCCGCAACATACACACAAACCAAATGAAGGATTTTTACCGCCTATAGCATCCTTAGGCTTGGAGAATCTTAACTTTTCGGGGTACTTTATTCTTCTTATCAGAAAGAAGGAATTGACAATAAAATAACATATTGCAGATTAAGGAAAAATCCTCCAAAATTAACGCTTGGGATGTTCAGCCCCATGTTGATCCACAGGCTCGAAGGATGATACGTCTCAGGTCACTCAGCCTCCATTCTCTAAAAGTGGCTCAACTACAGCCACTGTTCGACTCACTAGGCCATCTCAGTGGACTGGGCCATCTTAGAAAATATTTCAACAGATATTATTCTGATTTACTTGATTCATCAGGGTCTTGCTTACTGAATTATTGTGCCTTCTCTTCTACTGAAGTGTTACTGAACTTAAGAAACACTGGGGAGGAAAGATCTTACCCTATTTATTATTTTTTTTATGCCTCAGAATTAGTACTTACCATTACTAATGCCCCAATGAGAGAATGGGTATCATCTCTGTAAAATAAAATAAAAACAAAACAGAATTGCAGTGGGGCACCTGGGTAGCTCAGATAGTTGAGCATCTGCTTTTGGCTCAGATCGTGATCTCAGGGTCCTGGGATCGAGCCCTGCATTGGGCTCTCCGCTCAGCGGGGAGTTTCTTCTTCCTCTCACTCTCCCTTTGTGCTCTCTCTCTCTCTCAAATAAATAAAAATCTTAAAACAAAACAAAGCAAAACATAAACCAGAATTGCAGTAACGTGCTACCAAAAAAAAAAAATGTTTATTGAACGCTTAGTGTGTGTTGGTGGTTGTTCAAAAAGCTTTATCTGCATGAACCCATTCAGTCCTCACAGCATCCCTGAGAAGTAGGAGCTGGTCTCTTGTACATGGAGTAAAATGAAGCACAGAAAGACTACGTGACTTGCCCTATCGCAGAGCTACTACATGATGGAGCTGGGATTTGAACTCCAGCTGCCTGGCTTCCTAAACTGTTTTTCTCAACTGTTGTGCTTTACTTCACAGAGCACTTGGGTGAGCTGGGCTGCCCTACTGCAGGGCTTTTAAGCCAAACCTTTGTCTGCTCATAACTGATCACTGTGCTTTGTACTCTTGCAGCGTAAGAATTTTAGAGGTGGTTTTCTTTATCTTGTCTGTCCACCAGTGAAATAAATACTGAAACAAAGCAGGTCAAGGATATTTGACCCATGGCAAATGCAGGGTAGGATCTCAAAAGTCCATTTCTTTTCCCCAAATCCCCATTTCCCCTCTTTATACCCCTGGCAGTATCTCCTGAATTCAGCCATCAAAGCACCGCCCTTCTGGCTCTTCTCCATCTGCCAAGCCCCACTCCTGATGCACTTTCAACCCTTCTCCAACCTGCCCCTTGCCCTGGGAGCCTGACCTCTGAGGACTGCATCATCTCCCAGCCTCTCCCCTGACCTTAGCTTCCCGTTGGGTTGGGCTGCTAGGAGGCACCATCAGGATGGGGAAAGATTTCCCTGCTTCCCATTGGGGCAGCTGTCTTACTTGGCTCTGGGGAAACCCTTCCTTTCCCTCACCATTCGGCCCTGGGAGGCTAATGGCTTCCCACAGTTGCTGGTCCTGGATACACCCCATTACTCCTTGGTTCCCCCAATCCAGCCCATGTCTCCTTAAGTAGACATTTCATTAACCTCTTTCCAGCTGAAATTCTTTGAGCACGGCCCCTATGCCTTTACAACGACCTTCTTGATTTTGCCTTATCTGAGGACTACTCATACTAGTATTCACCTAGTATTTTTTTTCTTAAAATCAATTAATTCATTTTATGTTAAATTCTTTTTAAAGTAGATATTCAGTCCGTATCATCTAAATGAAAACCCAGGGACTCCTGGGTGGCTCAGTTGGTTAACCATCTGACTCTTTGGTTTGGGCTCAGGTCATTGATCTCGGGGTCATTAGATCAAGCCCCGAGTTGGGCTCCACACTCCGCACAGAGTCTATTTGGAATTCTCTTCCTTTCCTTCTGCCTTTCTCTCTGCCCATCTCCCCACTCCTGCGTTCTCTCTTTCTAAAGTAAATAAATAAATAAAATCTTAAAAACAAATGAAAAACCGTGTTCACTTACTCTAAATCAAATATAACCATTAAAAAACAACAGAGCAGAAAATTTGATATCATTAACTCTGGCAGCTGCCATGCCTGCCAAGGCTCTGAGCCTGAGTCCTCCCCACTCTTTGGTAAAAAATGGAGATGAACAAGTGTTTAAAAGGTGTTAAGGACATCTTACCAGCAAACTGAGCCACTTTGATTGACACAACCAGAAGGATCTTGAGATGACTGCTAAGGTAGTAATTTTTTCATCGTGGGATCTGTTATTTGATACTCCATCCAAAAGGCAATTTGTATCCCAACTTTTGGATAACACTGCCCCACAGCAACCAGTAGCAAGTGGCTATGGACTCAGTTTATAGCCTCAAATTATGTCTTTGAGATGAAACTAGAAGATAATAGAAGGTACTAGATGCTACTAGAAGATACTAGAAGATGATACTAGCATAAGGAAGCCTAATAGCCACTCACAGAATTGCTGAAATAATTAGCCCTCTCTCAACACCAACAGCAACCACCCCGACAGCAGTAACAAAAACACATGCTTTTTGCTTCCAAGAGACATTGGTCTTTCTCTGCCACTACTCTTCACAACGCCAACTCAACAAACAGGAACAAGTGGGTAGGTCAAGCGTCAATGTCAACAGGCAGGTGTGCATAGGTGTGTGTAGTTGTAGGTATGTGAAGAAGTTAAACTTTACCAAAGCAAACAGGGGGAGGCATGCACACGGTGACACTTCTTAGTGGCTGGCTCAGATGGTACAGACACATCAACATGTTTCTCTTTCACACTCTGATAGCCAGGGACTATTAATTCCACAACCTCAGCAACAACAGCGTTCATCAGACGGACGCATTCCTAATCGGCATTCCAGTGAGGTTGAAAACACTGGTTTAGACCACGTCCAAGGGCTTTCTTTTGTAACATTCACCCAACCCTGTTGCTCCTGCTGTGTTTTATTAGGCAAATATAAAATTAACAACACAGCAATAATTATTTCCTAAACTGGTTCCAACACCAATTTCCAATTTGAGGTCAGATGTATTGCCTAATAAAATTTTTACAGCTGCAGTCAAATGGTGGTAGTTAATTCCTGGAAAATACAATTCTTAATTCGCCAGAATTAGTTTTAAGTCTTGATTCATCCTATAAAGACGAATGTGTATTACGGCAGTTTATACAAAATGTTCAAACAGTAATATCCAATATAATAGCTTGCATAATTTCAGCTAATTCTGTTAGCGGTATTTGACCTACTTATACTTTCACTGAACCATACATCACAGCTTTAAGATCATTGGGTCTGATCTTTCTAAATTGCCCTTTCTCGAACTGTATGAGTATTGCTTAATGTTATGCAGCTAAACATGGAATCGTGTCAAAGAGGGAAGAATAATTAGGATATCCATGAAGGAGGATTCTATTTATACTCCTATTGCTGCCCGTCGTTTGTTACGTGGAGACCAATGCCTTAATCACAGAATTTGAGCCACTGTTCTGAACTGGGAAATTTACACAAGTGTACTGGCAGAATTCAAAACGTTTCGTCTGTTCCAGTTCCGCAGGACCTTAAAATTAAAAATGTAATTAAAAATTTAAGTAATAAGTTCAGGAAGAATATTAATAGCAAACACAACACCTACTCTATGCTGGGCCCTGTTGTAAATGTTTTACGTCGGTTAACTTTTTAATCCTTACAACAGTCCCAAGAAACATGAGGCTTTATGATTATACCCATTGTACAGATGAGAAAACAGAGGCACAGTGACAATAATAGATCAGATACAACAAAGCTTCAAGACAAGCAGACCTGGAATTCAAGCCCAGGAAACCTGGCTCTAGAGCCTCTGCTTTTGACCACTTTGCAGTATTATGTGAGGTAAAGAATCATACCTTAAGCAAAGAAGTGATCAATATTCACCACAGATGGTGGATGCCTCTTGTTTTCTTTTTAGCCATGTAGCAACAGCAGCAGAAGAGGATTGGGACACATATGAACCATTTATTTTTTTTTATTTTTTATTTTATTATTATTATTATTATTTTATTATGTTATGTTAATCACCATACATTACATCATTAGTTTTTGATGTAGTGATCCATGATTCATTGTTTGCATGTAACACCCAGTGCTCCACGCAGTACGTGCCCTCCTTAATACCCATCACCAGGCTAACCCGTCCCCCACCCCCCTCCCCTCTAGAACCCTCAGTTTGTTTTTCAGAGTCCATCGTCTCTCATGGTTGGTCTCCCCCTCCGATTTCCCTCCTTCATTCTTCCCCTTCTGCTATCTTCTTCTTCTTCTTTTTTTTTTTTTTTATAAATTAATTTTTTTTTTCAGAGGTACAGGTCTGTATTTTTTTAAAAGATTTTATTTATTTATTTGACAGAGAGAGAGACAGCGAGAGAGGGAACACAAGCAGGGGGAGAGGCAGAGGGAGAAGCAGGCTTCCCGCCGAGCAGGGAGCCCGATGCAGGGCTCGATCCCAGGACCCTGGGACCGTGACCTGAGCCAAAGGCAGACGCTTAACGACTGAGCCACCCAGGCGCCCCAACAACATATGAACCATTTAGCGATATAAGAGACCAAGAGGAGGATAGCGTCTGAGGTCTTCTTTTATGATTTGTCTCATCTAAACATTTTTTCTAAGTGTCCAAGAAATGCCACTGGGCCAACAAAAATCTAGAAACTTCTCTGAGGACAAAACCTACAGACTTCTAAAAGAAGCCATCTTCTGCAAAACAAATGCAGACCAACTTCTTGGCGAGAACCACGCAAGTTCAGTCATGCTTTCTTTGGCCTCTAGAAATAATTTGTTCCTTGGCACCTGGCGGCAGAGTGGTTGGAAAAATTAAAACTTTTGTACCCTGACAGGCCCGAGTTAATTCCTGTTTGGCCACTCCCTAGCTCTGTAGCCTGAAGCAAAGCACTTAATGGGTCTGTACCTTCATTCTCCTCATTTGCGAATGGAGTCTTATCTGTCTCTTCCTGCCCAGTCCATTCTACTCTATGTTCCAGGCACTGATTTCTCTGTCAGGGTTCTGGAGTTGCAAGCAACAGAAACCAGCTCCTGCTAACCTAAGCAAAATGAATTTGCAGGAGACACATGGAATGGAAAGAAAAAAAACCAATCAGCCGGGGAAGGAAGAAGAAAGCAGAGCTTCTCAGAGTTACAGCTACAACTAAAGAGAGAAAGCATGCCAAGTCCACAGTACGTTGAAAGCACTCAATAAAATTTCATTCTTTCCCCCTTCCATCCTGGGCTTCTTTTCACCAAATTCCTCATCCATTCCGACACATACCGTGCGCCTACTCGGCACAAAGCACCGCGATCCGTATAAAGAATGTGAAAAGGAGTAACTCAGTCCCTGCCAAAAAGTCAGCAATGCCCTCACCCAGAGTATTATTTTATGTTGTTGAGAAATACCCAAATGAATCATTCATCTCTGAAATAAATGGCTAATGTCAAAACATTTACTAATGCAGACAAAGCTGACTGAAATAAATGGTTGAATAACCCATTGTTTGAAAATCTACAAGAGGAATATATATTACAATCAGATAAATCAAAATTACAAAGGATTTTTCTGCTGCCTTTCAAAATGCTTGCCAGAAGTTATCAGATGACAGTAAGAAGGATAATCAGTTTAACAAGTGGTTGCCTTTACCTCTAGGGAATGAAGTGGGGAGGCGGATGCTGCGGCACCAGGAGGCAGTGGGGGACAGGGAAGAAGACCCCTTTTCATCATGCAGTCTCCTGGAGAGTCTGAATTTTTCAATGACATGTGTTTATTTTAGAGTAATGAAATAAGTAGTTTAAATAAAAATATACTCATCAGGGCACTGTGGGTTGACTTAAAACAACAACAACAACACACACACCACCACCACCAAACAGCTTGAGGTCGGCTCATGCAGAAAGGGGGGATTTAGTGCTCAGGACTGTAGGTAAGGGAGGGAGCAAGAGTGGAACCAACCAGCCAGACATTATGTCTCCATCTCCACCGTTGCCTCTTGTCCCTGAATCTCTTCCTGGGGCAGTTGAAGTTGCAAGTTCCACGAACGGTGGTTCCTGGCCTCACGGCCTCAACAGCTTTGTGACTGGACAGAAAAAGAAAAGTTTTTCTCTCTAGTTCCTGTTGGAAAATCCCTAGGGGAGGGTCCCAGCTGGCCCAGCTACAGGCTCCTGGTCACCCTTGGCCTGGGGGCGAGGGAGTGTAATTGGCTCAGCGTGGGTGAGGCGCCGACTCTTCAAACGGATCGGCAAGGCAGAGAGGAGGTGGTTCTCACCTTCTCTGCAAAGAGGCAGCTAAGAGAGAGGTAGAGAAGGTCCATCTAGTCCCTGGGAGGTGGGTGGTCCTTTTAGTGTGTGGTTCTCACCTCCAGGCTCAAGGAGGACCTTAGACACCAGATCCTCAATTTTGGACAAGTCTTATGAAAAGTAACCTGAGCGTCTGAGTCCTTCATACTAAGTCACAAAGTAAAGAGTGAGTTATTAATTATTCTTGTTTCCCTTCTAAGCTAAATCCCATCAGATAAAGCACAGGACTATGAGCCCCCAACTTCTCATCCAGGCATCCTCGGGGCTGTGCGTTCATGCCATAAACATTTATTGAGCACCTACTATGTGCTGGGTACCGTGGGCATACAGCCACAGGCCAAATGCCCTTGGGGGAGCATGGGTTCTAGTGGAGGAGACAAGCAGTAAACACACACACGCACTCTTACACGCTATTATACAGATCTTCAACAATTTCAGGTTATGATGGGGAGCCAAGAAGAGACTTCAAGCAAGGTAAGAGGCTAGAGTATCAGGTATGGGGGGCGGATTATAGAGTGTGGTCAAGGACAGCCTCTTTGAGGAAGTGACATTCGAATGGAGATCCGAGTAGATGAAAGAGAGCTTTCTGGGCAGATTCAACAGCACGTGCAAAGGCCTTACGATGAGCATAAAGCTGACGCGTTCAAAGAGCAGCAAGGAGGGTACCTGGTGGGGGGGGGCGGGCAGAAGGGGAGAGGGCGTGGCTCAAGGTAAAGATGAAAATGAGGCTGCAGGGCCTGCTCAGAGGTGGCCTTGCAGACCACGGGGGGACTCTGAATGCTGTTCTACGTGGGATGAGCAGCCACAGTGTGTTTGAAGTAGGGGAGTGACAGGATCTGATTCATGTCTTTAAAGTGCCTGGTCAGTGGTAGGCTCTCACTAAATATTAGTTAACAAGTACAAAAATACTCAGACCGAAGGGGAAAAAAAAATGGTCTCCTTGGCAGGAGGGAGACGGTTCTACTGGCTACGAACAAAAACAGACTGACATTTGTCCAGTGCTTTAGAGTTTACCAAGCTCTTCCACCCCGATGATCTCATCTGACCTCTTGCTTGGACACAGACCTATGACCACAGACACCAAGGCCCGCGCACGGCTCAGAGCGGTCTATGCTGGGCTGCACACAGATGTCCGAAACAGTGGTCAGGGGCCAGTACGGGCTGGGAGCCCCTGAAGGCGTCACAGCGGCACCCCCCCACCCCTTAGCATGCTCCCCCAAACCCAGGCAGCGAGATCCTCCTGCTCCTCTTCCTGAACCTATCCTGAAGGCTTAGCTTTGCAAACCAAGGGCCCAGGGAGACCAGCTCAAGAGGAGATTATGTATGCTCTGGGGGATTTCCTTTCTCTCTCTCTCTCTCTCTCTCCCCTACTCAAACCCGAGGGAGGTTTTCTTGGTGGTTAAAAAAGAAAAATTATTTAACTTGCCCCACAGGCCTGGGATTAAGGCCATTACAAACAATGGCAGTGGGGAACCCCTAAAGGAGTCCCTGATTTAAAGAGCTGGGGTCAAGGCCCTCAGTTACATCATGGGGCCACTCTTGGGAGCAGGGCCGGGCAGTCGCCACCCCCAGACTCCTGGCGCCTCATGCCAGGGCCTCAGAAATCACAATGTCCCCTGGGCTTCTTGGCCTTGGTAAAAGTCATCTTTCCTGTGCCGTTTCCCCATCCAGACGGGAAAGGGGGACTCTGACCCCTTATTCTGGGCAGCTCGGGAACACAGGGAGGGAGGGAGAGATGGGAAGGGGATATGGGTGCCCCAGGCTCCCTCCCACAGTCCCAGTAGGTCAGAGCGCTGGTTCCAATCCTCTCACTTGCAATCTTTGCAAGTAAAACAGCTGTCCAGCCAGGCAGGGCCAGATTCGAAGCTCCAAGTGCTCCTGGTTCAAAGGCAGTGGTAAAAGGTGGAGGCCTTTCAAGGGCAAGGCCCTTGAGATGTGGCCCAGGGATGGGAGCCCCAGAGCTCAGGGCCCTGCTCTCAGAGGCCACCCTGGCCCCCTTGCAGGCTGGCCTTTACCATCGACATGACATTTCTACTCTGCCATTTCCCTTTAGACACGGTGCTTCCAATGTCCTTAGTTTCAGTGTATTTTTAAACCTTTCTCTGTGCCACTTTCCAGCTACTTCTTCCGAGAGTCATAAGCTGGGGACTTTAGAATTTGTGGAATGAACGCAATTGTTAACGGGCTGCCACCGCATCATCAGCAAAATCCATGTGTGCCTCCTAGACTCAAAAATACAGTCGGAGCCGAAAGAAAACAAATCTACATTCTCTGTTGTCAATCATGTTTATTAAATTAAAAAAAAAAAAAGTCCTCTCCCAGGCAGTATGAAAAGTGGGGGCGGGGGGGGGGATGAATTTATTCTATGTTGGAGAGCTAAGCTAAAAATGTCATTAACAGACACAATTATGCATTCTGATGCAAAGTGCTTCAAGCTGACAGTCGAGAAACTTACAGTGGAGCTCCCAGACCACAGGCTGCAAAGTTTCTAACAACTTTATTCATCTACCCTGGCCCGCAGTTCAATCCCACTTCCTTTGAGTATCTCCTGCAAATAAAAGGCCCCATTCTTTGGCTTCCCCGGGCTTTCTTCAGAGTGAAAACATCACTTTGTGCCCACGTTGTGTTAAAATAACAGATTTGTGTTCGTTCCTGTAGGTTTCGGATGAGGGGACTGAGGCAGACTATCTTCACTGCGGATGGTGAGGGGCCTTTTTGGGGAGGAGGCTGGAGAGAAAGGGTCTCCCACAGGGAATCTTTGTCCCTGAATGCAAATGAGCCTCTGCAAACAGCTCGGACAATGCCAGCCCCGTCCCAGGCGCGAACCCATCCATCTGCAGCTACTTTGTTAACCCGATGTTTCCTACGTTCTTTCTCTCACACAAAATACTTGATGTTGACAGCTGTGAATTTTAAGCAACCCTTCTGTGGTATGCTTTTCTAGTTTTGTGTATTCAGATTGTTTCTCCGTATTGGGGGGTTGGAAGCCAAGTACCTACGTTCCTTCCTTCCTTGAGATATTTTGTGCTTTTCCAAAGTCAGAGAGACTCTGATGGGTAAACACAGTAGAAAGGAAGGGTGCTCCCCAGCAGCATTTGGAATGATCGCGGAGTGCCGAAGTGCTTTCAAAACAGAAAAGGTTGCCCAAGATGACAAGCCACGGTGGCCTGGAGGCAGGACTCTGGAGTGACCTGCCAACTCACACATACTCTGGCTGCCCCTAGAAGCTGAGTCCTCCTTCATGTCTGCCCTGGCTTATCTGTAAAATGGGCCATGACAACGTTCTCCAGAGGCCATCCGCCCCATTTTATTTCTCCTGTTGGGTTCCAGTCACATTGTTCTGGTGGCCATTTTTCTTCTTAAACAGAGTGCAAAAGCATGGACGTAAGTGTTTAAGCACGAAGGAAAACAGAAGGAGCTCTGGGGCTGAGGCTTGGGTTTATAAGACACTGGACTGGCTGCATGATTTTTTAATTGGTGTATTTATTTATTTATCCCTTTGCCTCTTTGATATGAGGCAATTCCTAACCAAACACACATGTGGTAGAAACAACAACTCTGGACAAGGAAAAAGAAGGTTGCAGTAGGGCAATTATAAGGCTCATTATGTTTGCTGTCACTGAACTTTGAGATTTGACTCAGAGCCTCCCGGCAGCAAGACTGAAAAGGGAATGGTGACCAATGACAAAGCCTCACTTCACTGGAGCACCCAGTTCTTCAGAAGGGAGAAAAAAATTTCCGGAAGCTTCGTTTAAAAATAAACTTTATGGGGCGCCTGGGTGGCTCAGTCAGTTAAGCGTCCGACTCTGGGCTTTGGCTCAGGTCACGATCTCAGGGTCGTGAGATCCAGCCCCATATCGGGCTCCACACTCAGCTCAAATCTGCCAGATTCCCCCCCTCTTCCTCTCCTTCCCCTTCTCTTCTTCCCTCCCACCACCACCACTCGCACCCTCCTTCTCAAATAAATAAATAAAATCTTTAAATAAAATAAACCTGAACACTCAGAGCTCTTCAAAAGGGGTCAATGAGAACAGAAAGAAGTTCAATGTCAACATGAGAGCAAATGCGGTTACAAAATTCCCAGCACTAGAGCAAAAAAGCAGGGCAAATGGGTGCCTATCTAGTGCGCATTCCAGTTACTTGGTGGCAGGTTCGAAGGACCCCATTGTGAGAAGGATTCAAGGTCATATCTAGGCTGGACAAAGAAGACGGCAGAGGATCAACCACGTGTGCTATGTATCTCCTCACCTTGGGCTAAATTCATACAGCACAAAGGAGCAGAATTTCTGGGGTCCCACTGACTGGATCCAAAGATAGAACTCTGGGACCTGGAGAGCATATGGCCATCGTTCTCCTTAGATGTCCCTGAATAACACTGTTCTTGGTGGGGTCTTCCAGAGGAACTGGAAGGCTGATTGGCGTTTCTATCAAGGCTTGGAAGTCAGAAGAAGCAGGTGGCAGGGCGGACAGCCTAAACAACTCCATTCAGAGCCATACCACCTCTACATGGGCCTCAGCCACGTGCTTTTTTTTTTTTTTATTGTAAAATACTTATTTCTGCAGGACTTTGGGGGACTTCAACTTTACTTTTCTGTATTGTTTGAACTTATTATAACACATATTACTTTTATGATCAAAACACGGTAGGTAAATCATCTTAAATTAGTCATTTTTCTTTCTTCTTTATGCCTCAAGTTATACCAACATTCTGCAAGGGCTAGTCTCACGGTGCACTAAAACACCGAATTGACTGGGGCACCTGGGTGGCTCAGTCAGTTAAGCGGCTGCCTTCGGCTCAGGTCATGATCCCAGGGTCCTGGGATGGAGCCCCACTTCGAGCTCTCTGCTCAGCAGGGAGCCTGCTTCTCCCCCTCCCTCTGCCTGCCACCCCCCCCCGACTTGTGCTCTGTCAAATAAATAAATAAAACACCAAATTGATGAACAGAACCTCATCTAGCTGAATTCCCAAATATCTGGAACTGTTTCGCTCAGGCCACGCTTGGAGGGGAACAGAAATAAGAAAACAGCTTGGAGAATCTGTGAGGTCTACAGAAGATTCATGCCTCTGGCAGTCACCCGCTCACACCTATGTCCCAGGAACTCCATATCCATAGGACCATGGCCAATGTGGGGTCCTGAAGGCCTGCTGACTCCCCTCTAATCAAGAAAACAATTTTAAAAATTCACTAATAAGCAGGGTAGGCAACACAAGAAGGAAATACCTAAAGAACAATTTTTGGAAATGTGTTCAAAAATGGAAGGGCTGTGCCAAAGACATAAATTCCAGGATCCATCGGTCCTGCCTTCCACCCGCCCAGGGGTCTGGGCACACAGACGCCCACTTCTCTTTCAGTTCCGAGATTCTGCTGCTCTGAGAGCATCTGGACACACTTTCAGAGGACTCTGCAGTAAGCAGTGAATTTCCAAAGCAGTTTTTTTCTGGTGAGCCTTCAATTAACCAGAAAATCAAATTAATTGTGCATGAAGTTCTATTTCCAGGACAGAGTCTGACCCATGGAATATGCAGATCTGGGTAAAAAAAAAAAAATAAGTCATGCTAAAGTAGGACTCGCTTGTATTTGTTTTAGAGCCTGGAACAATAGGGAAACAAGACAGTGAGGGCCCGGGGCCAAAAAAAAATGCTACATTTAGATGCGAAGGGCTTTGTTTGGCCCGGCTACCAGTGTAGACAGACACAGCCAGTCAGGAACAAGGGGGGCCATTCAATCAATCCACCTGACGTGCCACTGTCACCAGGGCCCGTGAGTGCCACAGGCACCGAGCTCAGAACCATCCTGAAAGAGGCTGTCGGCTGAGAAGGGGTAACAGCTGCTCTGTGGCAATGAACCATCAGTTTCTGTTGCTGAAGGAGATTATTTTGGATGGCGTAAAGAGATTCAAATAAAAATGTCAACGTGCCCGTTATGGATGAAAGTTAGAAAAACTTAAGTGGCCCCGAATTAATCACTGTTTGACAGGGAGGCCCATAAACGAGTACTGAAAATCCTGCACAAATCTATTTTCCTGCCTTTTTGGTAATTGTAAAGAGGCTCGTCGGGGGTGGGGAGGGCATTTCTTTGCGACAACCTTAATTCATCTTGGAGTGCAGATTTAATGACAAAGTTACAAGCCCTTAAAGTAGCATTTATTGAGGGGCTAATGAGCGTCCCTAAGAACTCTGTTAAAAAAAGAAAAAAAGAAAAAAAAGAGGCAGCCACCATCACAAGAGGCCTTTGAAAGTACCGAAGAGGGGGGAGTTCATTAGTCTTTTTTTTTTTTTTTCTTTCTTCCCCTTTCTCAACAATGACTATTTCTGCTGCCAAACCTTCAGGAATTGGGTTGGTTTCCTTTCAAGTAATTGATGCAGATTGTGCTTCTGCATGGAGTCCAGACAACCTCTCGGAGGAGAAGCAGGAAATCACACCGTCAAAGGGAAACTGTGCATTCCTTCCTCCCCGGCTGGGTCGGCCGCTCACAAACAGTGGATTTATGCTGCGTTGCCAAACCGCCTCCGATTTCCATGCCCTCCCACGGCTAAGATAACGAACACTGCCTTCAGCCTCCAAGAGGGGCACTTACTTAAGACTCCAGCTATGCGGTAACAAAACCAGCTGCTGTCACCCCAAATTGAGCAAATGAGCTCCTGTCCTACAGCATAAAAGGTAAGAGAGTTATTGAATGTTCCCCGCAGAGCGGGCCCCATTCGCCCTTGCCCTCTCTTGGCACCTCCCCGCCTTCCCTTCTCCTGGAATCTTCTAGGCCCTCTTGCCACCACGCCTCCCTCCGTCTCGGGGAGCACAGGAAGGAATAGCTGGGGCCAGTCAGTTCAAAACAGATCAAGGTTTCTTAAGTCAGGATTTTCTTTTTTTCTTTTTTAAGTAAAAGTGGAAGGGGAAAGGAACACTATAAGGAAAAGCGGAAACTGGCAAAGCGCTTTGACGTCCAGTCTCTTCTGGGCAGCGCTGAGGCACCGAAGTCCTGCTCTCCCGGAAGCCTAAATACACCGGAAGAGTTATGGGAAGGGGGGAAAGAGATGGCGGGGAGCTGAGCACCCCCAAATGGGAACCAGGTATCATGACTTCTGCTCGCTCAAGTCGAAGAGGATCATGTTTTTCAGAGCTCTTCTCCCCAAGGAGTCTTGAAAATGATCTACAACGTGCAGGGAAACTGACACGCGGAAAACATGCGTGTTTGGAAAATAACTGCCGTGTGGTTTGTGCCTAGCCAAAACATTCCGTTTCTCTCAGGACAGAAAAGAAAGGGTTTATGCTAAAAGTGCCTCCATTTGGAGAAAACGTTTCTTAAAATGTCATTTTCCACAGCTGCGCTGATCCAAGATCTGGGTGATGTTTCCTATTTGTAGGCTCTGCCCCTGCTCGCGAAGGTTCACCCTCTGTGGCACCGTCCCAGCGCTTTCGGGGCCAGATCACTCATTCTGAAAGCACTGTCTGCTTGGTATCACCTGGGAAGGACTCAGGCTAATTTGCCCCTCATTGGGGAACGTCTGTATTTTGGAGAACATCTCTTTAAACACAGTCACATCCTGAATGTTGCACCTCATGTTTTCCTTCCGAAGGCTGACAAAATTTAATTGGCATTGTTTAAATGTATTTTTTTCAGCAGCGTGTAAGTAGTCTTCAGTTCCAAGAGTGAAGCTAGAAAGGGGGCTGTCAGCTCAAGTCACGAGGGCGAAAACACATTTGCTCTCTGTCTTCAGGACAACCACTGCTGGGACTGAGGATGTGAAGGGTCACCAATAAGAAGACTATTACTAGTGATTATCTATAATCTGTTATTATCATAGTAGCTTTCGCTTATGTACCAAATGATGGAGCAACACTTTGTATCCATTTTTTTTTTTCCAGTTAAACCAGGCAACATGATTGTGATAGTGTGATCTTCTTCACTGCTCATCACCAGTGAGAATCCAAGAGCTCAGAGAGGTTAATCAACGGGCCAAGTTCACACGACTAGTATTTACGGAAGAGGCAGAACTCAAACCAGAATTGGCCTGCAATCACAGCTTTGTTCTTCATCACTGCTCTGGTCTGCCCCTTACACTGCTACTGGCATTCAGGCTGGGCTGACTTCAGAGCCACCCTTCTATCAGCTCTGGCCTGCCCCACACACAACCCTCTGCTCCACAAGGGAGGCAGAGTACCCTAGCAATGAAGAGTGCCTTGGCTGGAGTCAGAATGCCTGGGTTTGGAACCCGACTCTGTCCCTTACCAACCTGGTGACCCTGTGCAAATTTCCTAGCCTGCACCTTCGTCTTCAGAACGGGAATATTCAACATTCCTAACTATGATGGCTGTTGCGAAAATAAAATGGGCTGAAGTGTTTAAATGCAGGATGGTTTCTGGCACATAGTAACCACTCAGTTAATATTAGGGAAGGAAGGGGGAAGGAAGGGAGAGAAAGAAAGAAGAGAGAGGGAGGTTGGAAGAAAGGAAAGAGAGAAGGAAAGAGCAAAAAGAGAGGGAGAAAGGGAAAATAAGAGCAAATCAAAGGAAGGGGATGTGTTCTCCTGCCCACTGAACCACCACAGGCAGAGGCCATAACCCAGAGAGGATGCTGGGATAGAGGAAAAGCGCATCTCAAGGCTTCAAACAAACCTCCTAGGCAGCCCCAGGGCCTCTCCCAGGGTTCACTGACTCCACTTCCTCGGTGCGCCTCCCTGTCCTGCAGGACCGAAGCCGCCGCGGCCCGGCATTCAAAGCGCCGATCGGGTCACCTGACCATCCCTGAGCCAATCACCGGGACCCGAGGAACGCCATGCGCTGATTGGCTTTCTCCCGTCACGTGCCTCCCCGCTGCTCAGGAATGGCGTCCCACAGACCCAAAGTGGAAGAAGGAATGATTCTCTAAGGGAAAGCTGGGGTACACTTACCCAGAAAAGAATGAATGTAGGAGCAACAGGTTGATAGCTACCACAGGCAAGATTTGCCTGCTGAGAGCATATCCTCGTCTTGGCATCGCTTGTTTCCACGTAGTTGGTGTGGTTAAGAACTAGTGTTCTAGGACTGAGTGCTTGGGTTTGAATCTTGGCTTCATTATTTACTCGCTGTGTGACCCAGTCAGGTTAATCCACCTCTCTCTGCTTCAATTTCACTTGTAAATGTGGCTAGTAATATTCCTTTCTCGTGGATTGTCACCTGTATACACGTAAAGTGTTCAGCACAAGGAGAGCACGTACTAAGCACCCAATAAATTATAGCCATTCACCATTCAATGATTATTTGTTGAGCACCTGTGTGCGCCAGACTGTATTAGTTTGGTGGGATGTATCGGTGAACAAAACAGAACAAAATCCTTGACCTTGTGGACCTGATAATCTAGCACAGAAAAAGGCAATAAACAGAAGAACGAAATAGTCCTATGGAAGTTAGGTAGAAACAGTGTGGAGAAAAGAACGTAGATCAGGGTGAAGGGAATTAGAAGAGCAGCGGTGTGTGTGTGTGGGGGAGGGGTACTGGATAGTTAGGGTTGAACTCACTGAAGAGGTGACGTGTAAGCCCAGATTTGAAGGTGTTCAGTGAGTTAGCCAATAGGATATGGTGGAGTGGGGGTATTCCACGA
Source organism: Callorhinus ursinus (assembly GCF_003265705.2). NCBI lineage: Eukaryota > Metazoa > Chordata > Mammalia > Carnivora > Otariidae > Callorhinus > Callorhinus ursinus. The sequence continues at coordinate 1,568,117 of NW_027397118.1, read as the reverse complement.
AGGAGGGGCAGGCAGCGCAGAACCCCAAGGTAGGAGTATGCCTGGAGTTTCTCAGAAGCAGCAACCAGACCAAGGTGGCTGGAGACAGCGAGAGAGAGAGGGCAAGAATGGTGACATATGGCGTGGGCAAGGTAAGAGAGGAGATCAGGAAGGGCCTGGGAATGCAGGGAAGACTTGGGATTTTACTCTGAGGGAAGCGGGAGCCATTTTGACAGGTTTGGAGAGTGGGTTCGAGAACGGATGTGTCTTACTTTCTGCCGGGCTGCGGCGGCTGCTATGTTGAACATAGAATCTCTCTGGTTCTTATTGCTCTGACGATGACTACATTTCCGTTCAGCAGGTAGAAAGCAAATACATTTTAAAGCTCACAAGACACTCCAAGGGAGCTGTCTTGCTCTTCTCTGAAAAATAAGATGCACCTCCGATGCACTTTTGGTCCATGAGTCTCTCCCGGGGCTTCCAAAGAAACAGGACCAAGAGATCTGCAGATTCTTGATGTTTCAGCCGTATTTGGTATTGTCAATGACTCTCCGAAGAGGCCTCCTTCATTCCAACAGAACATCTGTCAGGAATACCCCGGATCTCTGGGAAAAGCATGGTCTCCTGAATCAACATCCATAAAGACAGCTTGTTGAAGATTTACATGGCTTCTGATTTCAGCCCGATAATTCCATTTTAACATGGTGAGCTGGAGGTATTGTCACTCAGCTTGCTGAGCGTATCTTATGTCATTGGATCATAAGAACTGGCCGATGGGGCCTAAAAGATAAGTCCGAGGAAGTAGATTAAGAGTGCCTATGGTGATTCTCAGCAGCGAATGGATTGGAGCGTCAGAGGGATGGGGGCCCGATGGGAAGCAGATTATATGACAGGTGCTTTAAAGAGAAGTGTATGCAGTCCCCTAGGAAGCTCACCCCATGCTGGCTAAGGTTTGGGCTTTCTTCGCAGAGACGAGAAAAGAAGGCCCCCTGTGTGGAACGCCTAGTTAGAAGTGCAGGACAGAGCAGTGAGACTTGCAGATAGTTCTGTCCACTGCATGTTTGGGATGGAAAGCCGTGGAGACCATTCAGAGGAGAAAGACGTCTATTTAAATACTTCGTATTCCCCGTCTCTTAGAAACCATTAAGGCATCTCATTTGCAATTTGTCGAAAATCTTTTGGGATCCATCGAAGCTTCCAGCTAGTATCGTATGTTAAGGCTAATAAATCCCCTATGTTTGTTTTTCTACCTTTTGGTCTTTTTAAAACTTTGTATTCCGGGATATTATTTATACAGAAGTGTGCACAGATCATATTATACCGTTAGATGAATTTTCCCAACGTGAACACCCTGATATAACCAATACCTGGAGCACATAAGACATTGCCAGAACCTCAGAGACCTTTCCAGTAGAAACCACTATTATGACTTCTTATATTATAGAGTACGTTGGGCTGGTTTTTTTTTTAATTTTATTTAAATGAAATTCTTATAAATTTTTGTATAGTTATATGAAATTCCTTATTAACTTATATAAATGAAATTCTACGGGACCTCTTCTGTATCTAACATCTTTTGCTCATATGAAGTTTGTGAGATTCATCAGCGTTGCTCTGCATAACAATAGTTCATTGACCTTTATTGCTATGTTCCATTTTATGACTATACTACAATTTCTGTAGCCAGTGAACTGACAGACCTTTGAGTTGTTTCTAACTTCTTACTATTGTAAGTAAAGCTGCTATGTTTATCTTTTGGCAAAATTTAATGCATTTCTCTTGGGTATGTACCTAGGATGGAAAGGTCTGGGCCATAGTGGGCACATAGGCTTGGAGTGAGTTAACACTGCTACAGGTTTTTTCTACGAGGTTCTACCAACTTGACCCCTATCCACAGTGCATGAGAGTCACACTTCTCCACATCCTGGATACCATTGGCATTTTCAGATTAGCCATTCTGGTGAGTATGAAGTGGTAGCTCACCTTCATTTTTTAATTTAATTTAAAAAAAATATATTTTATTTATTTATGTGACAGAGAGAGACACAGCGAGAGAGGGAGCACAAGCAGGGGGAGTGGGAGAGGGAGAAGCAGGCTTCCCGCGGAGCAGGGAGCCCGATGTGGAGCTCGATCCCAGGACCCTGGGACCATGACCTGAGCTTAAAGGCAGACGCTTAACGACTGAGCCACCCAGGTGCTCAGCTCACCTTCATTTTAATTTGCTAACTATTGTCTTATCTTTCAACTATCAAATACTTTTTGGACCGCTCCTCTGTACAGGGTTACATTAGCAGACATCTGCACACACATTATTTCTCACACTGACCTTACCGGGCTCAGAGGCTTTATCTGACTTCTCATGATCACACGTAGGGTCCCAGTTTGGCCAGGACATGGGACTTTCAAATGCCAAAATGGGAGAGTCCTAGAAAAGTGGGACAGTTGATTATCAGACAGCTAAAAAATGCCAGAGCAAATATTCAGAGATTTCCTCCCTTCAAGTTTTCTTCTCTATACGCTATGCTCTCACTACTCAAAGTGAGGTCCCTGGACAAGCAGCATCAGCCCCACTTGGGAGCCAGTCAGAGACGCAGTATCTGAGACCCAAGCACAGACTTTACCCCCGAGTTAGAATCGGCATTCCAGAAAGATCTCCAGGTGCTGTGTTTGCGCTCTCAACGATCTGAAAAGCATCACTTTGTGCCAGTGGGTTCTCAAACTTGGTTGTACTCGGGAGTCTTCTGGGGAACTTTACTGTTACTGAGGCCTGGACGCCATCTCCAGAGGTTCTCATTTAGTTGGTCTGGGATGTGGCCTAGACAATGGGACTTTTTTAAAGCCTCCCGGGTTATTCTAACGTGCAGCCAGGTTTGAGAACCAACACTCTCGTCTATGCCACGCAACCTTGGATGGTATCCCTTTATTGTAGTCCTCTCAGGATTCCATTAGCAAGATTGCGATCACCTTTATTTGCATAGTTTAAAGAATTTAAAGGTTTAGGTCATCGTCTCTTTAGACAACTCCCTAAGCATCCAGCACTGGTCTTTGCTTTCCCTTCATCTTTTGCCCTCGAGTGGAAATAGTACCGTTACCTTACAATTCTCAGTGTAACTCATTCTGAGTGGATCTTAGGGTCTAAGGAGAAAGAAAAAGGATTCAAGCCTGTATAACAGGTCAGAGCTCAGCCACACAGACATTCCCCAACACCCACATACTTGACAGCAGTGACAAAACACCCAGATTATTGACCATGTCTTCTTTTCATCCCAATGATCTGAGCTCACATAGCTGAGACCCAGTTAAAAGCTAGTCCAGGCTAACAGTCAGTGGGCCACAGAGGCTCATGGGACCACTGGCTCCAGGAGCTGGTAAGCCTCGCTTTACAGACCCCGATTATGCCTTCATGGTTTAGCTTTCAGCACCTGCCCTGGTTTCTGTGTAAAGATGATAAGGCCTCTGTGTTCTTTCACATGCGGACTGAAGACTTCTGGTTACTTCGATGAAGAAATCGGGTCCTAGTGATGGCAAAGTATTTACACGTTGATTTAAGCTTGTCCATGGAATTAGGGATGAGGAACATTTCCATCAAGAGAGGGGGTAAAACAAAGAGTTCAGAGCTACCGTGGCATTTATTTAGGTAGAAGAGGCTTTTCCAGCACTTTCTGCCCTTCCTTTTCTTTTCCCCTGGATGATTTTGGGGAATCCTTAAGTGTGTGGTACAAAAACAACCAATATTGTGTTATCCTGTTGGGGTGTGTGTGTGTGTGTGTGTGTGTGTGTGTGTGTGTGTATGGAAGGGGAGAGTCAGATAGGACAACAGCTGTCTAAAACGTAGAATCACATAGTTCATCTCAAGACACTTTTTCCCATATCTGCAAATTTTTCAGTCTGTGTCACATTATAACATCCTGTGATTATACAAAGGGATTTCCAGTTTGACTCGTTATTTGCCAATATCTGCAAAAGTCAGTTTGTTCTGTTTCAAAATAACATTGTTTTGAAACAAACGCTCTACTGTTTATGTTTTACAACATGCAATTTTTTTTTAAGATTTTATTTATCTGAGAAAGAGGGAGCGTGCACACACAAGCAGGGGGGAGGGACAGAGACAGAGGGGGAGAGAGAGAGAGAGGGAATCTGAAGCAGACTCCACACTGAGCGCAGAGCCCCACTTGGGGCTTGATCCCATGATCTCGAGATCATGACCAGAGCCAATACCAAGACTCAGACCCTTAACCGACGGAGCCACCCAGGCTCCCTTACAACATGTAACATTTTAAAAATACTTACGAATGCTGAGAAAGATATTCATGGAAGCATCTTCTGGGCTCTGGTAGGAGACGCTATAGTTAGCCATCGTTATAATAATTTACTATTTGTCGACATTGACTGAGCATGTGCCGTGATCCAAGATGGTCCAAAGTACTTTATACATATTAACATGCTTATTTCCAAAGCCCATTGGAATAAATGTGTTGTTATTCACCTTTTACAAATTAAAAACTGAGTCATACAGTTGATAAGTAGTGGAACCAGGATTCCAATCTAGGTTGTCTGGTGTCCGAGCTCATGACTTTTCAGTTTTGGCCCTGGTAGTCCCGTGTCCTGGGTACCCCTCCAGTCCCCAGCAAACCTGGACAATTGGTCATCCTACCTGTAACACTCACAACTATACTTGACTTCCTCTTGTATACAACTTCTTAGACTTAGTAGATTTGCATTCTTGCAATTCCAACACCGCTGTCCAATCCAATGAACATTTTCAACCATCAGCTGTGATCAAAACCTCTTTGCCGGGTGCAGTAGGGAACCAGAAATAAATAAAGATGTAAACCCTACTTTTTAGGCCACTTGTAAGTAACCTAAAGGGGAGAAAATACATGTTATTTCATCAAGAAATCATGCATTACCTTCAGCATTGTACCTATACAAACAGCAGATTTTGTTGTTAATGTGTGTGTAACACAGCTATTGATTTTCATTTGGCAGCACAATTATTCACAATGACAGTACAACATCTTTGTGAGAACAGTGTGCAGTTGGGGTGCTTGGAGCTGCTCATCCATGCAAAGAATTCTTGTCAAATATTTTAATGAGAAGAAAAACATGGCAGTCATGATGAAAATCCAAGGTGACCTTGGGCTAAGCAACACATTGTCGATCACCTACTGGTTTTTTAAGGTCTTTTTTTTTTGATGATGGTGATGATGATGGCTTGTTTACAGAGTTACTCTCTAGATGAGGGAGAGAAAGAGAAGCAGACTGGGAGACCACCTACGGAAAGCATCTTTGTCTCAACATTCAATACTCCTTCTAGCAAACATTGGTTACACCAGCATCTAAAGTCTGTTTCTCCTTGGAAGAAATTCCCCTTCGCTGTACGGCAGTAGGAAGCAGCACTGGTCTTACACCACCCTCTACTTACTCCATGGCAGGGTGCACACCTAGCTTTGGCCAGCCTGTTGTCCCCATGCAGGACTTCATGTCCTGGATGCACAAAGAGGAGGGCACAGTTAGGAATTTCCTTGCAAAGGAGTAGGGTTCAGAATCGGCCACAGTGGCCTCCACAGGTCTCATAAAAGGTGGTGGAGATGTCTTGCCCATTGTCTGGGTTTCTGAATCTTCCTTCAGCCTGGTGCTCTTGGTCTCTCCTCCAGCCAGGACTGATGTTCGGTGGGTCTGCTTTAGTGAACCCATGCCAGTGGTTAAAATGTTAAAATGCTTTGGTTCCTTCAGTGAGGAACCCACAGCCCCAAGCTCCCCAATCCGCATGCTGGTACTGCTGTGGCTGAGCGAGTCCTTTTCCTTGAAAACTGCTCAGGTCCCCCCCACCCCCCCCCCCCCCGCCAGTCATCCAGAAACCTCAGGGTTAACTCTCAGAACAGCAGGAGGCCACCAGGAACCTGCTCCAGCTCCCTTCCGACGGGACAGTGCCAGATCCTGTGAGTTGCTATTTTGAATATCAATTCTATGCACTCTGATAAACTTTGAATAAATTCCCCCTTTTTTACTTAAGCTAATAGAGTCCATTTCTATGTTTGCAACACAAAGCCCTGACTGATACCTGCACTTATATACATTTAATTTTATGCAGGCTGTATTTAAGGAAAGAAAATTTATTTCTGAGAAGTATGGAAATATGAGTTACAGAAGTGTACCTGCTGTGAGGGAATTATGTGAAAGTACCCTATCTTGACATGGAAATATTGGGAAATGAAATTAACTTGGTAAGAAACTAACATGGCTTTAATGTTTATGGTATGCAAAGGTTTTCCTTCCTTATGGTATCTCATTACAGAACACTTTGCCGTACCCTCTACGTTTGAGATACAGGTTAAGTCATGGCATGTTTTGTATTATCTCCATTTAGAGTGAGGAGTGACTAATCACACGACCATGATAGATCAGAGCAGGGGTAACCAGCTGGGTGTCCTGATCTCAAACCCTGCCCTGTTTCCTTTGTATTTTGTTGCTTCTCCAGGTGTGCTGTTCACCGAGATTGAAAAATACAGAAGTCCCCTGCCTGCCAATATCAGAAATTCTACTACTTCTCTTCCCTCTTTGGATTAAGGTATTGTCTCTAGAACATGTTTTCAAGCTATGTTTAAGCTACATTAATCCAGAATACTTTATCAGATTATTTTTTAAAAACTAGCTAGTGCTTACCTGGGAAAGCCAGAGCACTGAGGGGATGGGAGCTTCAGAAGGGCCACAGGATCTTTGTACTTGCTATTTCCTCTGCCTGGCAACCAGAAATAGTTCATAAGCTCTGATAAAGGTCAATGTAATCCTATTGTTTTAATTTTTTCTTTCTCCACCCTCCCCTCCACTGGATCCCTAAATTGGTAAAAAGAAGTAGAATAGGGGTCAGGGGAAAATATCAGAGAGAGAGAGAGAGAGAGAGAGAGAGAGAGAGTATAGGCTGAAAAGTCTCCCTTGGTGATTCGGATATAAAACCCTTTCGTTCTTTTCCAACAGAGAAACTCTTTAGTCAACAGAACATTCATGATGCAGAAATTTTTGGTCAATGCCTAAAAGTTAATTTCCTGGGATGGACTGAATTGGAGCATAATTACAGAAATTAACTTCATTTAATCAAGGTAGCGTGGTGGGGGAGCAAATCACCTAACTTAAAACAAACCAGATTAAGACTTTCAGAGTTCCTAAACCTTGAAAGTATTATGGTGCTCCCCTGACTTACCATATAGAGTTCAAAAACATATAAAGCTATAAAATATAAAACTTACACCAAACATATATGCTTATATAAAAATAGCTTTTTGGAAGAATTCCTTAACGTAAAATTCTGGCTAAGCTCATCAAAACTTAAATTTTATCTGGTGCCATAATCAGATGCTTTGTGGGTTTCTTGAGCAATCTTGCACTCACCAGGAGTCAAAACCCTGTGTCCTAGACATTTATGAACAGTGTGGTCCTGAGTTAGCCTCAGCTTCCTCAGCTACAGGATTCATGATGTCTACTTGCCTCCCACAATGAGATATGACTATGACAATGCTTGCTAAATAATTAAAGGGCTGTACAATGTAGGTTGTTATTAATTCTGAGTGGTTATTGAGAGATAGATTGCAAAGGTATACACAGTACTCCCCAAAGTCTGAAAGCATCAGTGACTCTGAAAACATGTTGCTCCATGTTATGCTCATGGAGCAATAAGTTGGGAAAACTACAAGAGATTTTTATTCCTTTTGAAAAGGAATCACTTGCAGCCTTAACATTTGTTGGTGAGATTAGGAAAAAGGCATTTTCAGACTCAAGGAATATATATATTCCAGGAATCCACAGTCGGAAGTTACTAGATGATGCCCGCCAAAAGATAGGGACGTAGCTCCAGGAAACAGATCCAACCTAACAAAAGAGTAAAGGGATTCCTGGGATGATGCTGTGGAAAGATACCAAGCAGTCAATCTAGAGGACGGTCAGTCCAGACTGAGTAGGAGGATGGCGTGGTGCTAGAGTCCAAAAGGGATATCGCCTGGAAGAACCGCAAACTGACCAAATAGCCGATGTATTTTTAAACGGTGAGAGAAGAGTCACAGTTTTGATAGAGAGCCTGCAAGTGAATTACGGAGAGGTAGCTAGAAAACAAGGCTATTAGCAACTCCAGGGAAAACAAAAAGTTCTACCAGAAGGAAATGTAATCATAATCAATGGCTCAGCTGAGGGTAATATTGATATGAACATAACAAGGTAAAGGCTGAATATTGAACTAAATGAAATTGCAACATAACTCTACCGGGAGGAAGGTTACAGGAAGTGAGCCTGCATGTTGCCAGGCATGTGTGTTGGGGGCAGTGGTGGGAAATGCATTAAGACCCAGAACACTTCATATTCTACTGTAGGAAGTTAACAGACAATACCTAGATTTAAAACTAAAGAAAAGCCATACAAACATGTTATTTAGGAACAAGGAAGTGAGTCTCCAAATGTACATCAGAAAGAACTGAATGTCACTTCTAGAGAGCAGGATTGGGGTGAGTGAATAGGGAACTGGGGAGACAAGGGGGAGCCTTATTGAATTCTTTTGGAACCAGGAACATGTATAACTTCAGGGGAAAGTTTTTAATTCAAAAAGAAATGGGAGAATTCAGGCTAGGATGACAATAGTCAGGACAGAGGTCTGCACTCTTCAACCACAAATAAGGAGTTAAAGCAGAAAGTGCAGCAGCCGGATTAAGAGCCACCAGCTCTCTATCTTGACTTTGTCTTTGCCTGGGAATTAATAGGTTACAACGAACATCTCTACCTGGGAAAGGCCTGGCTGGCATGCAGGGTCGGCCCTCCACAAACACTGACAACAGCAATAATGAAGCTGCCAATCCCAGGGGCACGCCAGGGACGCATCTGCTGCAGGCTGGTCTTGCAAGCTGTCAGCTTTCTTAAATGCACATTGCCAGGCCGGGGGAAGATGTCACCTGCTCTCCCTGGTGTACCCTCACTGGTGACTGTACCTGCTCATTTCCATAAATTAGGTCCCAGTATGTCCAAATATGGGTTTCTTTTGTTATAAAGATGGTGCTGCGCTGACTTAGACCAAAATTCTTGAAGAGCACACAAAAGTAGTCTGGAAATGGATTCCTAATTTGGGATCTAGGGAAGGAGGTCTTGGTGGGTTCTTTGGCTCCTCTGAAAATCTATGCAAGCTTGCATGTCTATGCAGATGTGCATTTATTTTGTGAAGGTTCAATACTTCGTTGTGCAAGGGGCTGGGGTTTGTGACCCAAAGCACCAGACTAAAAGCATCGGATACCCGGCCAGATAGAATGATATCTCCATTTTAGGGCATCTCACCTATCAGGGACTATAAAGAAAGGACAAGCAGAGTTGGGGTCCACAGGTTTCTAGATAATTCCCAGCACCGTTATTTCAGGTTTCTGTGTCTTGCAGGAGTCAACCCATGCAGCAACTACTTGTGGAGGCAGAGATGTCTGCCTAATGCCGCAGGAAAGACGCAAGACACCATGGAGAGCTCATCGACGCTGCACTCTTGAACAGGACCCTGGAATCTACAACCCCAAACCCACCCCCACCGCTGTATTGCCTAGTGACCCTCCAACAGTCTGGGAAGGAGGCAGAGTCTCAGAGCTCATTTTAGGGGCTAGAGGTGGAGGCTGAGATTCATCAAACACAGGAGATTGTACAGGGGCACAATACAGGTATTTGTAGTGAAGACCTCACGACCAGGAACGCACAGAAGTGGTGAAAGGTACAGTTGTCAGAGCCACCCAGGCTTGGGTCCCGTTTGTGTCATATTTGCAGATTGATATGGGGTAAGTGGTTCACATCTGCAAACCTCAGCTTCCTCCTCCGTGAAATGGGAGTCATTTTACCCAAGTCTTCAGATTTTCCCGAAGACTATAAAATGATATCAAAGCATGTGATGCCAGGGAAATGGCTAACATTCAATAGATAGTAGTTAGTATCATTACTTTATAAAAAATATATAAGTAAACATCATGGAATCTTACTATTTAAGGTGAAAATAATTTAACTTTGTATCCGTTTTTCATTCCAACGATAATATTCCTGCAAAACTCACGATTACCTTCCATTTCTTTAGCTCAGTCGTTCCTAGCTGGGAGGGAGGTTTGTCCCCCAGGGGACATTGCAATGTCTGGAGATATTTTTGGTAGCCACAACTGGGGGGATGCTACTGGCATCTAGTGGGTGGAGGCCAGAGAGCCTGCCAAGCATCTATCATGCACAGGGCAGCCCCCACAACAAAGGATTATTTTGCTAATGGTGCTAAGGTCAAGAAAGCCTGTTCTAGCATTAAATATGAAACTTAAATGGGAAAAATAGACTCTAAGGACCCTCCTGAGGGCACCCGTCCATTCTTGGAAGAGACCGTGGCTTGATTTTAAGAACAGCATTTCCAGCTGCTCGGCTTGTCATTTCTATTCTGACAAGTCAGTGAGAATGAAAGTCAGCGTTACCGCGGGGCAGCGAGATGAGGTGGCCCGGCGCTGGGGGTACCCCACCAGAAGGGCAGAGCTATTGTCTAGGACTTTTGTAGAAACAACAAAGCTCTATGAGTCTCCACTGTGTTCTTAATTTAAACTTTCAGTAGGAAATCGATTTCCAAAGGTTAAGTGAGGCTTAAGATATGTTCAAAGCACCGGGAAGCAATTTTGCAAGTGTAACTTTTTAACACCCCCAAAACCTCTCAGACATCGTTCTAAAATTAGGCTTGCTCTCCGACTGAGTTTGTCAACCCCACTCTTCAACGACGACTTTCATGTCATGGTTTTGGAACTGTTGACCGTCCTCACAACTGTGACCAACTTGAACACCATTGCACAGAGACAAAAATCTCCGACGATAATTTACACAAAGACACCCTGCCTTGTTCCTGATTGGGTTTTCAAAGACGGAAAGCCTAAGGTACAGAAATAACACACGTCCCTTTCTCTTCTGTAATAAATCCATAGCCAGATATGTTGACGTGAAGACACACGATATCACAGAAAGGACACCCAGAGTGACAGGAGGACTCCAGTGGTTGAATGGTGGGTTTTTGTCCCAGCTCCCAGAGCCCGGCATCCTCCACACCTCTCATCAGTCTTTTGTGTGAAAGACTTTGCTAAGAGTCAAGTCTCAACTGATAAGGCCCGGAGACATAATCATTTTCCATTGACAGCACCTTGCAACCAATTCACAAACATTTTCATATTAATATTGAGCAATTTCCCTACATTCTAATCCATCAAAGTAGGCTATTAATCCTTCCTGTACCATTCTCTATTCAAATGCTAACAATTTTCTTCTCACAAGGTAAAACATTTGTCCGACAGGCCCTCACACAAAGACCCTGCATTGTTAGCGATGATGGATCAGAGTGTTAATATGAAAGATGCAATGTAAATTATATCATTGATACTGTACATATGTAGAGGAAGAAAATCTTTTTAAGAGATCATTTGTATGCTAAAGATAATGAAAGTGATCCCATGGTACAGCAACCTTAATTTTCCTTCCTAAGAGAAAAAAAAAAGTTCTTTATGGTAGAGAATATGGAAATCCATCATGATTTACAATGGCATGAATACCATCATTTACTTTCTGGAAAAAAAAAAATACACCCGTCTCTTTTAAAGAACTTATTGAAATAACTGGAGAAACCATGTTAAAATATCTCTTAAGACTCGTATACCCCGTGGTTACCCAGAGAACAGTGTGGATAAATGTCTCCATTCTGGCTTGTGAGTGGTCAGACGATTTATATTAATTATCAAATTTATTGAATGGCATAGAAGCTTGGAGGGAATACAGTTAGAGTCCCCACAAGGAAAGATGTGAAGGATAGCATGTATTAAGAAATCGGATGTAATCTGGCTGATACTCACATAACTAGTACTGTTTGTAATCACACCTGAGCTCAGCATCATTGTAAACTCCTGGGGGCAAGAACTGACCATCTACTTGGGGTCCTATTCTCCCAGAACACCTCGCAAGTCAGAGACTAAAGTAATCACTGTGATGTTTCCTTCACTTATATTTGTTTATTTTCCACCTCTGAGTTTGCTGGTCTCCAGGGTTTTCCTTCTGTATTAAATGGCTGCTTGAAGGCAGATATCCAGAATTCATCCTTGATATCTTTCTCTTCCTCACCAGCCCCCACCTCCATCCAGTCTTACTAAGACTTGTCAATTCTTCCTGAAAAACTCTCCCTTCACTACCTGCCTCTCCATTAGCCACTTCCGGCACCTCCATCCGAGACACTGCCATCTTTCATGTGGACGCCAGCTGATCTGGTCTCTCCAACACGTTTCACCCCTTCTTCACAATGCAACCCAAGAGGTCTTGAAATACAAATTTGATCATGTCACTTCGCTGCTTTAAAAAAAAAAAAGTAAATTAAAAATAAAGCAGAATCAATGGTTTCTCTTTGTCCTCGGGATCATGTGCCAATGCCGTCCTGTGGGCTGGCAAAACTTTTGCTAATCTGGCTCCTGCCCATCAATGTGACGCCATCTCCTGCCACTTCAGTTGGAGAGTTCCTCCCGTTGGTCAATGCCTTCCCTTCCAAGTGTCCTTGCATATGCTCTTGCTTGCCTGGAAAACTTGTTCTCATGCTCCGTTTCTGGTTAAGTTCTATACGTATCCTTCAGGCACCAGCTAGAACACCATCTCTTAAGGAAACCTCCTCTGAGAATTCCTCCTTGTACCACCCTAACCCACCCCTCTCCAATCGAAATCAAATCTCCATGTACATCCTTTACTTTCCCTTCAGAACACTTACCAAGAGCTATAATAATTCATGCATGAGTGGTTATTTGTCTAACATTTGTCTCCCACTAGGACTGTGCACTCCCAAGGAGGAAGGATAAGGTTGAGTCTGTTCATTCTTGTATCCCCTTCACCTCACACAGTACTTGGCACATGAACAACTCAACAAACAGTTAAGAACAGTTGAATGAATACACTTATCTGCACAGAGCATTTTACTAGGAGCTTGGGGACTAAATACAAATAGAAGACGACACAGTATCAAGAAATTACCATGTGAAACTTGAACATCATTTAAAAAAAATGACAGCAGAAAATCTGAATCTGTCTGCTCTAATCTATTTGGAAATGATCTCCCCCATCTTTGTGTGCATTTGGTTTCTTTCGGGATTTACACAGTTTTGCATCTGAAAAGATACTGGGTGGCTCTCCTCTCCGTTGAACTCCATTAAACCTCATTATTGCTTTTCGAGGATTAAGACTTGCCCCCAGGGAATTAGTGACTGGGGACCCCTGTTCCAAAGTAGCTCTTGTGATAGGCAGGTCTCCAGCCAAGGGAGTAACCTCCATGGAGTTAAAACTGCTTCTGGCCAGGAAACAGAATGTAACATTGGAGGAAACACAGGCCAGGTGTATAGCAACCCTTCAACACCAATGCCTAATACTCAGGCAGGAGAGAAAAGAGGGGGAGGCAGTAAAAAGGAAGGAAGGGAAGAGAAGTCCAGAGAAGGAGTGACCCTTGAGGGGTCACAGACAAGGGGAACCTTGTCTGTAGGCATGCTCAGATAAGGGGTTCTGCCTCAGATCATTGTTCTCTCTGTTAGCTTCCCGAAGCCCTCCGTGATAGGTATCGAGGACAAGAAAGGACCCTGATACAGAACAGAACGAGCCCTGGGAGACTACCATGGGGACTACTACCTTCCAGGGCCTCAGCAATCCGCATGCATCAAATTGCTCCATCGGGAAGGCTGCCTGGTCCTCCATGAGCGAAGCACTGGGCATCAAGCGTCCTGCAAACATCTCTACACCTGGGCCTGCATTTCCTCCAACACGACATCCTTATGATGATGATAAGGATCTACTTGGCACCGCTGAAGTCTCCATTCGCCCGCACAGAGCGCTCAGAGACAATGATAGGAAGGCTCACTCTTCTTTTTACTTAAGGAAAAGACCTGTTTATAATGTACATGTCGTCCCCACTCCCTACTGAAGAGTTGCAGCGGGACAGCAAGCAATCATTTTAAACCAGATCTAGGAAATCTGGTATATCAGGTTTTCAGACTATCACCTTCTGCTTTGGCTCATTGACTTAATCTCTTTTTTCTTAAACCAAGTGACTCTCAAAGAGATGGTTACAGAGTCACAAGACAACATGTGGCTTTTATTTCCTCTTTCCTACCGAGCATCTGAAAAGCCCCGTGTTGGAAGTTAAAATAATCCAGGCAGTCATAATCCTCACCTGCTCAAGTCGTGGTGGAAATGAGGGACTGAGGGAAGTCTCTTGCACCTGCTGGTCTGCTACACGGGCTGAACTTGGTGAAAAACTGGAGAGGTTGGTGGCAAGGTATCAACCTGGCAGGGTTTGTAATAACCAAACACTGAAAACAGCCTGAATGCCCACAGCTAGGGGTGAAGTTATGCACAGGATGGTCTAGCCCTGTGGGGGAATAGAATGACACTACTAGCCAAAGCTTGGGGAAATGCCTATGGAATAATGCTATGAAAATTGCTGAAGACCAAATTATCCACATGGCATCGTCTCAACTATGTGAAAATGCACAGGAAAAAAAAAAAAAACTGAAGATTTTCACTGGGAGGTAAGATCATAGACATCCCCCCCGCCTTGATTTATTTTACATTTTTGTAGTTTCTGACTTTTCTATGAGGGAAATGCATTGCTTTGATAAATAGAAAGGCATTTTCTATCTATCTATTTCTATCTCTATCTATCTCTATCTGGTCTTCTTTAAAGTAGGAAAATTGGTTTCCATAGGACACCATACATTGATCTAGCTACTACAAGATTGAACATTAGCCTCAGGCTTAGCTTCCCCCTGCTCACCCGTTCCCCTGCAGACCTGGGCCCAAAAGACAGGAGTTCCAATCATTCTACCGCCTCTTCCGAAATGGGCCAAAGAATCCTCTTGAGAAAGTCAGCTTTTCTCCTTCACTGGTGGCCACGATGCCTAGTGGGATCCAGGCCAGTTTAAACAGAACAAGATGAATGACCAGACTTTCAAAAGAGCCAGAGAGCCATTTCGGACATGGAAGCGAGAGAACAGAAAACCTGGAGCACTTAGCAGGGGCCTCCCGCAGCTCCGCTCTGCACAGCCTGGGAGCACTTCCTCCAAGCAGCTACTCGCTTCCTCACAGCGCTCAGGTTCACGGGCATTGTCCACATGCAAGCAGATGGTTGCCTAGAGCCTTTTCTGCTCCTGGTGCTGAAAGCCAGTGGGTAGATAATTATTCAAGGTCAGATTTTTAGAGCTGGATGCCAGGAAAAAAAAAAAAAAAAAAAAAGAAGGCAAACATCACGGGTTAGCCAGTACTTTGCGAACACTTGTTTAAGGATTTCCTAATTACTCTAAGTGGCTCTTCTAGCTCTTACACTTAAAAGACCGCTGTTTTGTGTGACGTCATCTTTTGCCCATTATCTCGGCAGTCAATTTGCAGTGTTCGCAGAGGCAGCAAGAAAATATTTGCAAACATCAACATTCTCAAGTCTTAAAAGATAATCCCCCTTTCAACTCCCTATGAGCATATCAGCAGCACAGTTCGGTTTTCAGATTCCTCTAAATGGTAACACCACCTGCTGGATTGTACAGAAAACCTTTCTTCTGAAGAACTCAAAGAAATTTCTAAGTGGTATCACATCAGTCGCCAAGCAAGTCCTCAGAGGACTGGCCAGGCAGGTAGTTAGAGGGTAATTAAAAATGCAAATTGATAAGCCTCTTTAAAATAGCTCCCAGAGGCATCTCCCACCTGAGGAAATGTGGTGTAAGATTTTAGTTTAAGGATAGCTGGTGCCAAGGGGTTCTAACCCATTGGACATTGCATTGCTTCATTAATTCTTCATAATAGTAATATTATCGTGAGCATCTCCATAGTGCCTGGGGAAACTGAGGCAGACAGCGCAGTTCAGCAACTTATGCAAGGCCATGAAGCTTAAGTGACAGCCCCAGAGTTGGAACTTAACCAGAGGTGTCTGGCTTTTAAAGTTCTACCTCTGACCTACCACATTGTGGCTACACAATCTCCTTTCCCTCCCGCTGAACGGGAGACTAGGGGGTTTTCACAAGTGCTGTGCAAAGAAGAGCTCCTCTACAGGTGGAAATCTTGCTAGAGTAGAATGCTTGCTAGACTGGTTTTAAATCTCTGTTCCTCCATGTATTAGCTGGGTGACCCTGGCCAAGTTCCTTAACTTCTCTGACCTTCTGTTTCTTTGTTTGTATAATGGAAATGATAGTGGTTCCTACCTTGGGTTTGTTGTGGACATTAAATGAGATAATGCTTGTTAGATACCTACCAGGGTACCTGGACATGGTATGTGCTCAATAAATGCTTGCATATTATTATTATTATTAGGATGGGCAATCTATATATTAATGTAATTAATATATTTATTATTATATCTTATTTATATACAAGTATGAAGAAATAGGGTTAATTATTACTATTTCTAGTAGTATATATCCTATACAGTAGTGTAATACAAATATTTAGTATTATATCTTATTTACATATGAGTATAATAAACAAACAGGATTATTACTATTATTAGTATATGTATTCTATATATTAGTATAATACATACATTTATTATTATATATTATTTACATATGAGTCTAATAAATGAACAGGATTATTACTATTACTATGATTAGTATATATATCCTACATATTAGTATAATGCACAATTTATTATTATCTTATTTATGTTTGAATATAATAAACAGGATTATTACCATCACCATTATGATGAGTAGACATATTCTATTTATTAGTATAATACATATATCTGTTATTATATATTATTTACATGAGTAAATAATATAGAGTAACAATAATAAACAAAAAATAACAGTAACAAAAATAAAAAAATATATATTATATATATTATTATATATTATTTACATGAGTAATAATAACAGTAACATACATAATAGTATATAATAACAATAACATAATATATAATAACATTATATAATATATAATAACAACAATATATAATGTATAACAATAACAATAAATAAAAAATAACAATAACAATAAATGCACGGGATTATTATTATTACTATTAGTAGTAGTATATATGTTCTATATATTAGTATGACACATATATTTATTATCTATTATTTACATACAAGTATAACAAACAGGATTATCATTACTATTCTTCTTCTTATTATTATATTGTCCCTGAACTCCCATCATGCTCTCGGAGGGCTCCACCTGATTCATCCCCAAACTGACAGTTTGTGTAGAAGGCTTGGCAGGAAAACTCCATCCCGGGGATCTGCTCACCTGAGCCTTCAGCTCCTCAATGGTGGGAGAGAAATGCTCCCACACTGTCCTTTCTTGAACCTGGTTCTCCCTGGGCACTCACCAGGCAAGTATTTACTAAGCTGATCCTTGATCCCCTTCCAAAGCAAGGAAGCTGCAGGTAATTTCATATGCCAAGAGAGAGCCCACGGCTCAACATTAGTATCCTAATTTATGAAGAGTGAAATAAACTCCAGACTTGACCAGCTGGTTCAGGTGAGAGGCTAATAGGATAGCAAGCAACGCCCTGCCAAGGAACTCAAATTGTATAAAATAAAATTCAGCAATATTTAAAAGTAATTCGGCTCATTTGAAGCTGCTAGACATTCCAAAACTCAGTAATAACTGAAGCACACAGTGTAATGAATAAAATGAAAATGTGACCCAGGATCTCACCATTTATTTAGAACCGAGAAACTGAAAATTGCTCTCTCTAACCGATAGGCCTAAAGTTATTACTTCATTCACTTAAGCATTTTACATAAGGCAATTCTCTGATGATAAATCACACTGAAATTGATTTCGGTTTTAAAAATGAAAAAAAAAATCCACATTAACATGTGGAAGTTTAAAGATCTGTAGATCTGAATTATTGGGGTGCTCATGCTAAGAATGGATGACAAATTGAAAAATAAGCATGTACTCACTTTTAGAAAATAAATCTGCTCCTCAGAACCACCCATTATGCAAGGAAACATAAACTGCCTCTCATTTCATTAGGAAAACTCATTTGCATCAACATTTATACTTACATATGTAATAATGCATGGTCCCAGCCTGAATACAAGGTGGTAATTCAATCAAAAAGCTCCATTGATATGCTATCATAAACAGCAAAAATGGAAACAGAGCCTTGGGAATAAATCACCCTCTTACTATTCAGCTGGGACCATACTGGGCTATTTTACACTACATGCATTGGTGCAATATTTCACAAATATAAAAAACTGTATTTTCCTTTTATTTACTGACATGCGGCTGTTGAACCGGCAGCTTGTGAAACTCCAGCAGGTGCACAGAAGGATCCCAGTGGTGGAATCAGACGGCAAGCAACGACAATAAGGCAATTACAATTTTTTTAATTAAAATAATTTAAATCAAAATTTTGAAAAAAATAAAAGACACTTGAAATTTTAATCCAAAGCATAAGGCTTATACACACATCTCCACTTGGAGGGAAGAAACCCTCATGAAAATTAGCATCATTTTCAAAGTAGCAGTATTTTCAGTTGCTAATTAGACATCTTCTCTTGACTGATCATATAATTTAGAAAATGGGTAAGTGGCATTTTACAAAGTTTTACAAGGTTATTGCTTAGACAGTGTTGAGTAATTTTGGTGGCATGGTTCATGCTGTTCCCTCTGCCCTGGAATATTCCTCTGCTGAATCCTCCTGCAGCTGGCTCCTTGTCATCCAGTTTTGAATGCATTTTCTCAGAGAGCCTTCCCTGATTTCCTCCCTGCAACTGACCCTGCTCATCATTCTCTTACATCATCCCGGGTTTTTTCTAAATTTATTGTAGAAAATTTTAAGCATACTTAAAAGTAAAGAGGGGTGCCTGGGTGGCTCAGTTGTTAAGCGTCTGCCTTCGGCTCAGGTTGTGACCCCAGGGTCCTGGGATCGAGCCCCGCATCGGGCTCCCTGCTCTGCGGGAAGCCTGCTTCTCCCTCTCCCACTCCCCCTGCTTGCATTCCCTCTCTTGCTGTGTCTCTCTCTGTCAAATAAATAAAATCTTTAAAAAAATTAAAAAATAAATAAAAGTAAAGAGAATAATAGAATGCATCTCAGCTTTGGCATCACTGACATTTGGCCCCAGCTTCCTCTTCCTCCTCCATCCGCCCCCGGGCCACCTCCTCTCTTCCTGCCCCGTTACTTCAAAGCCCATGCAGAATGGCATGTCCTTCCATCTGGAAGTATTTTGGTGTGTTTCCCCCAAATATAAGGACTTTTAAAAATATAATCATAACATCATTATCACATCTAAAAAATTAACAATAGTTACTATCAATATCATCACATCACCAGGCAAGTGCTCACCTTTACCCAATTTGTTTGAGTCAAGATCCAAATGAGGCCCATTCCTTGTCATTTTCTGTGTCATGTCAGTCTCTTTTAACCTTTAGGTTTTTTTTCCCATCTCTCTTTTTCACTTGCAGGTTTTTTGGGGGAGGATATGGTTGTGTTAAAGAAGTGAGGCCAGGGGCATCTGGGTGGCTCAGTTGGTTAAGCCTCTGACTTTGGCTCAGGTCATGATCTCAGGATCCTGGGATCGAGCCCCACATCAGGCTCCGTACTCAGAGGAGAGTCTGCTTCTCCCTCTCCCACTCCCTCTGCTAGTTCTCTCTCTCTCTCTCAAATAAATAAATAAAATCTTTCTTTCTTTCTATTTTTTTTTTTTAAAGAAGCCAGGTCATTTGTTTTGTAGAGTCTTCCATAATTTAGATCTACTGATTGCATCCTATGGGTCACTTGATAAGTCCACTGTCCCTTGTGTATTCTGTAAATTGGTAGTTAGGTCTAGAAGCTCGACAGATTCAAGTTCAATATGTTCTTGCAAAGTCATTTCATTGATAGTGTTGTGTTCTTTCATTAGGAAGTACAGAATATCCGTTCTCTTTCCATGACATTACTACTCATTGATGTTTATTGCCTAGATCCATTGATTCATGAAGTCTCGCAAAACAGTGATGTTCCACTTTCAACATTCCTTCTTTATTTATTAGCTAGAAAACTTCTATTCGGAAAAAGTTCTTCATCAACTATGTGGATACCCTGAGATACAGGCCAGATAGAAAAGGCAGGATAAATGTTTAACTTATCCGTTTTCCAAAGATTTAAGTGGTTCCCTAGAATTCCCCAAAGGGACCAATGACTCAATGACTGATCTATAACTATCTATCTAGCATCTATCTATCTATTTAGGACCAAAGTGACCTTATTTATTAATAAATTTATTTAGGTGAACATATGAGTTTAGTTAAAAAATATATCAATTAAATTATAGGGGAAGTGGGACAAAGATATGTCCCAAATTGGGACAGTTGTAAATAAGTGACGGAAGTTTGAAAATGTTACCTTAGAAAGTAGCCCTCACCAGGGTTGGGTAGGGGATAGGAAGAACGGGGTTTGATGCGTATCAGTAGATGGTATGAGCCTATCTAACAAAGGAATTGGTCCACCAAAGGAGGGAGGTCAGCTTGTAACTTGGGAAGCACTGAGAGGAGGCGGAATGGGGTGAGTCTAGAGGAGGAGATGGCCTGGCCCATCAATGACAGAGTTCACATGCCCTTGCTGGTCCAGCCTGCAGAGGGTACAGAGGCACTGGACTGTCCTCACGGTTTCTGTATCCATTCACCCGGCAATGGACACTTAGGTTGTTTTTATGTCTTGGCTATTGTGAATAATGCTGCAATGAACATGGGGTGGAGCTAGTTCTTCAAGATCGTGACTTCAGGGCACCTGGGTGGCTCAGTTGGTTAAGCATCCGCCTTCATCTTGGGTCATGATCCCAGGGTCCTGGGATCGAGTCCCACGTCGGGCTCTATGCTCAGCGGGGAGCCTGCTTCTCCCTCTTCCTGACACTCTCCCTGCTTGTGCTCTCTCTCTCACTCTCTCTCAAATACATAAAATCTTAAAAAAAAAAAAAAGATAGTGATTTCATGTCCTTAGATAAATACCTAGAAGTGGAATTATTGGCCCATACAGTAATTCTATTTTTAATTTTGGGGGGATGTCCATACTGTTTTCCATAGTGGTTGCACCAATTACATTCCTACCGAGAGCGCACCAGGATCCCCTCTTTTCTACATCCTTCCCAATGCTGGTTACCTCTTGTCTTTTTGATAATGGCCATTTTAACGAGTGTGAAGTGATGTCTCATTGTGATTTTGATTTGCATGTCCCTGACTATGAGTGGAGTTGGACAGCTTTTCATGTACCTGTTGGCCATTTGTATGTCTTTCTGGAAAAAAAAAATGTCTATTCAGTTCCTTTGTCCATTTTTTAATCAGATTTTTTTTTTTTTTTGCTATTGAGTTGTATGAGTTCCTTTATTTTTTTTAATTTTTTATTGTTATGTTAATCACCATATATTACATCATTATGAGTTCCTTTATTTTTTTTAAAGATTTTATTTATTTATTTATTTGAGAGAAAGAGGCAGAACCCCCCCCCCGCCACTGCGCTGAGCAGGGAGCCCAACGTGGGGCTCAATCCCAGGACCCTGAGATCATGATCCGAGCTGAAGACAGACACCCAACCTACTGAGTCACTCAGGTGCCCCCAAGTTGTATGAGTTCCTTATATATTTTAGTTACTAACCTCTTATCAGAGATATGGTTTGCAAATATCTTCTGCCATTCTGTGGGCTGCCTCTTCATTTTCTTGATGGTTTTCTTTGCTGTGCAGAAGCTTTTTAGTTGGATGTAGTCCCACTTGTTTATTTTTGCTTGTATTGCTTGTGCTTTTGATGTCATATGCAAAAAATCATTGCCAAGACCAATGTCAAGGAGCTTTTTCCCTATGTTTTCTTCCCCTGTCCTCTTTGAGGTTAGGCATGGCCATGTGGTCTGCATTGGCCAATAAAAGGTGAGCAAAAGCGACCCCAGTGAGCAATTTGTCATGTGCTCTCCCCCGCCACTGCAATCTGCAACATTCCAAAGGTGCTGTTCCCTTCGCCCAGGTCCCAGAGTGAAGATGATATGGATCGGAGTCCCCTATCCAACCTGGTGGACATGGAGCATTAGTAAGGAATGAACATTGTGGAGCTAAGCCATTAAGATATGGGAGTGTGTGTTATTGCATTATAACCGAGTCTATCCTGACTGATACAAGTAGGCACATGTGGGTGGATGGCTGGTGGCAAGTATTCTCTGGAAAGGTAGAATCTAGCCTAGAGTGTCTCAACCCTGGCACCATTGACCTTGGCCTCCATAATACTTTGTTTCGGACTGTGCCCTGTAGGATGTTGAGCAGTATCTCTGGCCTCTTCTACCCATTAGGTGTCAGTGCCACTCCCTCCCTGAGTAGTGACAATCAAAAATGTTTCTAGACATTTATTACATGTCCCCCGATTGGGGGGATCACACGCGCCCCCATTTGACAAGCACTGCTCCAGACAGAACATGGCAAATTAAGCAAATCCGGGTGGGTCAGGGTGGGGCTGGGAGAGCAGGGAATGAAGGAAAATGAGGCAGGAAAAGAAAAGGGAATGACTCATGACAAGTGATGAAGGCTGGGGACAGACGTCATCAAATTTGTGCTTTGGAAAGATCGTCCTGGCTGCTCTGGATCAGTCTAAAGTTTCCAGGCCTCCTGCCAGCGAGCCCGATCCTTGTGATGTGACATGCACAGATTGCTGCTTGCTGCACACCTCCTGGTTAGTGTGAATTCATGTCCTGGTTCACAGGAGCCTGGCCCAAACAGGGTCTGTCACCACTGAGTTCGCGATGAACTCCTGGAAGCTAAGCGGCACTTGGGTGACTGCACCCATTTAATAGACGAGGAATCATAAGGCTCGGACAATAGAAGTAACTTCCCAAGGCAGCCTGGCTAGGGAACCCACCTCAGTGATCACAGGCACAAGACTGAAGACTTTCCAAACACAGGGCCATTGCTTGACTCCAATGAGGAGTGAATATGGATTTGAGATGAGTAGGAGGGAGAACTTTCTGACACTGAGTCGTCCTAGAAGTGGAGTTGCTTCACCACCATCCTATATAGGGTTTTATACAGTAGACACTCTTCAAGGAGCCTTAACAATATTCCCTCGCTTAATCTGCATAAAACCCCGTATGCGAAGCACTATTGTTATTCCCCATTTTATGGATGGAGAAAGTAAGGCAGAGAGAGAGTTCACATAATACATCTAAGCTATAGAGCTGGGATTCAAACATGATTTGTCCATATGCTGAACCACGCTGCAGTGCTACCTCTTAGCTGAGACCTTATGACATAGGGGGCTTCTGGTCACCAGAAATTTCTGCCAAGGCTGTTCTTTTTACTAAATGAGATAGGACATGTGAAAACGCAAAGTATGGCGCTTACGCATATACCAAGTGCCCAATCCCTGGAAACCAACCTTTCAAGCATGGATGCTGGGAGCCCGGGAAGTCTCCCGAGGCCCCTTACAACTAGTGTTGCTATCAGCATCCCCCAAAGAGGCACGAGCAGCCCCGCGCCCTCCGGGGCTAGTCTCCCCAGGAGAAAGCCAACAGCTTGGACGAACACCCGCAGCACAGAAACCCCGAGCAGCTTACACAGTGTAGCACCTGCCACGCGCCACGCCCCCTTCTGAGCCCCTGGCCAGGCATTAACTCATTCAATCCTCCAACAACCCGGACTCAGGTACTCTTATCACAGGGTTTACAGATGAGGAGGCAGAAGCTACAGGAGATCAAGGGACTTGCTCACATGACTTTACTGGAGGAACTGAGACGAGACTCCGTTCTTTTTATACAATCTTGCTGAAGTTACAAACTCAAAGCCTGGTCCTGAAGCCACCACCTAGTTTAGAATTGAAATGAAATGGGCCCAGACGTTATAGGTTCAAAAAAGGGACTCCTGGGGGAGAAAGTCAGAGACATTCAAGAAAGGGAGGCTCACCTGTCCCTGATACAGCGAGGGGCCACCTCAGGGCCGACCCTGAGCCAGGGGTTGTGAGGGCCTCAGCAGTGAAGAGGCCCGGTGCTTGGTTTTTAAGGAGCTCAGAATCCAGGCAGGGAGAAAGAAGGCATGGCAAAGTCTCTCGGAAAGAAGAGAGGATGAAGTTGGTGCCATCACGGAATGCAGGGCCACCCCTCCGCATTTCAGCAACTTGCTGCCCTGTTGCACGCCCCATCTGCATTCCTTTTAATTCTATCAGCAGCAAGGAACAAAGCCAACTTTGCAAGTGGAGTTCCAAGTGGCTTCAATAATTCATAGAGGCCCCGATGCCCTGGAGAACAAGGAAGTCCCATTTATTAACTCTATCTCCTGCAAATGCAGGCACACACGCATATGCTCACGCGCACGTTGGGAAAAGGTATCAGTAAGCAGGGCCGTCGCCTCGAGGACCCTTGAATCCTGAGGGTCTAGTGGGAAGAGCAGAGGCTCGAGTCTGGACCCTTCCACCATCCCCCTGTTTGAGCACCTACTGTGTGCCGTGCACTGGGATTAGTTTTAAAGCCAGAGGCTTAAACTAAAGGTGTGTCCAAGGTGCCACGGGAGCCCAGGGAGAAATGACAGGATGTTTTTTGGCCGAGTAGCCTGGTCGGTGGAGGCAGGACTCTGTTGTCTTTACCCTTTGGATCCTGAGGGCCTAGCAGTGTCCACCGCACAGCGTCGGCCAACAATACATGTCTCTTGCACAGATAAAGGAAGAGGTATGTGACCTTGGCCAAGGTCAGCTTCTTCCTTGCTAGCATGAGGACCCTGCCACCACACGGAGGGATGCCTTGTGGAAGGATCTAGTAACTGAAATGTCCGGGAGAGGCTTCCAGAAATACAAGGCAGGCGGCCCCGTTTCCTAGGGAAAGAATCTACTTTCTGAAAACGTACATATTCACCAGATCTCTTGCGGCCAATTGAGAGTACGCTTCACGGTGCAGGTCTGAGTTTTTATTTGTGCTTTCTGGCTTGCTCCCAGTGAGTGAGGCAGAGCTTCCTTCTCCCCTGACACCCAGCTAGTAGTCCCGCAGAGCGTTTCGGGGCGTCCAACCCCCCCTCCCCCATGAAGCTCAGCCCGTGGGCAGCCTGCTTTCCCTTCCTCCGCTGGCCTCTTCAGCACGTGCAATAAAAACCTTTCACTGGTCGACAACGAAAAGACAGCGTTGCCTCAACTACTGGGTGATTCAGGAAGCTTCTTTCTCATTTTAATTGGTTTCCTAATTGGACTGTTTATGGGTTGTGCAATAGCCCGGGATGAAAAGGCTAGGCAAGCAATTATGTGCCTGGCATTCCTATCTGGCAGGAGTTAATAGTTTAATAACAAGCAAGAGAAACCCCCAAAGTTCCCCGGAATGCCATGGTTTTGTTCTCAAGAAATACTTCGATTTGAAACAATCCCCAGAGTCAGAAATGATGTCAAGCCGTGATTACCCAGTAGCAAGTGGGCGCTTCGGGGGTCTTTGGGTTCCTTTTTGATTTAGTGGAATGTGCAGAACAGGGGTGGGGGGCTCTCTGGGGCCTGTGAGGTTTATAAAGCTGCACTCGCTCCCTGGTTGCAGATAAGGGGGTAAGCGGGGCCCTTGATGGACCTGATTGATTCTCTGGAACGAAGGTTTGTCTTCCCTGGCGGGATGGATGACTTCATTCTGGTAGATGAGGTCACCCGAGTCAAGGCAATAAAGCGTCTGATATTCACATGAAAGCCAGTTTTCAAAGCAGCCTCTGAAGGCAAGCCTCCCCGTGCCCCCATTTGCCTATATTCCATCAGCAAGCTGTGTCTGCACTAAGACCCTTCTTTCCTCGGTACAATTTATTCCAGAATGAAACTCTCCTCCCCACCACCAAGCAAACTCTGAAGCCAAATTGGACGGTTCTAATTTATAAAAATTTGGGAAGGGGGCGTTGTGCTGAAAAATTGTCCGAAATGACCTGGACATTTGGCTGAAACCGGCTGAGGGACGTTTTCCCAAAGGAAAGCGTAGTCTAATTGTTGCCACATCATTTCAACTGCGTCCTTGGTTGTTTTAAAGGAGCTCACTCGTCTTTTTCAGCTCTGGAAGTCCCTGGTATCAATTTTCTGGTCGAGAGACAGCAGACTGGGAACATAGATTTGGTCTAATCCTGTAGATTACAAGTAACTTTTTCATAATACTGCTGCACTGACATGGCATTATCTGACATGGCAACGCCGGGGGTGGGGGGAGGTTTGGATTTGGGGAAGGACAGAAAAGAATTTGTTTTTCAAGAAAGGAATAAGAAAAGGTGATCTCTGCCAGTGCCTGCAAATTTGAAATTTTAGCCCAAAGAGCAGTCTGTTTATTATGATTTAGGTTTTGAACCGATCTTATTTGGCCCTGTGTTCTGTGCTTTCTACACACTGGTTCAGCCCTTGGTACTTGGTGGTGGGTCTGAGTCATTAGCCAACTTCCCCAAGCATTGGTTTGTTAAATGTGAAATAGTACTCACCTGAATGCAAATAAGGAAATCCAGGATTTTGTAGAAATTGAGATGCTCTCAGTTCTGAGATGCAACATTGCTTAAACCATATCCCAAAGCTTTCTTATCATTTGGAATTTCTGTTGAAGAAGTTTTTGGGAGTTTTGTTTAGACGTAGATGTTCACCATATATCGCCCATAGCTGGCATTCATAAAAAATGGAAGTGGGATGTGTCGGTTAAGGCAGTCACAACCAGGTCATGACCACTGCTTGGCTGGAAGCAATTGTAAGAAGCCATCCGTTGAAAGATGTGTGATGACTTCAGAGTTGTTCAAATGTTACACAGTGTGAGTTACGGCGGAGGAAACACGGGAGCTTGGCACATAATAAATGCTCAATAAAATACAATCATTATTGTACTAATTATTATTCCCCGAGAGGACTTGTGATGTGTGTAATTGCAAATTTTCTCCTTCTCCACTTTTTATCACAAAGGAGGTTTCGACAAGTTTAACATCTGAGCTTCCACGGACAAAGACAACGCTTGCCACCCGCCCCACAATGCCCTGGGATCTGACCAGCCAGGATCTCTTCCGGTAATTCCACCCGGGGGCCCTCATTGGCCCCGCGCAGGTCACATGTCCATCATGAAGCCCGGGAATGGGGTGTTCTGATTGGCCAGATTTGGGTCATGTGCCCCCACCCCTGCAGCTAGAGGTGGAGTTGTTCTTATCAGTGTGCGGGGAGAGCGGGGAAGGAATGAGTGGGGTGGGGCGGGATTCCCGCCCTAGAGGAGCTCACCATCTAGGAGACGAGAGGACAGACACTTGGGTGCCACGTTGGACATAAGAATAACAGATTGTGGGCCAACAGAGAGGCAAGGGAATCAACCTTACCTGGGGACACCCTGGACTATTTTAAAAAGGAAATGGGCCTTAAAGTGTGACTAAAGCCTGCCAAGCACAGAAAAAGCAGCAGGATCACTGAAAGTGAGGAAGCAGCCCAGCTACCTCTACTTCTCCCCTGTAGTCACGTTCCAGAAAGAAGTGAATGACGTTTGGACAGCTAGAGGAGGCTTCAGACTTGCTTGTGAACTTGTCTCTGGAAGCCCCTCTAACCAAGAAGATGGCACTGCAGGAGATGCTGGGTCCCTGCCTATATGGGAAGGTGGCTTGCCAGACTTCACCACCCTTGGTTGCCTCCAAAAGGTGCCAACTCAGCTTTGTGCGGCCTTGGGCATCACCCAGAAGCAGATCTCGTCACCGATGGCGCAAGGCTGTTCCCCACAATGACCTTAGGGGGTGGTTTTAAAATAGGTCTGCACATTCTTTGACTCTCTCCCTTCAAAAGGTAAAGGCTTATTTCCCTCCTCTTGAATGTGGGTCAGATTTAGTGACTTGATTTTAAGGCATACAGTGTGACCAAAGGGATTCTCTGTGGCTTCTGGGGCCAGGTCATAGAAAGGATACAGATTCTGCCTAGTTCTCGGTGTCTCTCTCTGTCTCTGTGTCTCTGTCCCTCTTTGTCTCTATCTGTGTCCATATCTCCCTGTCTGTCTGTGTATCTCTCTTTATGTCTCTGTCTCTCTCTGTGTGCCTCCCTCTCTGTCTCTGTATGTGTGTGTCTCTCTGTCTCTTGCTCTCTCTCTTCCTCACTCGGGACACTCATGTTTGGAAGGCAGCCACCGTGTCGTAAGGAAGCACAGACCACCTGGAGAAGCCACATGGAAGGAATCCTGGTCCCAGCTCAGTTCTCAGCCAATTCAGTCACGTGGGGAATCACATGATGAGCGCAGTTAAGCTAGCCAAATTTAGCTACACAACTTGGTAGTTGTGGTGGTCAGAGATGGGGAGTGTCCAGAGAATTCCCCTATCTTTTCCTGAAAAGCCTACTTGTGTGTTTCTCTTATTCACTAGGCTCCATGGGAAGAGAACCGCAGGAAAGATGCAGAGAAGGAGAGCACATTTATTGGGGGCTTTGGGACCTAAGAGGGCTCAAGTCCAGGAAGTTAGAAGATTTCGCCTTATACAGAGGCTTTATTAAAACCTTTCTAGCAGGTACCATGCAAGTTCCACGGATACTCAAAACACAGTAGTGCTGAGAAGTATTTCGAAAGGAGTTGGAGACCTCCCTTGGTCTCACTCATCGGCATATTCAGTCTGCTCTCTGAATCTTGCCAACTGGCAGGAAGTTTCTCTTGACTCAGGACCAGCCACCCCCCTGGAGGATCAATGACAAAGCAGTTCCAGTGTGAGCTGGGGAAATGCTGACCTCGGTCTCTGATAGTTCTCGAACCCCTGCACCCAGTGGCAGGTGCTGGGTGAGGTCAGTGCAGAGCAAGGAGGGAGCCATCACGTTGCCCTTCATGAGTTTCCAACCCAAGCTGTCCTTCTACCACTGGTTGGGCGAATGCTACTGGAGGCCACTGTCCAGGGGAGACACTACAAAGCTGTCAGTTTTCAATTACGGGTTGGAAGAATCTTTCCTGATCTTCCTCCTTGGAGGATGGTAATTGGGTGTACTTTTTCTTAAATGTTTTAACAACCAGGATTGAAATTAAAAGGGTTTTCTCTTCAACTGTTAAAGAGGGAGCTGAATTAGCGAGAAAAGGCAACGGTCTAAAGCATTCTGGGAAATGCGGTTTTTTGTCTCCATTATCGAGGACTTCCTGCTTGCCAGTCTCTGTAGAGCGACAGCCAGGAGATGTGGACCATTGGTGGGGATCCCAGTGCATAAGTGTGGCTGAAATGGTTAATGACTATGGCAGGAATTGGTACAGAGAAATACAGGGGACTCTGAGGGTGACTAATGGGGGTCAAACGCACCTGGGGAGTCAGGATTCCGTGCTCCCTTCCATGGAGATTTCAGCCTGGTCCGGTCTGGTGTAAAAAGTCCCTCCCTGAGCTTTGTGGCAGCCTTGTGAGACAGCTCAGAGGAAGGAAGGTTGCAGCCAGCTCCCCCCTTTCTTTATAACCAGCATCCATATCCTTCCCCATGGGGTGCCTTCAGCAGGTGCATGAATGCATTCTCCCACCCCCGCTGCCGTCCACACAAATAAAATCCTAAGAATGGCCAATATATTCTGAGCCAAGTCACAATAGCCCGTGAGAAGAAATGCATAAACTCATAACTTCAAACCTAGGCTATTTAGCATCCCATTAAAAATATTCAAAATATAAATCAAAATTCATAGGAATAAGTAATATTCAATTTAGAATTTATGGCATTTTAAAATAGGATGATTTCCTCAAATGTGCAATAAATTTGGTTTTGTGGAATTGCGCTTGCCACCTTATCATGACAGTTGCTTTATCTACACAGCCCACCAAAGCGGAGTCACTTTATAGAATCTAAATTCACAAATCAACTGTCGTCTTCACTTCACTGATTCATTGCTGATGGGCCTTTCACAAGGTAAAAAAAAAAAAAAAAAAAATCCCTTCCGAGTTGACAAGAGTAATAAATGGGGAGGTGAGCACGGCCCATCCATCCACTGGCCCACTGACCCGCCTATAGTGATACATGGCAGAATGAACTCATAAACCAGCCGCATCTTTTGACCTCTCAGAGTAAATGGAAACAGAAGAGCATTTATGATGATCACTCTGAGGATTGGGGTCTGGCCAGAGGATTAGACAAACTCAAGGAACACCTTGAGAACGAGAAGCCAGGCCAGCCTGTTGAGAGTCAAAACTGTTATAATTTTGGAGAGGTTTTCCCTTCATCAGTTTTCCTTGACCCCACTGTTCTGTTGTTTATTTCAGGTGAGAGGGTGCTGGTGCAGGACACATAATGGGGAAGGGACACCTTAGAGTCTGCAGAGAAAACAAACCGGAAACACTAGGAAGAAGGAAGGAAGGAAACTGATCAAATCAAAGCACATGTTTGTGCTGCAGATAGTCCCAGAGCCGCCTGTGTGTAGTTTCTCCAAACAGCAAGTTCTAGACCCAAATAAGGAAAGGAAAACCCTTACTTTGTTAATGCAAGAAATTATTTTTTTGGTAAGATTTTATTTATTCGCACGAGAGAGTGAGAGCACAAGCATGGGGAGTAGCAGGCAGAGGGAGAGGGAGAAGCAGGCTCCCCGCTGAGCAGGGAGCCCGAAGCAGGGCTCAATCCAATCCCAGGGCTCCATCATGATCCCGGGGTCATGACCTGAGCTGAAGGCAGATGCTGAACCGACTGAGTCACCCAAGCGCCCCAGTGCAAGAAATCATTATGATTAACAAATACACAGCAGTTAAGTTCTTTACTAAAAAATGTAAAATTGTCTTTTATTTAGCAAAAGTCAGAGCTTTAAAAACATATCCTCAGTTAATTTAAGTGTGACCCAAGCTTTATAACCTGGTTTTTAAAAAAAAGCATAATTTGTAGAATGGAAAAACATTTTTCAGTCCCCAATTGACAACATTCAAAGCCAAACTCCTAATTACGTTTGACAGATAAGGAAGAAACAAGTCCAGTGATATCTTAGTCGTGACACAAGCACATGGATTTCAATTTTCTGAACTCCACTCTGGGACAGAAATAGCATGTATGGATTCAAGATTTTGAATATCAGCTAGTATTCAGAAATGAATTTCTGCTTGTAAGAAGCACTCAACGGTAGGGATGTCTATAAGCAAGTGCTAATTCTGACCTCATATTTAGAATCTCTACCCAGATGCTCTTTTGGCATGGTAAGTGTGTGTGTGTGTGTGTGTGTGTGTGTGTGTGTGTGTGTGTGTGTGTTTAAGGTAAATGCGTTTTAAGGAGCTATTTTTAATAGTAAAAATAGTGCAACACCATTATAGAATGGTTGGAAGAGAAAAGAGATCATGGGTAATGAAATCACCCTACTACAACTGCAGTATTATTTTTTTGTGTATTCACATTTACGTTCACATATGTTCATGGGATAGCATATATATAATTTTATATTTTTTTATTTTAATAAGTTGTTTGTACTGTTTGCTTCCTGCTTTTTGTTATTGCAGTTTTAGTGGCTGCATAATTATCTGTCAAATAGATGCACTGTAACTCAGGTTATCATCACTTGGTTTGTGATTGTTGGCTATTTAGGCAACTTTTAAAATTTCAAATTATAAATAAGGCTCTGATTAATAATTTCATTTTTGTGAACAATATACTCATTCAATTTGAGACATTCAAATTTCAAAGGACTAGTTAAATAGCAACTTAAATATAGCAGAGGGGAGAATTAGGGAACCCCAAGATAGATCTGGGAAACTTATTTGGCGTGCAGAATGGAGGCATAAAAATATGGATCAGTGAAAGAGACGGGGGACACACGAGATGGAATCAGAAGATCCGAATACATCTCAGAGGAGTTCTGGAGCTGAGTACAGGAAGAATGGGGGGCATACCATGTGTAGACTGTAGTGGAAGGCTGAGAGTTTACCAGAATTGAATTGTCATGAGACCTCAAAGGAAATATGTAATAGGGAGAATAACTTAAAGAAACCCATACTTCTATGTATGGTAATGCAAGTGCAGAATACCAAAGACAAGGGGAAAATCCTTACAAGCAAATCAAGGGAAAAGGACTGCAATAGGAATGACAGTAGTCTTACTAAAAACCATCAAGCCTAGTAAACAATAATAGAATAATCGTGTTGTTGAAGGAGAATGCTTCTCAAAGTAGTAACATAGTTAATTACTTCAAAGTGAGAATCAGAGAAAAATTTCCAGGTAAAGACTGATAAAACTTGCTACTCAAAGGTCCTTATTACTGCAAGATGATGTAGTGAAGGAAGGAACTAAATCTAGAAGGAGGAAGTGAAACTCTAGAAGCATGAGGAGTGAAATTGGTAAACTTTCTACAGACCACATTCTATGCCCATAAAACAATTAAGTTATAAAGAAGAGCCAATCTTAGCATGTATTTGGGAATGAAACAACAAGAATGAAAGCAACCAAAACCTCCATAAGGATGGGTCATGAAAGGAACTATAATGAAAACAGTAAATATTTAGGACTGAATGATAACAGATTGGTTATCAAAACTTACGGTACAAAGACAAAGCTGTACTAAGCAAAATAATCGTAGCCCCAAAGTCACAGATTATAAAAGAATTAATGAGATAAATATCCAACTCAAGACTTTGAAAATACACAAGTCTAAAGACAGTCGGGAAAAAGAAATAACAAAGAACAAAAAGTAATAAAATGCAAAGTAAAATAGGTTGACTAGTAAAATTAAAAGCTGCTTCTTTGAACAAACAAATAGACAAAACTCTGGCAAGATTTTTTAAGAAAATCAAGGGAGAAGGCCCAATGAACAATATCAACCAAAAAAGGGGAATATAACCATAAATACATAGAACTTTTCAAAATCATGCGAATGCCATGAACAGCTTTATGTGAATGAATTTTAAAACTCAGAGGGAATGGAAAAGTTCTAGAAAGAGATGGAAATAAAAACTGACTGAAGAGGAAATAGAAAACCCAAGTAATACTTTAAAATCACATAATCAGAAGTCACAAAACCACTTTCCACAAACATCAGGTTCAGATAGCCTTTTAAAATGCTATCTGAAAATACTTTTTAAAAAAATCTAGCAAGGAGAAAAATTCATAAACAAGTATGATTAATCCCATCAAGCGCAGTTTAAGCAGAGAAAAATGCATTAGCGCAACTCACCATATTAATAGATTTCAAGATAAAGCATGATCATAGCAATTAGTGCAGAAGGAAAATTCCAGCTCAACTCAACTCTTATTCATGATAAAAGTCATGGCAAACGGGAAATTGAAGAGAATGTCTTTACCTTGATAAACAACATCTATCAGAAACTCATAGCAAATATTCTATATGGTGGTAAAACTTGAGAAGCATTACATTTAAAGTCAGTAATAAGGCAAAAATGATCTCTATTACCATTTTTATTCGACATTATTCTGGAGGTCCTATAAGGTATAATAAAATAAGAAAAATAAAGCAGTAAAAGAATTTTAAAAGCAGAAATAAAAAATACATTATTCCTATGCATTGTTAATACCATTGTCTCCATAGACAATCCAAAAGAATTTAAACTATCAGACAGTGCAGTAAGGTTGCTGGGTGCAAGATCAATATACCAAAAGCAGTTAACAGTACCTATATGTTGGTGGCACACTATCAAAAATGTAGTTGAAAAACATCTCATTTATAATAGCAGCAAGAGTTATGAAGTTCCTGGGATTAAATATAGCCCAGAATGTGCAAGACATTTACAGCGAACATTATAAAACTTTATGGAAGATCATAAAGTAGTATCAAAAGAAATTCAAAATATTTGTGGAAGGAAAGCTCAACATTACAGACACAACAATAATCCTTGAGTAAATCTGAAAATTCAGGGCACCTGGTTGGCTCAGTCAGTTGAGCATCTGACTCTTGATTTCGGCTCAGGTCATGAGCTCAGGGTCCTGGAATTGAGACCCGCATCAGGGCATCCACGCTCAGCAGGGAGCCTGTTTGAGATTCTCTCCCTCTCCTTCACCCTCTGCCCCTCCCCCTACTTGTTCATGCACTCTATCTCTCTCTGTCTCTCTTTCTAAAATAAATTAAGAAATCTTTTTAAAAAATATGTACATTCAATATGATTCCAATCAAAAGTCCAACAGGTCTTTCTTAGAAAGTGACAAGTTGATCCTGAAATTCATATGGTATCATAAGGTTTGTTCAGTCAGCACCAAGTAACTCTTGGCTATTTTCACCATCAGCATCATCACCATCATCTTCATGTACCCAATGGACACAAAGCAAGGACTTCAGGTCTCTCTAGTGATAATCAATTTCGGTTGTGATTTTCTTCCAAGAAAATGCATCTTGCAAATGGCCATTGCCATTTCATCAGCTACTGGAAAGACAAGTCCCATGACATTGCTTTTGCCAGCACAAAGACATTTGTTTACTGCAACTATCAAGCAGTTTGTTGACACCCAGGCCCCCGGGAGGCCATTACAAATGACAGTCTCTTACACACTGAGGATGCCTCACCTGACAGTGTAATACCAGTAGACAAAAAGACACCATTTAGTATGAATAGAAAACCGAGGTCTCTTTAGAATGTGAAGGAAGACTTGTAGAACAAACATGACCTTGCTATCTTCTCGGGAACCAAGAAAACTTCCCACCATTTCTCTGGTTGTAACATTTGGTACTTCACATGTCTCTCTGGAAATGTCATCCTTAGAAGGATGATGGCTGGACTCTCCCACTTGGTGCTTAGGCCTCTCATTTTATCTACCTTCACTCGCATAATAAATCTTTATTGAGCATTTACTATGTGCCTGGTAGAGATCTAAAGGCTGGAGATGTCGCCGTAAACAAAATTGTCAGAAATGCCTGGCCTTCAAGGTGCTTATGTTCTAGTTAGGGGAAGCAGATATAAATGAGGTAAAGAAGTAAAAATACACAATATGTTAGCTGGTGGTGAATGCTTAGGAGAAAAATAAAGCAGGAGGTGGGACAGGTGGTGTATGGCTTAAGGCAGAGGGCGATGTGTGGAAGAGAGGAGTTAGGGGGCCTCACGGAGAAGGTGACACTTGCGTGAAGACCTACAGGAGATGAGGGAGTGAGGAACAGTGTTATGAAAAGAAGGAACAGTGAGTACAAAGTGTTTGAGGAAAGAGTGTCCTGGCTCTTTCAGGAGACATCAAGAAGGCCATTATGACTAGAATAAAGTGAGCACAGGGCAGAGTAACAGAGGAAGCTGGAGAAGCCATGGGGAGGAACCCAGTTGATGTTGGGCCTTATACACCCCTGTGAGGAATTGGCTTTTACTTGGAGAGGTATGGGGAGCTATAGAAGGGTTTTGAGCAGAGGAGTGATGAGACGTGACGTACATTGTTAAAGCATCCCTCTCACTGCTGCACTCTCTGCAGACCATGTGGGGCTTGGTGGAAGCTCCAAGTCCAGGTAGGAGGCTAGTGAAGTACATTCACTGATTGATGGTGGTACTTGGGCCAGTGAGGCAGCGAAGGAGAGCAACCCCAAACTTCCACAGCATCATCTTCCCCCAAAGCCCAGAGACTGCAGGAATTCAAGCCTCTTGAATGCCCTGTGGCCCTTGAGAATACTCTGGTGAGAAGTCACATTATTTCGGGGTGAACTTTTTTCCCAAGCAGTTGGGGATGGTACTCACATGAGGTAGCCACATCTGGGGAGGGGGAGGGGGAGGGGAGTGGAATGGATTGTTTTACTCGGCCCTGGCTGAAGACACGATCTTCTAGAAGATTCCCTCCCTGAGGCAAAGACCAGAAGGCCAGACCATGAATCCCCACGGGAAAGAAGAATTTTCTGATGTGGTTGACAGCCCCTCCAAATGTTCCCAGTTGTCACCAACACTCTGAAACAATAGATTAGTGACCCTGACGTCCTCTACTTGATAATAAATATATGAATGCGGATAGATATAGACAAAAAGATATACGATGATAAATCCCTGTGTTTTTCATTGCTATTTATTGATCTTCCACTATGTGCCAGGCAGCACATTAAGACTTCAACATAATTTATCTTATTTAATCCCCTAAACCAACTCAGCATGGGGGAGGTATAAATAGCCCAGTTTTACAGGTGGAAAATCAGGACTCAGACAAACGATGCAAGCAAGTCTATACATCCATCAGCTGGTGGGGTTAATATTAAAGCTGGTCTGGCCTCAAAGCCTCATGCTCTGTCCGCCACCCCACACTGCCTAGAATCGGTTGACAGACACTATTTCTTCTTCTTTTTTTTCAACTGAAGTATAGTTGCCATACAATATTATATTAGTTTCAGGCGCCCTGCATCGTGATTAGATATTTATCTACATTATGAAATACCCACCACCATAAGTGTAGTTACCATCTGTCACCATAAAAATTTATTACAATAATATTGACCACACACCCTATGTTGGCCTATGGTATAGCCACCCTCATCCCCGTGACTTACTTATTTTATTACTAGCAATTTGGATCTCTTGATCCTTCACCTATTTTGCCCATTGCCACACGTTCCTTGCCTCTGTCAACCACTAGTTTGTCCTCTGTGCTTATGAGTCTGTTTCTATTTTATTTGATTGCTTGTTTGTTTGTTTGTTTGCTTGTTTAGGTTCCACATATAAGCGAAATCATACAGTATTTGTCTTTCTCTGTCTGACTTATTTCACTTAGCAGAATACCTGCTAGGTCCCTCCAAGTTCTTGCAAATGGCCAGGTCTCATCCTTTACTATGGCTGAATAATATTCTATGGCATGTATATACCACTTGTTCTTTACCCAGCTAGCTATCGATGGATACTTAGGATGTTTCCATATCTTGCCTATTGTAAATAATGCTGCAATGAACAAAGAGGCAGGTGCATCTTTTGGAATTCGTGTTTTTGTTTTCTTCAGCTAAATACCCAGAAGTGGAATTGCTGGATTGTCTGGTCACTTTTTGAGGAACTTCCTACTGTTTTCCATAGTGGCTGCCCTACTTTACATTCTCTTGAGGGTCCCCTTTCTTCTACCTCTTCCCCAACACCTGTTATTTCTTGTCTTTTTTATACTTGCCATGTTGACAGATATGAGGTGATATCTCATGGTGGTTTTGAGTTGTATTCGCCCGATGAGTAGTGTTGAACATCTTTTCATGTGTCTGTAGCCATCTGTAACCTTCCTTGGAAAAATGTCTGTTCAGATCCTCTGCCCATTTTTCAATTAGATTTTTTTTTTTTTTTGGTGTTGATGAGTTCTTTATATATTTTGGATATTAACCCCCTTATGGGATATATTGTTTGTGAATATCTTCTCTCATTCTCTAGGTTGCCTTTTTTGTATTTTGGATGGGTTCTTTCACTGTTGAAAAGCTTTTTAGTTTGATGTAGTCCCAGTTCAGACACTGCTATTTCTGAGGGTGGATTCTGGCTGACTTGGATGGGAGGTTTCGTGGATGTGAACTTTATCTGAGTTGTCACTTGGACTCTTCTTTACTCTTAAGCAGATGGTGTAAGAACAGAGGTTAGCAACCTTTTTCTGAAGGGTCAGACAGAACTTTAGGCTTTGTGGCTACCTGGTCTCCATTCCAACTGCTTACTTCTGATGTTGTAGCAGGTACACGGCCACAGACAACACGCAAACAAATGTGAGGGGCCGTGTTCCAATAAATCTGTCTTTATAAAAACACGTGACCTCGGCCCCTGGGCCATAGTGTGTGGGGCCCCTAATGTTGAGGCTGAGAGAGTTGTTTCCGGATCTGGGCGGACTGGTTCAAACCTGGGTCACCATCTATTGGTTGTGCAACCTTCAAGAATTTATTTCCTCTCACTACATGGAATTGAGACAAGGTTGCTGTGAGGATCACCTAACTAAATGTGTATGCTACTTAGCATTTCTCAAAATGAACAGTATTATTATGTGCCTCCCTTCAAGATTTTTAAATTAAAACCCACACTGATTTCAGCATAACGAACTCAAGTCCAGACAAGCTTGCAAACCCTTAGATCTCAAAGGAAAGAGCACAGTGTTTTGGATGAGATCTGATTTTCTGAACACACTCTGTATATTCACTGAGCACCGATCATATGCCAGACCTGAGGCACAGATGGAAGGTGCTAATGCCCTGATGAGTTCTGTGATAATGTTTGAGTTTGAGGGAGTACCTATGTTGGTTATCAATGGGAAAAAAAAAAAAACCTTTCAGACAAAACAATTATTTTAATTTAGTGCTTTTGTGTTTCGAAACCAATCCACTAAGATGTGACTCTAAGGTCCTTAAGTACGATTCACATCTGAATTTGACTCCAGTTGAGTTTGGTCATTATAGTTTAACCACGAGGGTATTAATTGAAGCCCTAGGAAATACCTCTGGTCAGTTTCATTATCTAATGGCACTTGGGCTTTCTAATGCATCTTAATAAGAGCTGCTGCATATGCATAGACTAGTCTAGATTTTACAAGGAACAGTTTATCCTGATTAAAAAATAAATAAAAACTGGCCACATTCTCCTTAGTCTTCAGGTACTTATTTTTCCTATGAATTTTTCCAAATACGATTGTACTTCAAAACAATGGCTGGATTTCATTTAACACTATTAGAATTTGTTATTGTTGTTGTTGTTTGTCTATAAAATTTAAAATCATCTGCTGGTTCAATTTATATATCTGAATTGAGTTCCCTGATAGTAATTACTGAGTGCAAAGATGCATTCTCTCAAGTGTTAATAATTTCCCCAAAAATGGAAGCTTTATGCTAGACATAGCATGTTGTTTTCCTTGACTTCCTTTAAGAATTAAGTGTACCATTTGCTAATTAAATTACTCACTATTGACTCTAAAACTTTCTGTTTAAAACCTGATTTGATAAAAAGCCATTTGAAATGATAGTCCACATTGTTCTTTCAGGGTGTGGGAGCACCAGTACTCCATGCTTGATACATGATCTGGTTTCCACAAGATTTTATTTTTGTTTTAAAAATATATTGAAAGCACATTCTAAAATAAAAATACTTGAAGCTGTAGTCATATCTATTTATTAAGTACTGGCTGTGTTCAATTCAGATTTATGAGGGGGGGAAAAAAGGAAATAAGAAATAACAAAGTTTTAACCTAATAGAAAGAAATTGTGAAAAGACCCCCCCCTTTTTTTTCAAAGTTGGCCCTTGTTCAAAAAACAATTATGTGACCATAATCTTTTAAAAAGCACAACTCAAGTCTCAGTGTAATTATGTAATAGCATAAATGGAATTACACTGCTGATGAAGTTCAGTGCTTAAGCTTAAGCGCACCAGGCTGGCTGAGTGACCCTGACTCTCCTCTTGGCCACCGAGGCAAACCAGGGCGCCTCCACCTCTCGCCTCCCCAGAACTAAATCACAGTCACTGAGCTGGATGGAGGCTTCATATTCATGGCATCTCAGTTACCTTGTAAACGTGGTCGTAAGGCAAGGTTAACAACTGCTTTACAGGAATGCATTCTGTACTCTCTTTCTCCTTCTTGTATTGTTTAGGGACCAGGGATTAGCTAATGGAAAAGCTTTGGCTCTCATAGAAGAAATCTGGCTTGAGCTCTAGGTGGAGAGACTGGGTAAACATTTTACCATGCATGTCTGCTTGAGCTCTGTACCTTTCTCATTGTCTGCCCTGGAGGCCAGCCCCCATACCGCTAATAATCTGCAAGGAACATAAAGGACCTGCAGATCAGCCTTTCTCCTTTTATAGATGAGGCAGCTAAAATATGAGTGAGTACCTTTGGCTACGGGTCATACCCTCGGTGGCTTGAACTGGAGCCTGGCTCCCCTGATGTCAGCCCCGGCCATTGGGTCAACACCACCCTTTCGTGTACAAATCACCAAGCTAGACTCCCTCCTGTGATGGCACTGTGAACATATGCTTCCTTCATGGCACACATCACAGTGTCTTGGTGTTTTCTGGTAGAGTAGGAATTCTTCAAGGGATTGCATTTCATTCTCTGTATTCTCGGCATCTAAACCGGGGTCTGTCGCATATTTATAAATGGCACTGTGACCTGAGAACTATGTCTGCACAATGACAGATCTTGATACTTCACAATTATTAACTCATGGAGCTACGTTTGCTCAGATAAGAGAATAGACCCAATAAAGTTAGATAATCTACCCAGGTTCTCAATACCCAGCGAGTGGCAAATGGGATTTGGACCCAGATCTGTCTCCCAGACCCAAGCTCTTTGTATCATACCCAGAAATAATGGAGTGTGAAGGAGAAAATGACAAGTTCCTGCAGGAACTGTGTTTGAAACACCACGAGACTTGGGGAAGGAATCACCATTGGCCAGGAAAATTCCTTGGCATAGCTACCCTCCAGGACTCTCAAATAACATCCAAGTGAGTCCAAGAGCTTTCTCCCTGCTCATTTTCCAGTGGGAGTTGGTCACGGCAGTGTGCGATACCTTTTTACCGTGAGACCTGAGAGCCATAGGAGATTAGCCTCGGGAATTTCAGCGCAGGAGAAGGAGAACCGTGTGGCCCTGGTTAATCAGAAAGCATGCCAAGGTACTTCCAGTAAGCCCCAAATAGCTGTGCTAATGCAGGGCAGGCAGCAGCCCGTGAGCCACTTAGCAACTGAGCGTTAGCCTCTTAGTGGTGGGTAAATCCAACCATGGCTCACGCAGGGAGCCACCTGCCTGAAAGCCACTTGGTCACAGCACCATCCCCTGCCTGCCACCATGCGTCATTCTGTCTCATCAAAATCACTCAGCTGCCCCTTAAAATTTGTGAAGCTAATCCTTGACCATCCAACCCATTCTTGCCAAGCACAAGCTTACTGGTCATTAGCCACAATAGCAACTTACCTTGTCTGCGAAAAACTAAATTTGTGGTGATATTTCTGGCCTTGGAAACTAACATACGTTGGAGGGGTGCCTTCTCACGACTCACGAACTTGCTTCCATTAGATGGAAGCATTCTGGTTCAGATGAACCAAGGTAACCTACAAAGTAATTATTTTTGTGTTTCCTAT
Organism: Callorhinus ursinus; assembly: GCF_003265705.2. Lineage (NCBI taxonomy): Eukaryota > Metazoa > Chordata > Mammalia > Carnivora > Otariidae > Callorhinus > Callorhinus ursinus. The sequence continues at coordinate 1,527,316 of NW_027397118.1, read as the reverse complement.
TCTATGATCTCGCCTTTTTCTTTTTTAAAGATTTTTATTTATTTATTTATTTGTGAGAGAGAGCAACAAGCAGGGTGAAGGACAGAGGGAGAAGCCTATCTCTGCAGAGCGGGGAGCCAGATGTGGGGCTCGACCCCAGGACTCCAGGACCATAACCCGAGCCAAAGGCAGACGCTCAATCAACTGAACCACCCAGGTGCCCCATGACTTTGCCTTTTTAAAGAAACATCTATGCTTGTATTCACTTTCTTATTTTTGCAAAAAAAAAAAAAAAATCTTCTTAGAAATCAAAAGTCGTCTCTTTTTCATTTTAATTAAGCGAGTAGGGAGTACTAACTCATCAGGCTTCCTTTTTTGCTTGGATTGCCATGAAGCTCCAAACCAAAATTGGTTTTTCATTGCACATGTTTTCTTTTAGCTTCACCATAATCATCACTCCCTTATTACTCAGCATTGTTCTTTTCCTGTCCTTTTACTGTTTTTGTCCTTTTGGGGGCGGGGGGAAAGCTACCTAATTCCTTTTTGAAAGGCAGAGAAGTATAAATAATTGAATCATTCTTAACCCCAATACACACTGCAGATAAATGTAGCCTTTCAAAAATGATTCTTCCCTTCACCCTGCCATTCTAAAATTCCCGATGGCACATCCTTCATATGAGCAGAGCATCCCTGATTCTATACCTTGCATTTGGCCTCCAGCCTAGACCTCAGACACAGAAGCTGAGCTAGGGCCCCTCTTTGAGTCCTCAGGATGATCAATGTTATTGCCACTGGCAGCTCCCTGGCCCCTCCCACAGCCTCCTTCCAACAGGTTACAGGATCAAGATGTCCTGATGCTTGTTATCACTTATTATGGTTGACATACAACCATCCGAGAATAACATCTATTTTAATGTCTGAATTATTTTTTTCTAAAATTAATGGGCAAGATCCTAAAACTCTCCGTATTACAAAAGACAATTTGATTAATCACAAATAAAACCCCTCTGAGCATAAACGAATAAGGTCTGAGCCACTTCGAGTTATTTTTCCTGTCTGATAAAACCATTATCACATTTACAGCTTTTACAATGCTGAACCACATTCCTTTGATCATCTTATAAAATTAATTGATCTTGCTTATCTATTGCTCTATTTTAAATCATTTAATTGAGGGTATTAAGAGAAGTAATGGTAACAACTGAGGCATTTATTAGGCACTGATGTTCAAACTTGCAATGTGATTTTCATAATCTTAATTTCTCTATCACCAAATTCTATTCTTGTGGGAATTTACATATAGAACACCTCCAGCCACAAATAATTTGCTATTGCTTAACGTTCTGAAGGACAGACATACGCTGTGGCAAATCACTGCAGCTATACTTAATTTTAATTATTCTTTTAAATCAGATAGATACCCTGCAGTGAAATTCTTATAATTAAATAGAAATTAAAAGTTTCTAAAAGCCTTAAATTCAACTTCAAATTTAAATGCAAATGAATGCAGGGAAGAGGTTCCCTCCCCCACCCTTGCTCTCCAAAATTATGAGGGAAATCTCTAAACGCTTGGGCTGATCACAAAACCCTACTTTGTCTCCAAAGAGACCCTTCAGCCCCAAAGCCATTCCATTTTGTAAGGCCTGGCCAGTGTCACTTACTAGATAGTCTGGAAGACCCAGTTTCCCCAAACGACACGTGCCCAGGAGAATTCTTTTAGTTTGGGTTCCCCCTGAAGTAGGAAGAAGGATACACATGCAGGCTGCGGGGGAGTGGTCCCAGGAAACAGGGTGAGAGAATGGAAAAGTGAGACAGGAAAGGAAGGTGGCCAATAAAAGGTAGGTTAATAAGTTAATCGAACTGGGACTTGAGCCTGCTGGAGAACACTGGGAGTCCGTGTAGAGCCCAGTGGGTCTCAGAGTTTTCCCATCAGATGGGTGAGGGAGTTGAGGTATTTATCCACCACTCCCATCCATCCTTGATGTGATGTGTTTCCAAAGCAGGTCAAATCTCTGGCACTGAAGTCCTTGTGTGTGAGCCCAGTGAGGGCTTCAGCCTGAGAAGGACCCCAGGGAAAGGGTTCCAGGTGCTGAGGATTCCCGAAGGACCCGAAGAAATCAGGCCGCAGGGGGCACTGACAGCATCCATTGCAAGGAGCTAACCTAGAAGTTCCAAACTAGCAGCAGCTCACTGGCCGGATGCAGACTGCAGCTGCGTTTCCTTTGACCCATACAAAGTTTGTTGTTTTTTTTTAAAACATTGAAAAGTTTTACCCAAGAATTGGGATTTCTGCATTCTTTGGGGGAAAAAAAATGATCTAATCGATTTAGGACAGGATTGGAAATTTTGGAGCAAATCGACTAGTCATGTGAGCCAAGTGTGTACCCTGTGGCATACATTTACTCTAGACAGAAAAGACCTTAAGACTGGTACTTATCTTCCAGAAAGCGACAGACCCTCCCCCGCAGCAAAGCTATGCCAAGTGGTCTTATCTGAAGCTCAGAGGAAGATGCAGCATGAGAAGGACAAACTTTGTTCTCCGGCTGTTCCTTGGGACAAAGGTGCCCTCCATGCCTACCCACAGTCCAGCCATGACGGACTTATATAGCACTTAGGGTGCACCAGGCACTCCTTTTAGTGCAGTGCATGCATTTAGACTCATTGGATTCTCACAACATCCTATGAGGTAGGGACTATCTATAGGGTAAGAAACACCTTTCCCATAGGGAAGTCAATGCTCAGCAAAGTTAAGTAACTTTCCCAAGGCAACACAGTAAGAAGCAATGCAGTCTGAATGCACGCTGACTCCAGAGTTTGGACCCTTCACCAGTAGACAGCCCTGCCTCCAAATGCCTGCCAGATACAGTACCAATGCCTATCTCTTTCCTCTCTCCCGTTCCTCTTACTTCCCCTGGCTAGTGCATTCTTGTGTCTTCCCAGCAATGCAAGATCCAACTTCCTGGCTCCCCTGAAGCTCCTCCCAGACTCTGGACCACTCCAATCTCAAACCTTTGCTGAATTCCTGCACCACCTCAAGTCTGACCCCTGCAACCTGACACTGAACCCCACAGGGTTGCCTCTTGTCACTGACAGGGATTAGAGTTCTGAGGGTAGGAAAAAGCATTTGGCAGGCAAAACCACAACTGGCTAGATCAAATTCTCATCCCAAGACAAGAAAAGTGGCATTAAACATATTTTTTTTTTAAATACATTGAAGTCCAAGTTTCAGATGGCATCTATTTCTGAAAAAATCAGCTTCTTTGCCTTCAAAAACTGCTCTGGAAGGTGACGTTGGCTATGACCTCAAGGTGCCCCAAGAAAGATGTACCCTCAATGTTTATGCCATAGGTCCTTATTGAAGTTTCCAAACTAGCTCTTATGGATTTGAAATTGTCATGTTATCTGCACTTGAAGTCATGTCCCTGATTTCCTAATCCTCAACAAAATGTTTGTGTCAAGGTCCTTAGGGATGCATTTTTCTCTCCCACTCAAAATTCACGCAAAATTCTCTGCACGACACCCTGGGTCTCCCTGAAGTAAACTCCAAAGTCTTAAGGGGTAGGTAGGTTATGAGAGCAAGTAAGGTTACCCAGGTAAGGACTAGCACAAACAGGAGGTCGCAGGAAGGTAGGTACCTTTTATTACTGAGGGAAACACAAAAATTCATATCGTAAAAATCTCCCAGATGCTAAATATTGCCAACTAATTTAGTTATATTCTTGATGTGTTGCAGGCCAGATTTCATACATGTGTGTGAGCTGTGGGGACCCAGCCCAGGAACCGCCAGATCACAGAGTGTGGCTAGCAGGCAGTCATTGTCATGTTGTTTAAGCACGTGAACTTGTCACATATCAGTGGTGACAGAGGTTAAAGTTTTGAAATCTACACATAAGACCAATGCTGTGATTGCATAGGGTTTCTCTACTTTTGAGGCATTCCATTTTTCCTTCCCCAAACAGTAAGCACCCCAAAGAGACTTGCTACCTGTCAACTGAGTGAATCTTTCATGGGACAAACATTTATGGGCACCGGCCACATGCAAGGCACTGCTCTAGAGTTAACAAGAAGACCAAACTTCTCTGCTTCCTGGAACTTACTTCTTAATTGGAAGATGACATCTAGCACACCTGGGAAAATAGGAGTCGGGGCAGTTGCTGGACAAGTCACATTGAAAGGACTGATGTCCCTCGGTGCTGAGCTCAGGGTGCCCGGCTGGGCCAGCTGCCCAGCACCCTCCCCACTTCTGCTTCAAAACCGGGAACCTCACAGTCATTTTGGAGCCTCCTTTTATTTGCCTACAAGTAGCTGTAACCCAAGCCAGATTGAACATAAGCCCCAGCACTTTCCCCGCTTCGTCTCTGCCCACGCTTTGGAGCAGTACACAGAAGCTTTGATTGTTTCACTGAAAACCATTTAGCGGACGAAATATCTCCCCGCAAAGAGTGATCATCCCTTGACCTGTCCTTTCAGGCTGAAGTCAGCGGGAGATGCTAAAAAGGCACGTGTGTTATTTGACAAGTGTGACATCTGCTACGACAGCAGAGAACACAACCTTAAAGATCATTGCATGGTGCCATTTTGAACCCAGTGTGCTGGCGGGATGGCATTAGGGGGTAATGGGAAAGCTGATAGCTCAGAGCTGAAACACAAGGATGTACAGACAGCAAAATAACAGAGCGGTTATTTGCTGTGATTATGATCATAACCCTAACACGGGACTCAGACACTCATTTTGCTCCAGAGATGTGTACATACGGCACAAGAGTTCTTGGGCTGCTTTGTGGCTGAGAGAGCGGGGACATCCCAGTGACACATAGCAAATCAAAGTGAGACCCCTCCCCCACCCCCATTCCCATCCTTGCAGAAATAACACAGACTCACGGACACGTGCAATAGAAGCGGCCAAGGAGTAGTGTTCTTACTAGAAGGAGTTAGAGGAAGTGTTGGTAAAAGCAGGTCTTCTTTCCTCACGGAAAATACTAGATGTGGATATAGTACTGGAGGAGAACCAGGCTATCTGAGCTCACGTGTAAGCTCCATCTAACTAAGCTGCAGAAATAGAAAGTACTTTTATTTGTTTTGTGAGGTTCGTGTCTTCTCCAGGTGCCATTGGGTTGCCCATGGGTCATTCCCACTCTCAAATATGGAGCCCTAGTAAACAGCTCCATTGGAGGCCCATTTTACAGACCAGGAGGCTGAGGCTTAAGGAAGTTAAGTGCTTCCGTGAAGTCACACATCAAGCATCTCCTCTGGGCCAAGCAGCGCTGTCCTATATCCTGGACCCAGAGAGAACTAAGATGGGCCTAGTGAGGAAGCATGAAGTATCACTACGGCATGGAGTAGAGACAGAGCGAGGTGAGGGGAAGCCCACAGGTGAGTGAGATGAACTTCAGGATGGTGGCAGCAAATCCAGAGCCCTCTGTCTGCACCCAAATCCCATTCGCCTTTGAAAATAATTACTTTTCTTGACTTAGAGAGCCATTTAGATTCACCAGTCTATCATGGGCACTAGAAAGAATAGAATATATATGTTCCTGGGATTTAGGACATATCAGTTAACGGTTTTTCAGTTGTGAGTGACAGGAAATACAACTCAAACTGCTTAACAAACTAATAATTTATATTTTCATTTTATTTTAATTTTTTCAGTAGTAATCTTTAAATGGGTTCTTAGAGTTAAAAAATTAAGGTTTCCACCTTCAGGCATGACTGAATTCAGTGGCTCAAACAAGACCATCAAGACTCAGTTTCTCACCACGTCTTAATTCGTGTTTCCTTCCACGCTGGCTTCACCCTCAGGCAGGTTTTCTCCATGTGGCGGATCCCCAGCAGCTCCAGGTTCACTCTTCATAGCCCCAAGTCTGACAGAAAGAGAAAGTTTCTTTTCTCCAAGCAGCCTACACAAAACTCCCAGGCCTGACTCTCATTGGCCCTAATTCTATAGCATGCCTATCTCTGAACCAAGCACTGTGGCCAGAGAAATGGGATTGTCTGACGGGCCAAATCAAAACACAGGCTGGTGGTTGACACCACCAAACTACAGTGGCTGAGGATATGAGAGGGGCAGTCACCCTGGAGGAAAATTGAGCTGGTTATCAGAGGGCTGATCCGAGAAAGAAACAAAGATGTCCATCAAAGTAGGCTGGCCTTTGAAGAGAAAGCTAAAACTATGAGGAACCCTGGCTCTGGTGGCCGGGCTGGGGAAAGGTGGGGTGGAGGTTTCCCTGAATTGCTCGGATTTCATTCGAGGAAAACACATGGGTAATTTTGTTTCCAAAGAAATAACCAGATTGAGCAGTTTCCTGTATTGGTATTCTGAAAAACAAAACAAAACAAAACAAAACAAAACAAAACAAAACAAAACAAAACAAAAACAAAAAATGACACCAGCCAAACACCAAGCACCTCTGCATTCGATTCCTATTGCTAGTGTGCTGACAAATTGCCAATCCACCTGCAGCGGGCGTTGTTAAGTACCTTACACATTTATGTTGACTTCACAGGAACAGTAGATTCTGTGGCAGAGACACTCTTGCATATTTATTGGAAAGGTGCTCTGCACGGCATGCTGTGTGTTGGCTTGTGGACTCTGCATCTCTGTTTCCAGGCTTTGAAAGTATTGATTTGAACAAAATCGTAATTGCCGCAGAAGCCTTTGTAACTCGACTGGAAGTGATCCACTCTGCGGTGTAAGACGTACGATTTTCTGTCATTCTAGGCTGTTCTTAGCTCGTCTCCGAGTGAGTTGGAGTATTCTGGATTGTTTGGCTTTCTCCCCCTTGCAGATGCTGGATGGAATCACGCAGATGGAGAGGTCAAGAACAGTCGGTGTTCACAGCTGAAGAGAGTGGGCTGCCCCGTGCTGCGTGGGGCTCGGGGGTGCTTGCACAACTCTGAGCCCTTCAAATAGCTCCTGTCCTCTATTCAGTAAGAACTACTTGGGGATGGTTCTTGGCCTCCGTTTCTCTTGTGGGAGAGAAAGGGGTGGAGGAGCAGATGCAGGAGAAAGACGAGAGCCCAGCTGTGTTAAAACTTGTTCGAGTTTCACAGTTTCCCACCAAGCTTGAAATAAGCAGCATCTGGGCACGTGTCAGCACGCCTCCGGCCCCAGACGTGGCTCTTCTGATGGACTCATCCTGCAAAACACAAAGACACACACTGTTCTACGGTTCTGAAGGCGATGGGCCGTTCTCAGGCACGAGTCCGAGCGCGCACCCCCAGGCTTGGAAACTCTGCTTCCCCTGACTGCGGCTCCCTCATGACCGGCCTCACATGTCCACGAGAAGTTTGGCCCAGGGCTGGCCGACAGGGAAGTGGAACCGGAGGGCAACTGGCTTCTGGCAGGACGGGACTGGAGGGATTGGGAATCTGGGATCTTTCACTGTTCCCTTTGTGCAGGTACGGATGGCAGGGAGCTGGAAACAGAGGCCAGGAGTGACAAGCAGGAAAATAAAAAAAGAAAAGAGGCTTATTTGCCACTTAGGCAGAAAGGGGTGACTCCATGTGCAGTGCCTCCTAGATCGTTCAAACGACAAAAAAAAAAAAAAAAAAAGATGAGCTATCTAGATGGACTCACTGGCCACTATGTGTATTAACTTCCCATGGTTCAATAACAACAAAAAGGTTTGCCCCTGGGAGTGTCTACTTCTCCAAGCATTTCTACTCCTCCATGAGTAGAGGGCTGTGGACTCCTAAGTTTGACAGCAAATCGGGGGTTCCTGAGTCCAGGTATGAATGCTGCTTGAATGTGTACCTCCCTCCCACTCGCCCTGCCACCAGTTTCCAATCCTGAAGCTTAAACTGGGAGTCAGAGCTAACATGTGCTCCAGGAATCAGGAGGGCCCCTTGGACTTGGTTTTCAACAAGAGTGGTCAGTAGGTATCGATTCAGCGATTCAGCCAGGTTCGGGGGGAGGGCACCCTCTGTGCCGGGAGCTGGGCTCGGGTAGGAGCTATTCAGGTTCAGAGGTCCTCAGGGGGCTATGAGAACCTCACACCTCTGTACCAATGGCATAGACAGTGACAGTGGGGGTCCAAGCTGGGAGGTGCCAAGTTGCAGGGGACGATGTAGCAGCAGAAAGGGCTTGAACTGGGCCTTGAACCTTGAAAAAATGAAGACACATGCTCACACAGCATTCACTCCATGCCAGGAACCGGTCCAAGCACTTTGCATCTATGAAATCATTTCATCTTTATGAGTCTATGACACAGGCACAGTTGTTATCCCAGATAAGGAAATTGAGGCACAGAGACAAGGCCAGGACAAGGGGGAGGCCCTAGAGTGAGTGTCTCCCTACATTTTACACCCTACCAACTTCCTTCACTCTCCTCCTACCTAGCCCTGCACTAAGAGGTCAAGTGACGCGCTGAAGGTCACATGGTTAGTAAGTGGCAGAGTCAGGATTTGGAGCAAGGTGGTCTGGCCGCGGAGTCTGAGCACATAGCCAAGCCATCCTTCCCCTCCACAGATGCTTACTGGGCACCTCCTAGGAGCCAGGCACTGCTGTAAGCACCGGGTGTAAAGCCAGGAAAACAGATGCTGTCCCTGCCTACAATCTAATGTGTGTGGCGGCTTATCAAGTAAGCAAACATGAAATGACCGCTCTGATACACACCGCAAATGGGAGGTCCATCGTGCTATGAGGATAATAACAGAGGGATCTGAATCAGTCCAGACAAGGGCCAGGATTGGAGGGGGAAGAGTGAGCTTCCCAGATTGAAAACAGAACGAAGATCAGAAGCCTGAGTGGGAATTCATTGAAGAAAGGAGTAGAGTGTGACAGGCAAAAGGAAGAGCACATGCAAAGTCCCTGTGGCAGGAGGCAGCAGAGCCCCTCCTGCTGCTGGAGTGAAGAGAGTGGCCAAATGTATGCCTACCTGGAGAGGCAGGTGGGGCAGAGCTTGGAGACTGCGATAAGCAGTTTGGTGTTCATCCCGAGGGTGCAGGGGAAGGGCTGGGAGGAGCTCCAGGAAAAGCAGACAAACGTAAGGAGTAAGGAAGCCACTGCAAGAGTGGAAGGAAGAATTGGGGAAAGACTGTTTTAAGACAGCAGCTAAGGGTGTGAAACAAAAGAAAGAGTCACAGGAGACATAAAGGGGGAACAACAGCCAAGACGTGGCCACCAGCTGGAGGTGGAAGATGAGGATGACCATGGTGGCTCACCGATGCTTCTTACGTTGATCCCATTATGGTTTTAATTTGTATTGCCCTGATGAATCATAATACTGAGCACTTTACATATTCTTCTTGGTCCTTTATATATTTTCCCTTCTGAAGTTTCAGCTCAAGTCTTTTGGCCTTTTTTTTTTTTTTTGTCTTTTTGTTTTGTTTAGCCCATTTTAAAATCGGTTTGTCTTCTTGTTATTGATTCGTAGAAGTTCTTTATATATGGTGGATATGGATACGTACTTTGTGAATATCATCTCCCAGGCTGTGGTTAGCTTTTTAATTTTCACAATAGTTTCTTTCAATGACAAGAGTTTTAAATTCTGATTCAAGTTCGATTTATCAGTATCTTCTCTTTCATGGTTAGTTCTTTTTGCATCCTACCAACTCTGGCCTGCCCCAATGTTATAAAGATATTCTCTACATTTTCTTTAAGAAGCCTGATGGTTTCAACTTTCCCAATGAGTGTGAGCCCCCACTGGGGTCCTGAGAGAGCTGGCAGGGGAAGTGACATGAAAGGTTTGGGGTGTCTTCTTCTTTTCTTAAAAAAGATTTTATTTATTTATTTGACAGAGAGAGGCACAGCAAGAGAGGGAACACAAGCAGGGGGAGTGGGAGAGGGAGAAGCAGGCTTCCCGCTGAGCAGGGAGCCCAATGCAGGATTCGATCCCAGGACCCTGGGACCATGACCTGAGCCGAAGGCAGACGCTTAACCGACTAAGCCACCCAGGTGCCCCTTGGGGTGTCTTCTTCTTGCAGAATGCCAGCTCATGTCCTGGTTCCATGCACCGTACTACGTAGCTAAGGACTTAGTTACCACTTGCCTTCTAACTCCTGCCTCAGTAATCCACTGTGGCCCTCCAGTGCTGACTTCCAGAGGGAAGAAGCGGACATCCTGCTCCCTAGGAGGAAAATGCGCCTGCATTTTTGGTTTGTGTTTCATCACTGTTGGCACGGAGTGTGGTCTGGTGAAATCTTACTTGCTCCATCTTTATAAAATATTTTGTCTTTTAATTATATGAACTACCGAGATCTGGGTGCCTGCTTTAGTCATTTCCCCACTGAGCTCTCAGCACCATCTCTCTGTGGCCACTTCTGAGCAGCTATCACGTGTTTGCAATCGCTCCAAACCCATGAATCATATTTAAATGCTTTCCATATCCCATAATTCTGCATTTACTGCTCTATTCAGTTAATTACACTCGCTCCCTATTCATCGGAGACCTAAGTTTGGGGCTGGGATTTGGAGAGAGAGAGGAAAAAAAAAAATGAAAACAAACTTCATAATGAAAGTTCCTTCATATTTGTGAGGTTTAATCCAGGTTTGTGTTTCGGCTTGCACTTTGAATTCTTTCTCTAACTGCTCCTAAGTAACTCCATCTGCCTCTGGGTCGGTTCCCATCCTTAGACTCACTGGTGGAAATCCCTTTGTACAAGGATTGCCTTCATATTTAATATATTTCTAACATATCATCAGCATCTCACCCACTCATGGCAACCACATCGCTCCATTTCTCCAAAGAACTGAGGACTTAAAAAATGTGCACAGCACAGCCAGCTGGTGGGTAGCAATGCTACCTTTTTTAAACAGTAAAAATGAAAATGTTTGTTAATGTGTATGTGTGTGTGCGTGCACACGTGTGCATGTGTGCATGTATGTGCGCATGCGCGTGCGCGCGCACGTGTGTGTGCGTGTCTGTGTGCATAATTGGGGAGAATAGGTGATCGAGTCTAATGCGGAGGAGTTAGAAACAGGGATATTTACCCGATGCTGGCAATCAGCCCACAAACCTGGTATTTCATTAAACAAAGAGTGAAATAAAATAATGCTAAAGCTTCATCAGTTTATAGAAATTCCAACTGGGGAGGGTGCCTGGGTGGCTCAGTTAAGCAGCCAACTGATTCTGTCTCCCTCTCCCTCTCCATCCCCCTCTGCTGTTGCTCCCCTCACCCCCACCCCCCACGCTCATTTCAGCGCATGTGCTCTCTCTTTCTAATACATACATACATACATAAAATCTTTAAAAGAAATTCCAACTGGAGACACAAGGTGAAAAATGAAAGCTGACATCCTGCCTATGGACTCCAAGGTCTGCGCCATCGCTCCCTGCTCTTGCTCTGACCCATCCCCCTCCCTTCTCCCCTGAACCCTGCTTTAAGCACACCGCCCTCCTTTCTGTTCTTCAGACACACCAAGACACTCCCACCACAGGGCCTTTGCACTTGCAGTTCCCTCTCCCTGGAATGCTCTTCCTGGCGCCAGCTTCCTCACTTCCTTATGTCTGTATTCCAAAAAGCACTTTCTCAGTGAGGTCTTCTTTGGTCCTCTCATCTAACACTTCAACAAGCACCACTCCAACACTTCCTTCACATTCCACTGCCCTGCTTTCTCGGCTTTGCCTTAATACTTGTGACCATGGGGCACACTATTTCTTTTAGTTATGTTTTTTCTTCTCTCTCGTCTTTTCCCCTACTGAAATGAAGCTCCGGGAGAGCGGGGCTTTTTGTTTCCTTTTGTTCAGTGCCATATCTTCAGGTGCTGGCACAGAGAGGATACTCAATAAAAACATTAGTTAGATGAATAAGCAAAGTCACAAGAATGGATTAATTCTCAGCACAGGGAACAGAGCCGCGTGTCGCTGTGGGAGAATCATTAATGTAAGTGTGAAAGCTGAGGAACATCAAAGAAAGCGAAGTTGGTAAGATGATCTGCTAGTTACCAACTCATTATCCCATCTTTCTCTCTTTCTATAGGAAATTTGGAGTCATACGACAGGTAAGCTTTTGTGTCTGCTTCTTTTACTTAGCACCATGTTTTGGAGGTTCTTCCATGCTTTGGCACAATACCAATACTTCATTCCTTTTCATAGCCAAACAATATTCCATTGAATATTGCTAACTTGCACGGGTGTACTTGGATGTCAGAAAGTCATCCCCAAATTCACATATCCGAAACCAAACTATGGATTTTTTTCTCCCCATTACCTGGTTCTCTTCTGATGTTCCCTATGTTAGTGAACAGCTCATCAGTTCTCCTGTTACCCAAGCCCAGAATCTAGAGCCCGTGAATTATATATCTAATCAATCTCTCAAATCCACCCATTTCTCTCCTTCTCTACAAGTGCCACATGATATTTGAGGCCTATGTAAAAAAAAAAAAAAATCCATAAACATTATTGAGGAACACAGCATTTTTAAAAACAAATGAAGAGACATACCATGTCCATGGACGGGAAAGTTAATATTGCAGAGTCAATACTTCCCAATTATAGATTTAATTCAAATATAATCAAAGTAATTATTCATTTGCACAATAAAAAATCATATTGGTTATGTACTAAATGTTGATAGGTAAGTACTAAATGACAAGGCAGTTTAAAAACTCTTTTGCAAATTAAATGGGCAAGATTATTGAAGTTGTTAAAAAATGAATAAGAAACTGACAAACATAAAAATAAAATATAAAATTACAATTATTAAACCAGCATGTTACTGACACAAGAATAGACAGAGAAATCAATGGAACAGGACATAGATTTCTGGAATTTCAAATTCTTGAGAAAATGATTGCAATCAGCAGTTTTAGAAAAACCAGTTAGCTATTTCGAAAAAGGAAAATTTGCTTCATATCTTATACTAGATAAAAATAACTTCTAAATCAATACAAAACTGTGTAAAAAGTGAAAGGCTAAGTAAGTATCTGAGTAGACTATTAAGTAGATATGTGTTTTTAAGGGGAAAAGACGTTTCTAAGCCTAAATACAATTGTAAATACCATAATGGGCATGAGTGGTAGGACTGAATGCATAAAAATGGAAGAAACATAATGAGATCTTACACATAATTAATATCAAAAGGTAGATATCAAATTAAGTAGAATGCAAAATGTCTTATATACAGAGGGTTAATATCTTTAAACTCTAAAGAGTGTTTACAAATCAGTGAGCAAAAACGAACATCCTGGTAAGCATCTTATATACAGAGGGTTAATATCTTTAAACTCTAAAGAGTGTTTACAAATCAGTGAGCAAAAACGAACATCCTGGTAAGCAAATAGTTAAAGAATACAAACAGCTGTATATGCGTACACACACCCGTACATATATATATGTTTATTAAAATGTTTCGTTTCATATAGCCACAAATTGCAGACAATAAGAAGACTTGAAAATGTCTGAATGCATTAGGTAGACATAATATGATGGAATACTGTACAGGTACTGAATGCACTATTTTAAAAGAATATTTAATAAAATAAAGAAATGCTCACAATCTAATGCAGTAGAAGGAAGAGAGGGTAGAGATAGGTATAGGATTAAACTGTGGGAAGAAATGTCAGAACGTGTCATTAATAATTTTTCCTGAAAGGTGAGCATATAGGTGACTTTTATTTTTATCTGCTGTTCTTTCTAACACGTTCTCAATTTTCCTGTCAAAAGTATTTTTGTTCCTTTAAAAACATTTTAACATAAAAACATTATCACTGTAAAGCCTTCAAGTCATGGGTTAAAATATGGAGTTCCTCTTTGCCTCTTGGCCTCTACTTGCCTCTCCAAGAGTAATTCCTATTAAATTTAATATATGCCCTTCCAGACATTTCTCTACATGTTTACAACATACGAATATACATGGTAACTATTTTCACAATAACTAAGGTTATTTAAGACAAAACAAAACAAAACAAAGAATTAGGGGGGGCATAAAGAGGGTTGGCTAGGTATTTCAGCCAGTTATCCCAAAACTAAAACTCAAGGGATGATGACTTTGCCTTTGTTTCAGGGTTAAATCACTCACTTCCATTTCTGAATGAGCAGAAAGGAAAACGCATGGAAAAACTCTAAGGCTGTGGTGGTGGGCAGGGTACCTTAGCAGAGAGCTCAAATAAATTATAAGCAAACGATCTTCTGTTCTTTATTTATATTAGAAAATGTTAAACACACCCCAATTGGGGCTCTTTCACTGACATTTTAAAATAAGTATGTTTGGGAGAGTGAAGGTAATGTTTGAAATACCAATAAATACAAGGGAAAAGATCATCCGCACAATGGGAGTGCAGAGCAATCCGCGTGGGGCGTCCCTGTCCCTGAGCCCAGATCCTGTCGCCTCCCCAGGGTGCGGGGTGGTGGGCAGCAAGGTGAGGCTGAGGGTATTACGTGGCTCTAATCCCATTCTGCTTTATGACTAGCTGGAGAAATGACCTCTAGCGAGATCTGGCCCTTGTTCTATCCAGCAACTAGATTTTTCTTACAGAAAATAAATTAAAAAGGTGTGACCTTGCTGAAGGCTTGCCGAGAAAATGAGGTACATCTTGTCACAGGCAGAGGAGCCTATTTGTTCAATTTGAAAGGCTGCCGCTTTGCTCCGATTAGAAGTTAAGATAAAGGCTGGGGATGAAAAGAGGGGAAACATTTCTAAGCAAGGAAATTAAAGGGCTACATTGGAGACCCTTTCAGCAGTACAGTGGGCTTTTTGTGTGGGGTTTATCAGGCCCCATCAGCCACACCTTGTCCCTGTGCTCGGGGCTCCCTCTCCTCGGTGCACACAAAAGCCTTCCATGTAGGGAGCTAGCAGAAGCCCCCTGCTGATAGCCATCAGCGGCACCCAAACCTCCCCCCCACCCCCCCACCCCGTCTCCACGGCAGGCTGTGGCTGGGAAAGTGACCCACCCAAATCTGATTCACTGGGTAAAAGACTCAAAGTCATTTCATCCATTTCACTGAAGGGACTCAGTCAAGAACCTTCCTACCTTCCTGGCCAATAAACGTATTACATTTTAGAGGATTCCTCCTAAATTCACTCGAAAAAAAGGGGGGGGGACATCGAAATGCCTTTATGTCCATAAAAGTTTCAAGCCAACCAAAATTTCCACCCAAAGCCCCCGAAGCAAAGAAACCTTTCAACTTCTCTCTTCATTTGATAGACATCTTTTATGTCCCCAAATGTCTTTCAACTTCTGAAGTAATAGCTCGTTCGGGAAAAGAGGAGGCCAGGAAAAATGCTGGGCTTTCCCACATGCTTTAAATGTATAGCCAACATTCTTTTCCCTGGTTCTATTTGCCAACTGAGGTTCCAAAGGCTAGCTGGATGGGCCAGACTTCTCAACCTAGAATTCCACGTCCTTGATCACAGGAGACAAACTCATCTCTCCAGTTTTCTCCCCCCTTATTCCCTCCCACATTCCAGTCTTGAACGTATTTTTCATGTTTCTACCTCCATGCCCTTTGCTTGAGCTGCTCATGCTGCTGGAATTCCTTTCCTTGCATATCTGCGCAGTCACGTGTCTTCACTGGCTGAGACTCTACCTACTGGGGGAGGGTTTGTTTGTGAGGACTGCCATCACACAGTAGTTGCACTGACTGAGTAGCTTCAACAACAGAAATTTATTTTCTGAAAGTGCATTTACTGTTGCCCCATGAGGGCAGGGACCATACTCACCTGGTCTTCATCATCTTCCTTGAGCCTGCGCTCCACGCTCAGCACTTCTACCCACATGGTCTCCCCCCACAGAGCCCAGTGTGGCTTCTCATTCTTAACAGGCCCTCCAAGAAGGTGTGTTGCCATTGGAAGGTTGCAGTAACGTCTGGGAGCAGAGCAAGATGCTGAAGTGTCTCTGATGTGGTAAGAATAACTTAGTTTCGTTCACTCAGGGTTTTAGCCCGGAGTGCGTAAACATTGAATTATTTGAGAATTGGTGGGAGTCGGCGCCTGAGGATCCATCTGTGGAAGTACACGTGGCAATAATGGGGCTCAGAAGTAAGGCCATGTATCATCAACCTGGCTGTATATCGGGGTCCTGGCTCTGGCATTTACCTGCACAAATGATTTTACTTCCCTAGGCCCTGTTTACCTATTTGAAATACACCTTGAAGGATGAAATGCCCCACTCCATCCCGAAGATTGGGAGGAGAAAATAGGGCCTCATCTGAGCCTACGTGGTAATTTCATAGTGGTCTAGTCCAATTTCCTTTTCCTCTGCATGGAAATAATGCGGGAATTGAAGGGGGGTGGATTCCTGAGCAAGGACAGGGAGAGTCACCAAGTCCTGTGGCAAATACCATTTAGCACGAGAATACCTACGGTTCCACTTCAAGGTGACTTCTCTTCTGTGATGTAAACACCATCCCCTCTCTTTTCTCAAACCTTAGCCAAATGTGCCGGGCACATGAAGGGCTTATGTGGGTGGGTTTTAAGGCAGAAACCAAGATGACTAAGTCTCATAGCTGAGCTGAAGGATTTGGGGTGACAGGTAGCATGGAAGTATGGTGAAGGAGTCTACAGAATGACACAAAGAGACAGAAAACAGAGTTATGTGGGATGGAAAAAAATGCCTCCCCCATCCACACCAAACCCAGTAAAGGAGTTAGCCACTCCCTACCCTCCAAAATCTCCTGAGAGGTTAGGAAGGTCATGGAGCTCTCCTCATGCTTGGAATGGGATCAGGCCACTTGCTTTTGGTTCTCAGGAGACCGGATACCTCAGCCAACATCTAAATGAGGCTAAGATGTCAGAGTTGTAGGAGTCAATCCTTATGGCTTTCTCCAATATTAACACTCCAATCAAATTGTTTTCCAGAAACAAACAGTAATTGGCTACCATTTTTTAGTTTTGAGACAATCATTTTAAGAAAAGAACTGAGCGTCTTAACATACCCCCCAAATACTCTCTTTAGATGAATGTACTGCACAGTGTGGCTTGTCCAGCAAAACAATTTGTCTATTGAATGAAGCCCAAAAGTCTTGCTATCAGCAAGATGATCCCTGGGCTTAACCTCATTATGTAGGTATTATTTAGCATTCTAAGGGTGTTGGATACTTGGTCGCCTGCAAGAACAAGGAGGAAATGCCACCAACTACCAGGAAACCCAGCCATCAGAAATGCCCGCTCCTTACAATGGCTGGTGACAAGGAGGAGAATTATAGCACCCTCGCAATATTACTGAACATTGTCAAGAACAAATTACAGTATCCAAACTTAATGATTGTTGGCTGAGACTGCAGGCTGAGGCTGCCTTATGAATATTTGTACAGACATAGTTCTTTAGAGTCCTTCAAGTTCACCTTCTATGAAACAGGGATCCAAGGAGTGTTTGTAAGATACTCGGTATGCCATGCCCACTTAATAACAACGTTCATGGTGTCACTGTGTCCCAATTTGTTTATTACCTCTGCATCTATAGTGTATGTGTGATGAAAGAGGGAGGTCTATTACCTTTTGCTTCTCCCTGACAATACTAATCATCATAATAACCACCTTGTTTGAGTGCTTATTAAGTGTTCAACCATATTCTAAGCACTTTATACGCTTTGTCTTTTACGCCTTATCTGTAATGATCCCATGAACTTAGCACTGTTATTTCTCCAGCCTTATACATGAAGACAGTGAAGCTTAGAGAGATTTAAGTGTCTCCCCAAGGTCCAGGTCGCACAGCGAGCAAAAGAGACAGACGGGATTCAGATCCAGAGCTTGGGCTTCTCTCCATAGACCTTGCTTTTATCTATAATCCAACACACTCTCAACACTGCTGATGTAGGTGAAGGGCAGTGTGGCTAAACTAGTCTGTGGTTAATGCCTCTGAACTTCTCCTCAAACATGTTTCCACCTGTCATGGACAACAGAAGCAAGAAGCAGAGCGGGGGAGGTGGTGGTTTTCCTGACTTGCCTTTATTCTCCCAGCCCTGTACTTAATTCCCTCCCTCATACCACAGCGAGATCAATGGTAAAGAGATAAGTGAAACTACAAGTAAGTTGAAACTACAGGTATTACATCAAAGAGTGGTTGGGTACGTATGCGTAGCAAGTGTGTTACAAATTTGACTGTTATAATGGGTTATACCTAATGAATATTTTCAATTTGAAGGAATGTAAAGTCATTGATTACAGACCCAGGATAGCTGATCCAAAGGAACATCTGAGAATGATGCTAGCAGTGGGCACCAAGGCCTGATTGCGGCATCAGACAAAACAAAAACCAGATTGTTACCCTGACCAAAATAAGTGCCAGTGATGACGTAAAAATCCAAGAATATGGGATAATAAAGGAGCCTAGAGCATGAGAGGCCAGAACACACGAGAAGGTACTGAGAGGGTGTTATGCACGTCAAGAAGAAGCTAGAGGCTCATTCCCTATTCAAATGGGGCATAGCAGCTCTCCCCTGCTCAGTCCTTACGATAACTATGTGTCAGCCATGGTCCGTTGGGAGCGTGGCTTGCATGTTAAGTTGGCCTTGAACTCCAGTTTCATGGCCTGAGGCACACACACCATGAAGCCTGTGAGTTCCCCTGGCTCACTTGGTTTCTCCACCTGCACGTTCCTGGGGCTGCGGGTGCTGCTATCTCACATCAGCACGAACAGGAGGCTCAGCCAGAGCCTTCGGCATGCATTGTAGGAACTTAGGGGCTTTAGGAGTTCAGGGGCGGGGACACATGGGGGTTGGGGGGCAGACACAGTATCACCTACAGCCTGTCACTAGCCCCATGGCCCTACTTCATCCACTCCTCCTCATGCTAAACATGCCCCCATATCTTACTCAGAGAGCCCCAATCTCCTCCAAGGGCCCTCTAGAATCTCCATTTCTATCCCAAGCACTTCAAACATTTTCACTGCAAGGAAAGATGAGATCTGGTGAGTAACAGAAATTTCTGCACTTCATTTTCTGGGAACTAGATGACAAATGGTTGGCTACAGAGAACAAAGTGGGGGGGAGGGGAGGTGGGTGTGCCATTATAAGGCCTCATGAATCTCAATCAATTCCTATACTTGGATTTGTCCTTAGATCCCACCTCACAGAAGTGAGATTTTGCTTTTTGATTTAAGTTGGACCTCTCAGTGCTTAGGTTTTGGGGATACTGCCACCCAAAATGAGAGGTTCAAAAAGTACTTCCAACAAACAATCTCTTGTCCCCCACCTCCAAACACCTTGCCTATGACCCATTTCTCCATTCGAAGCGCCATCTCTAAGGTGACGGTGGAGCCCACTGAGACCCGCCCAGAGCTGATGCTCATCTAATACCTGGCTGGAGCTTAAACAGAATATAGAAATACATTTAGCGTTAACCAAATTCATTCCTCTAGATCATGGAGTCAACACTTCATCAGCTACACTCAAATGGGGAACTTCCCTGAGCAAAGGAGGGAGATTATTTTGCGCTAATCTAAACACTGATTCAAAAACAGCTGCGTTCTGGTTTCTATCTTCAGTATTACTTCCTGAAATCACATTGTAAATGAAACCAAGAAGCTTGTAGAAGGAAACAGGGCGAAGTCAAAGAGGGGAAAAGCAAGGGAGAGAAAAGCAGGAAGTTCCCTCTTTTTGAGGACTTACTAAGTACCAGACAGGAGAAAAACTAATCCCTAGAATGATAGAAGCTCCCGAAAGTGTGTCGATTGCCTTTTTCCATTTAAGTTTTTAATTAAGTGGTTTTCCAGTTTTGTAACTTTGATTTGCTGTAACGGGGCTTTTGCAACACTCTCTGTCATGCTTCTTCTTTCTTAAGCTTTTCAGACCCAATTTTGTGTATTCTAATTGCAAACTCTAGTTCAAGGTCCTAAAACACTCTCTTATAATTATCACCAAACAAATGCAGTGATTCCACAAAGCTCAAACATGTGTCGCATTAATTCTCACAACCAAAATACTTTCATTTTTCTTGGACTCTAAGCAGAATGGACCATAAGCACAGCGTTTGATAAAATGACAGGTGGAATTCCATCCAATTAAGACATAAATATTTTTCCAGAGGCTAAGCTCACTGCAAAATAATAATCTTCACTCAACACATCTTTACATGTCTTCAGCAAAACACCTGTCTAAAACTGTTAACACTAAATATTTTGGGAGCTCTGTACTTCAAAGACATCCCTGAAAACGTCAAGCATTGTTAAAATGTTGAAGTAATTTTGGTTAAATGCTTCTGTGACAACTGTCGGACTTGATTTGTTTTAGCTGAATACATTCTGAATATTGCTCGGAATCTGTGAATTGGTCACTTGCCAAAAGGTGAGAATTGGGCTAGAGTCAAAAGAATTATATGCATCAAAGAGATGAAAAAAATGGGGGGCATCTTTGAGTATTTTAAAAATGCAATTTATCTTCTAGGTTGGAAGCTTCAAAAGAATATTCTTACCAAGTGATAGCCTTGCAGGAAAACCATAAAGTATATAGTAGAAGTCATTTTGATTCCTGGCCAGATTCATACCTATAGAGTCACACCCACAGTTCTTCACGCAGAGAGAAAAGTATATTTTGAAGTACCCTTGACAAAATTAGTGATTAAGCAATACAGACTTGACATGTTTCCATAGGATCTTCCAGCTAGTTGGTTACTAAGTGCTTAGAGTTCTTGGAACCACAGAAGAAATATTAGAAGTAGCGAAAAGATTCATAACATCTAATCCAACAATGCTCCTTCTCCTTCCTCTCCCCCCCCATTTTCAGATAGCTAAATCAAGGCCCTAAGACCTAGAACCAACCGTAGTCAGTGAACAGAAGTGCCTACTGCAAAGAGCTTAAAAGTTTGGGACGAAGGGTGGGCGGTAGGGGAAACATATCAACATACAGAGAAGCAGCACATAAATTTCCAAGAGGTAGCGAGGTCCACAATAAGAGGACCTGAGGTTAACTGTTAATCACATGGGCCAGACATTGCACTAAGCACTTTATATGCATTATCTCATTTAATTCCTGCAGTTATCTGTACACGAGAGTGCGATTATTATCCTCTCTTACAGATAAAATCTCTAAACAAGTTGTCCAGATCAGGCAGATAGGAACTGATAGAGTCAAGACTTGGGAGTCAGTTCTGTCTGACTTCAAAATCCTCTTTAACCAACTATTGAACTTCTTTCCTATGTTCATGATTCCAGAGCTTGTTTTTTTTCCCCACAAATTCAAGTAGGTGTCATTATAACTTGAGCAATCTACCGTGATAGTAATTTTGAAGGACTGGACTAGCTACAGAGGTCACACTTAAGCTATGGAGCCTGCAGAGAGTATGTTGTCAGGGCTAAAAGTATAGCGACCATGGTCTGGCATTTTCCACAAGACCCCAGTGCAAACGCTGTCTCATTGTCCTCTTAAGGTCTCATCCTTGACAGAGCACGTGTTCAGAAAGATGTCACAATGTCCCAGGCCTCGACTTAGTCTGAGAAATCTTGGAGTCAACCCAAGAGTTATCCATACCTTCCGGGGCTTCCAGACCCCCAATCTAACCTATTTTACCACTAGGTCCGAGGACTGACCCACACCAAACCCTCTGTGTTTAGTCCGAACCAGACCAATGTCGATGGTGGAAGAAATCAGTTGTTTTCATTTTCTCTCCATAATTGGCTTCTTTCTGGGGGAAATGTCAGAAACCTGAGTCAGACTGGAAGGAACAGAGAAGGGGATCTACCAGCTGAGGCAGTTCTGCCTGCAAATATGTCTGAACCCAGGGACTCAAGCAGGGTCAGCAGCGTTCGGTCCTCCCATTGCCTTACTAAGCTCTCTGTCTCTATCACTGGTGACACTGTTGGGCAGAACCTGTCCCCATGGAGGCAAGGGACCCTGCCTCCTCCCCAGCAGTGCCAGGCTTACATCATTCTTGTCGCCAGCAGTCCCAGCAAAGACAAAACTCTTTCTCAATTTTTTGCAGCGGAAGCCCCAGCTAGAGTCTCCTAAGATTAGCTTAGTCACGTGTCCACCAGTCAACCAATCACTGGGGCCTCCGGGATGGAATGGGCTGATTGGTTAGGCCTGGCTCACATGATCACTCCTGGGGGCTGGAAGATGTTGGATTTTGTCTGATCCCATGAATTAAGGGAAGGCGAAGGGTGGTTCCTCCAGAGGAAAATCTGAGACCTATTACCGGAAGTGGGTGGGAAATCAATGCCAAACAGGCAAAATCAACAGATGCTTAGACCCCCCCTCCCGCCCCCCGCACTCTCCTCCCCCGGACACTGTCATCCGGAAGATGAAGCAGGAACCAGAGAGTTACCTAGACTGGGTACTCAGGAGCTGAAACAGTCCAGGGTGGGTTGGGAAGCTAAATGTGTGGTTCTCAAACTTTAGTTACAGCAGAACCACCAGGGAAGCTTGTTGGAAATGCACATTCCTCTTCACTCCCAGAGTTTCTAATTCAGCAGGTCTGGGGCATGAGAATTCACATTTTTAACAGCTCCCCTAAATGACTGTGATGTGGTTGGAGGCCTGTGAACTGCATTCAGGAGACATTGGTTTAGATCCTGGCTAGGGAGACCAACTATTGAGTATTAAATAATTGACTTTCGCTAAATCCCAAATAATAGCCAGAGGGAGTTTTTTAAAACAAACAGATCTTGGCAGTTGCTTTGTGTGAATTTCTCTCTCAGTATCAGCACCTCTCACTACCTCTTGGGCAGTGCTAGGTGCTTAATAAATGCTCTGGGAAATGAGGATCTTTATCAAGGCGACTTGCTGAGGGCTGGTTTGTTGATCAGTAACGTGGGGACAACACGGGATCTACAACCAGCTTTGAATGCCAGATCAGAAACACTGCAGTTTATTATTAAATGAGTAAGCCTGATAATGGCAATACGATATTTTAATAAAATAAGTGGAATTCCAAAATCTTTTTTAAAAAGAGAGAGAAGAAAAAAAAACCACCTCTATAATTAGAAAATTAATTATATGTAAAGGGTAGTAAAGTAGAAAGGATGCATTGTAATTTGAATTCTTTTGTCCTCTCTTCTCATCTTGCCAGCCACACCCCCTCTCTTTTGTTTTTCTGTTCTTTTCTTTAAATGCACCATTGGTAGATATCTAAACACAGAGCAATAGTGGGAGCCACACATCTTTTTAAAGTACTCCCCACAAGGCTGATAGGACGGGAATCTCAGAGAAGCTCCCTCCAGCCAGGTCCTAATAGAGCTGCTCCTTGAAACTTGAAACTTCCCAAGTGCTATCACTTCAAGGCACACAGACCTAAGAGGATTAAGGTAAGTATCCCTCCTAAAAGCCTGAAAAAACAAAGATTAGTTTTTAGCATCACAAAGAAACATATATTTATATAAGTTCTGAAGGAGAAGAAATATGTGAAGACTTTTGGAGAGGGGGTGGAGGTACGGAGAGACACTGGAGCAGAAAAGGCAAATCATCCCTAAGCAAGGGAGAGAACATTCCTACAAGATTATCCACTGTTTACAAGGAAACAGATTGGAATTAAAATTTACGCAGAAGTAACAAAGACCCGTGTGCCCAAACCTTATCAAGCTTAATTTATTAAGTGAGAGCGTTTGTGATTGGGCCAAATAGCAGACTTTTTCTTTTTTTCCATTGTATATAAAGGGTGCTAAGGATTATTAGGATAATAAAGTTAAATCAACAGCCCCAGGGGAACTTGTTCATCTTCAAGAAAAAATACACTTAAAAAAAAAAACACCTCAAAAACAGCTTTCTATATATTCATTGTGGAATAAATCACTTAAACTTCTACAAGCTTCAATTTCCAAAGAAAATCAGTAATGAAAAATCAAAAAAAGAAAGTTTTGGAGGCTGCGATCCCGTTGAAAAGTCGAAAGGAATCTATCAACTTCTGGAAAATGCACATGCATGCGAAAGTGTGCATATAACTCATTTATTGCACTGGAAATATACTCCTTTCATAGAGTCATCAATCAAATCGATCTTCATACAATTTTATCTTTCAGTCTTTTTTTTTTTCCCCCAGACAAAAATGAATGGCTACTTCGTCCGCCCTCAAAAGGAAATAGATACAGATTTCACAAAGCCAGCAAAAAGTAAACATTCATTGTTCTCAAAAGTAAATTTCCATTAGAAGGTTCTTTTGTTTGGACTGACTGAGAAGGTAAACCCGTGGATCCAACATGGTTATCCATGACATGCGACCTATTCCATTTCTTCTTCATTCTGAGAGCAGTAAGAGCTGATAAGGCTGATGCACAAACTTGAACGGTGACAAACGGTGTCAGGATCCCTGTGGCTCCTGTGGCCCCGGGACCGGAGGCTAGGCAGAGAAACGCCAGAATTCGCCAAGACTTCAGGTGAAATGTGTTTTACATCAGTTCCTTTGTCAAGTCAGAGAGGTCATCTGTCTCACTGGCAGCCGAAGGTTATGCATTTCAGAGTTAAGGATCCCTGAGCGTTAGAAAACTTCAAAAACCCACTGTAACCTCTCCAGGTGTCCATCTGCTTTTGCCACCAAGTGTATCTGTGAAGTCATTCCACTAACACCGATCAGACTCCACCCCCTAATTCCTTCATTCTCAGATGTCCATGTTAAAATTTCTGGGCAAGGTTTTGCCCTCTTAGAGCCAATGAGCATGTGTGATGTGTAGGCAGTATCTCCTCCTTCACTCAAACTGTTATTAAAAATAATGACACACCTTACAGTAGATTGTGGCTTAAAATCAGGGAAATATGTAAACTTTCCACCACCAGTCCCCTCATCTAGAAGTCTGAAGTCTAAAGGGCTCAGAGCTTATTTGCAACCATATTAAGGATGGTAGAACACTGAATGAAAAGATGTATCCTGTTTATTTGGTTAAAAAAAAAAAAAAAAGTCTGCCAAAGACACTAAAACATAAAGAAATTCCTTCTAATCATTTTGAGAAATAGGCACTTCTCTTCCATCCAATAGTCAAGCAAACACGTTAAGACTTGTCCTTGGACACCAGGCAACTTCAGGATACTGGAGCAAGCCTTCACAGTCTGTTCCCACTTTCCCACAAGCCCCCTGGAAAGGTGGCGAATCAGGACCTGGCTCTGACCTCATGAAGACTCTTCCCTGTGGTTGACCAGATGCCTGTCAGCATTGTTGGCAGTCTGTTTTGACACTAGCAGAATCTTCTGAAAAAAGCAGTGAGTTAGGATAATGAACAGAGCTTTTTTATTCACCAAGTAGCAAAACCAGATGAAATGTCAAGCTTTGCAGGTGTACAGTGTCTTAGGTTGGGTTTCCCCCCAACAGCCCCTGACATGGGGATTTGAGTGCAAATAGTTTATTTTGGAGGTGATCCCAGGAAGCACCTGTAGAGGAGTGGGGAAGTGAGTCAGGGAATGGAAAGAAGACAATAAAGAGTGCATTATGGAGCAGGTTATTGCTGTGGGCCACTCGGGTTCAGTCCTGCTGGCAAATCCTGGGAAAGAGTGGAAGATGTGATTCAGAATTGTCCCAAGCAAGGGGGCAGGAAGCTCAGGTGCTTAAACATCAATGCCCATCCATCACTGATTGAGGCTGCGCCCCTGGAGATACTCACTTTTCCAGCATTTGGGGCCTGCCTGATGCACAGGCCAAGCCTACTCCAGCAGCCGGAAAATATTCTCAGGCAGAGAGTGGCGGGTGTTTAGAGCAAGAAGTCATCACACTGCAGGGACGGTGAGTGCTGAGGAGATGGTGGTGGGGTGCAGACAGTGCCTGCGACACACAGATACTGTGGATTTTCTTCCAGGCAACATTTCACCATTTGCCAGGGATGTGGCAATTTCCGAAAACAAGTTCATGAGCAGTGAGTTTTCCTTGTTGACATCATGTAATGGTCAAAACAGAGCTGTGCAAAAAACCGTCTCTCATCTCCTCCAGTTATCTGATGAAGGAACACAGATTGGCTTGGAATTCCTCCATGATCTACTTCAAAATCACAGATCAGCAACTCTGAAATGGGTGATGTCACTTGGCCAAGGAGGTTCTACAATTTTATTCCTCCTTCTAAACCATACCCTAGCTCAACTATTTCCAAGGTGCATGGCTTCAACAAGGCTGCCACAGCTATGTGGATTATTAATTTCACCAATGCTGGGATAAACAATCTCTCATAGGATGCCTTGAGAGAAGAGGTTTTACACAGATAATAACTCAGGTTTTGGCAAAGTTCTCGTGTTTTCAAAGCAAGTCTACTTTTCATGTCACACATTTGGCCTAGATGATTTTCAAGATGGACAGAAGGAAAATATTCCTTTAACTCTTTCAGCTTCATGTTTCCATTGGCCCAGACCTCACTGCATGAGAGGTATGGTTTTTTTCTATGTCTTGTTACATCCAGTGCTGCAAGTAAAATGGGCTCATTATATTTCCTTTTCTTGAACATTTTCAATTAAGTGTGGCCTGATGTAATCAAAGATGGGTGTGTGTGTGTGTGTATAAATAAATGTGGGAGGATCTTAATTCCTGTCAGTGGGGAAAATAATATCAACCATGATGATCAACATGTGGTACTATGATAATCTGACTGATTGTTCATAAATTTTCACCCTTCCTGTTGCGCGGTGGGCAGAGCACACTCCCCTACCCCGCTGATCTAAGGTGGGGCCATGTGACTTGCCTTGGCAAATGGAAGTTTACCACTAACCTAGTAGAAACTTGTGTCCTCCTGCATTTTGGGTTGGCTCTTGTGTTTTTCTGCTCTTCTCTGTGAGATGAACATCGCAGCCATTGGTCCAAAGAGGACAGATGAAGCAGACCTGAGCCCGACCTACAGCTTGGATCCTAGAGTCCAAGCCTGGTCCAGTCAAGCTGTGGCCAACTCACAGACCTATGGGTGACAGATAAATGCTTGTTATTTTAAGGCACCAAGTTTTGGAGTGTTTTGTTACACAGCATTATTTCATCAAGAGCTGACTGATATATTATTGTATAAAGTGGCACCTTTTTGCACCTCACATGAGTTTAGAGTGAAATTACTTTGGTACACTTGGATTTGCAAACTTTTCTCTTTCCTTAAAAAGCCAAATTTTCAAAAATAAAAGGAAGCGCAATGAAAAAATATTCTTTTTAGTGTTTTACTCTCACTTCTCCCCCAGACTATATGATCTGTGAGAACTGGCCTGTCATTCTACTCTTCATTTTTGTGGTTGACCCTAATTAGCAGTCCATTACAATGCCTATCTCCCAGCCGATGCCTTTTGATGTGAACTTTTTCAAGTTCCACCTCATTGTAGTTATAACCTTACAACTTCTCACTCTGTCACAGTTTAATTTGTAATCAAAATTATGAACTAATGAAATAACACAAGGCTTGTTTTAATAGGGTGGTTTGCTTGTTTGTTTTCAAAATTATATCAATTTGCCACTTTGCGATATTCACACCTTTTTTTTTAATGAAAGCTACATCTTCACTATCACCATTTGAAATGAGATGCCTCCTAGACTTGTTGCATACAATTAAACCACAACAAAAGGAAGCCGAAGTCATTTCACTTTTCATAAGGCTGTAATTATTCTTTAACTATTGGAATACGACATCCCTTAGGAGCTAATTATTGAAAAGCTCTCATCACACATAGGAAACACACAAACAAATCCTTCAAGCACAAAGTAAATGTTCAACATTAAAGAGCCACATCCAGGAAGTCATACCAATCAGTTGGTCCAGCTAATTACTAATCTGATTTTAGGAGTAGTTGCATTAGATAACTATGATGCCTATTCATAACATGAAAAGCACAGCCTTTCACCGACTTTAATAAAGATCTAGCTGCAAGGAAAAAATGTATGAAGAACCATAATACAAAATTTGCATTGCAGCAGAACCTGGGAGAAGTGTGGTAGACATTTTTTTAATAGAAAACATTTCCTCTATCACATGATAGATATATTTAATATATCTTTTATGTATGTCATGGTGAAAAGCAAAGTGAGCTAGTATATCAATATGATTTCATATGAGTCATGCAGTCCTGTGTAAGGCCCAATTCACATTTTTAAATGTCTTATAAAATGGTTCTTTGAGTCAACTAAGATTCACATTAGATATATCCAGCATATTAAAGAGTACACTACGGATCATATTCAAAAGGAATCAAAGTCAAAGTCACACAATGTGGTGACTGCTCTACTCATTTTAAAATATATTTCTATATAAGCATATTCAAATCCTTCTTAATTTTTAAATGGTTTTAAAACTAATAAATACTTTCATACACTGTTGATGGGAATGCATATTAGCATAGCTTTTTTGGAAGCAAATAGTCAATAACTATGAAAATTAAAAACGTATATACCCTTTGACCTAGCCATTTACCTTTCAATATCTGTATCTTGCAAGTAGACTTGTATTAGTGCTCAAAAAAAAAAAAAAAAAAGAAATGTATAAAGGATGTCCACATGACAGCATGTGGAGGGAGGGGTAAATAAATAAATAATCAAATTGCCAATTAATGGAGGACTGCTTTATGGTAAATCCATAAAACAGGATACTCGGCAGCAACTAAAGCAGAGAGAGGAGGAGAGAAGAGACCTATACACACCGTCATGCAAAAAATGTTCAAGATATATTAAATGCAAGAAAACTAAGTTATAAAACAATGTGTGTAGCGCAACCATCTTCGGTAATCTAAAAAGGTATGCACATGTGTCCCAGATAAATGTATACACAAATATTTTTCATCCCTCTATATGTTGATGCATGTATTTGTATGGTAGTGGGTAGATCGATATGGATGACAGATGACAGATTGACATAGATAAACCTTCTAGAAGGACACACAAGAAACAATTCCCGGCTCTTTCTTCAGGGGAGTGGTGCCCTTGTAGTGCGAAAACAGCCAAAGACGATACAAGAAACAATGAGCACGGGTGTGTTCCCATACAACTTTCATGGATCAAGATGGCCATCCTGTGACCTGTAGTTTGTGGCCTCTTGCCCTACCTACGAATCAAATCTGTTCTCCCTGGCTTTACGTGTCATTTATCATTTACATGCTAATGACTCCCTGAAGTGGATCTCTCCAACTCTAGTCTTGCCCCTGACTGTGATACTTGCATCCTACCAGGCGCTCAGCACTGTTACTTGGATGTTACAGCGGAGGTGAGTAATGATCCACTACTCATGTGTCTCCTTCCATAGCATAGTTGCAGCTAGCAAGCCGCTACCTGGCTAAGGCCTTCCGCTCCCATGCTTCACCCTCCCTGCGTCTAGGTGCAGCCATGTTACTAGTTCTTTGTCCCATCTGTCAATGGAATATGCCCTAGGGGAGGGTAGAGCCACAGATGGAAGGAGCCGGATCCTTGAGTCACCACACTGGAGGTCTTTCATCAAACGAGAATCTCTGCATTGGTCTAATGAGTGAGAAACAGATTTGTTTTAAGCCACAGAAATACGGGGATTTAGGTTACAGTAGGCAATATCAACCATCTAAAATTTAACGTGTCTGAAACAGAAGCTTAATTGTTTTCTTCTGTGCCCTTTCCCAATATCCCAATCTCAAAATGGCACCTCCATTTATCTATTTTTCAAGCCAAACACTTTAGTGTCATCCCCGACTCTTCTCTTCCTCACATACCTGACATCTAACCCATCAGTAAACTACTCTAAAATATATCTAAAATTCGGTCACTTTGTAATGGTTCCACATCTGACACCCTGACCAAAGTCACCATCATAGGCCACCTGGGCTATTACAGTGGCTTTCCTGATCAGGCTCCCCACTTCCAGTGGACCCTTCACCTCTCCTTGTCTAATTTTCCACATCAACTCCCGTGTGATCTTTTCAATACATAAGTCAGGTCATATTACTCCCCTAGACAAAATCCACACAATGGTTTCCATTGTGTCTGAAATGAAATCCAGACTTTGAAATCCCAGTGTCAAGGCCCCACTTGATCTACCCCATGACTTTCTCTCCAAATTCATCTCCTACGTCTCTTACCCTCCAACTCTGCTAAACTCTCATGGCCTCATTAATTCTTCCTCAAGCATGGTGAGCAAGTTTCCCTCTCTTGGTCTTTTATGTGCTGTTTCCATGACTTTGGTTTGCACTGTTATTTACTCTCTGGTGTTCCCTTCTCAGAGAAGTCCTCTAAGGGCCACACTATCTAAAATGTCAACACTTGTTGTTCTTTATCACCTTGCTCCACTTCCTCTACCCTCACAGCATTAGCTACCTGACAGTATACCATATACGTATTTATTTGCCTATTTCTATTGTTATTGTTAAAATGTAAGTCTCGTGATGGCAGGAACTTCATCTGCCTTGATCATCATTGTAAACCCAGTGCCTTGAAGTATGCCAGGCACATAAAAGATGTTCAATAAATATTAGTTAAGTGTTCCTTTCTTTTCCTTGAGTTTTGTCAGCTCTTATATACATCCTGGGGTCTGTCCTCCCCAGACCTTCATATGTGAAAAACCACCTGGCTATACATGTGCAATAATATTTTCAAGCCTTTCCTTGCAAATTCTATAGACATTGTTCCATTGTCTTCTGAAATTCAGGTTTGTCCAGAAGTCACCAGAGGTCACTAGAGGTGACCTGACTTTCATTCTATTTTAGATCATCTGATTTTTCTTCATAGATGTTTATAATTTTTTGAAATCAGTATGCGGGCTGATTTGAGTACTTCTTCTCTATAGTTTTGCTTAAAATGTGATAAACTATTCAGATCTATAAACTGAGACCTTTTTCAGCTCACAGAATGTATCCCCGATTACTTTTTGGTTATTGCTTTTATTCCAAGTTTGCTTATTTCCTCCTCAGAAACGTATATAACCATTAAGCTGGTCCTGCGTTGCCACACTATCTCATTGCTTTATTCTCTTGATCTTGGTAGCATGGCTCAAGTTTGTTCCTCATGACACTCACTCAGTTTTCTTTTGTCAGTTTTGCTTTCTCTTGCCTCTGATGAAGATTTTTTTAAAGATTTTATTTATTTGAGAGAGAGAGAGAGAGAGAGCACAGAGGGAGAGGGAGAGGGAGAAGCAGGCTACGTGCTGAGCAGAGACCCCGATGCGGGGCTCAATCCCAGGACCCTGGGATCATGCCCTGAGCCAAAGGCAGACGCCTAACCAATTGAGCCACCCAGGTGCCCCTTGTTTTGGCATTTTTAACTTGCTCACGATTCTTCACTCTCTCTCGCTGTATGAGATTCTGTTGTCAATTTGTATCTGCCTTATGGCTTTCTTCTGCTTCTTCAAAAAATCATGGTCTCCTTGAGTATTCTATGGAGAATGCTAAATAGCTTTCTAATTTCCTCTTCTTTTTCCAGCAGTAAATCATTTTCAGAGCCCTACTAATTCTCTGGGTCTTCAGGATGAATGCTCCATGGTAGTTTCTCATGTATTATGCTTTTCCCCTGCTTACTCATCCTTGAGTGAGGCGAGCTCTGTCCATGCCTAGCATTTGTCATCAGACAGCTCTGCCTCCGAGAGCAGCCCTCATGCAGTAGAGAGGCAGATGCACACGTTTCTAGGTAACAGGAAGCCTGAATTTGAGCACAGAGCATGAGGTGGGAAAGGAATGAATGAATACCTGATTGCATTATTATTTTGGGAGGGCAGTGACATAATACAAACGGGGCATGGATTATGTTTCTCCATCCAGTTCCACCAATGAAGAAAGAAGCAGCCAATCCCCCTAGATTCCCCGCTTAAACTTATAGGGAACCTAACTTTTGTCTTCCATCACACCCTCCCTCAAATATTTCTCCTGCAGTTTCTCATAACCCCAAATTCATTTCTTAGATGAATCTGGCCTTTATTTCATTGATTGAAGGCTGGCATGTATTTACTTTCCCTGGTACTGTCAATGACGGACCTTACCAAAGAGCCTCATTATTGCTAATTACCAAATGGTAAACATTACTGTAAATTAGAAGCCTTGTGGAAATGGACATGAACTTCAATGGGCTACAAGGATGAGGCAGACACTGACTCTCCCCAAGGGAGCCTGTAGTCTGACAAGTGCCTAGGGCATTTGACGATACAAGGCCCAAGCAAAGAAAAATAACTGTGGCCTTACAAAAAATGACCAGGTTGACATATGTCTGGGCCTACCAAGACAAGGCTTCAGAGAGGAGGTGATATTTGGGTATGGCCCAGGCCCAGAGATGAGAGAAGGCTCCCAGCATGAGAAAAGGCTCCGATCAACGTTTTCCCAGAGGGAGGAAAACTCGCCCGGGTATGGATAATGGTAAGGATTTGCATGTGGCTTGAGGATGGGGAGGTGTTAGTTTCCTACCGCTACATAAAAAATTACTGCAAATTTAGCCCCTTGAAATAACAAACATATATCATCTCGTAGCTTCTGTGGATCAGAAGTCTGGGCTCAGCCTAGCTGGATTCTTCACACTGGGCCGAAATCAAAGTCTTCCTTTCTGGAGCTCCAAGTTCACGCTGTTGGCAGGACTCCGTTCCTTGCTGTTGTATGACTCAGGTCCCCATTTCCTTGTTAGCTGTCAGCCAGGGGCCACCCTTGGCTCCCAGAGGCCACTCTCAGGTTCTTGTCCCCATCATGTCCTCCCTTGTAGACCCCTCTCACAACGTGGCCGCTTACTTCTTCAAGGCTAGCGGGAGAATCTCTTGACCTCTGGAAGGTTCCAGTCTCTCTGTTTAAAAGCTCACCCAATTAGGTGAGGCCCACCCAGGCAGGATAAATCTTCTGACTGAACTCCAAGCCAACTGAGTAGTAACCTAAACCTATTCATAGATTTCTCCCGTATTCAAGGGGAGGGGATGACACAGGGCATATACACCATGGGGGCAGGAATCTTAGGAGCCTGATGAGAATTTTGCCTATCACATGGGGTCATAAAGGCATTAGAAGGACGTTAGTCCTGGTGAGTGCAAGTGTCAAATACTGGAGGACCTTGATGACAAGCTAAGGAGTTCGGAGACTGATGATTTTTGAGTTGAGTGGCAGCATAATAAGAATTAGAACAGAAGATGGCAGCATCTTTACCAGAGTTCTGCAAAGATTTGGATAAAGTTATTTTACTGGCATGTTAAAAATCAAAAAGTTTTAGAGCAAGGATGGCAATTAGGTTGCATTGACTTTGATCAAGAAGTAGCGGCTGTCTGGGGGACTGTGTGGGGACGATCTGGGGCCATGTCTGGGCTTAGTGGGCAGCAGTGCTGGGATCTATTTGCAATGTCTGCTGGGGTGAGGGTGGTGATGAGTGGTAGCACCAGAGCTGAGGACCGGCCACCCTGGCACTTGAGGAAATAGTTTCAGACTTGGCGCCTCTGAAAAGAAAAAGTCTATTTTCTAGGATTCTGTGGTTTAGTCTAGCATCCTCCAAAGCAAATCAAAAATAGCAAACATTAATAAGATCTTCAAGCCATTTCCAAATGTCAGGAGTTAGAGCAAAATACAAATAAATTAATCCACTGGGAGCTTCTACTCGTTCCTCCCTCCCAGTAAAAACACAGCTCCAAAATTTGGGAATTTCTAACAGTCTCTTTAAACACAAGAAAGCAGGTCTGCTGCAAGGCAAAGAATTCAAATGCACTTGCCCTGGACTTTGATGATGCGTTCCAAGGCTGCATGGAGAGAGATGAGGAAGTTCAACGTCTAATGATGGGTCTGAGTCCCAGGGGGAAGCCCAAAGGTAGGGTCATATGCATGTGTGTGTGGGGGTGGGTTGGGGGGGGAGGGATGTCAGCCGGGCAAAGCACACTCTCACCTACACGTCCATTGCTCAGGCTATCCCACCTCCTCTCAAACGTCTCAGCAGCAGCCCTATGGCTTCAGACTCAAGGGCAATAACCCAATAGCCTGCATGGGCATTATTTCCTATGACAAGATCTTCCTTGGTTACTTGCTACTACTTAAAACAGGGCTTATGAAGCTATGACCC
The DNA here is from genome assembly GCF_003265705.2 of Callorhinus ursinus. Taxonomy (NCBI): domain Eukaryota; kingdom Metazoa; phylum Chordata; class Mammalia; order Carnivora; family Otariidae; genus Callorhinus; species Callorhinus ursinus. The sequence continues at coordinate 1,493,629 of NW_027397118.1, read as the reverse complement.
CAGTGCTTGCAAGCCCTGGGTGATTTCTGGCTCTACCTTCTAGTGGGGTGGTAGATTAGGCTTACGACTTGACAGATGGTTTCTCTGCACCCCATCTCCCTCCTGTCCTCAGAAGGAGTACACTTCCCTCCTCCACAGATGTGGGACTTGGCCATGCTACCCTCCACTGCCTCACTCCTGGCGAGGTGTACTTCGTACCCGCTGCTGTTGGGCTTGGCCACGGGACTTGCATTGGCCAATGGGGTGTTAGTGGTTCTGATAGGCTTGGAGGTTTCCCTTCTTGTGTTTTAGCCATCCCTGGGAGAGAAATGTGCCCAGACAAATCCCTGGTCCGAAGAGGATGAGAGGCACTTGGAGCAGACCTAAACCCAGCCACAGCTTGGACTCAAGCCTGCCAGAGCCCAGACGAAGTCAAGAAAGCTGTCTTCCATTTGTTGTTTCGTTCTGGCACAAACTGACAGGGGAAAGGGAGGAGAGCCAGGTGTGAGAGTGATTTCAAAACCAAGGCTACGTCTACACTTGCAAAGGAGCCTAGATCTGGCCCTCCTCCTCCTTCAGTTAAGTATTCTTGTTCCCCTACATCACGAAGGCTCTGCCATACACAGGGTCCTGGGATAATGCTCAGGACATAGACTTACGTGGTCTTAAATCTTAGAAAGGCTGTAAGACAGTGGAGAGTCAGGGGTGAGGCTGTGGGGGCCGGAAGGAGGAGCCTGGGGAGGGGCTACAGATCCGGGGCTCACTCAACAGCCAGTTCCAGGGCCAGGCTGCAAGAGACAAGTTGCTCCCCCTGAGGCTGTGGTGTGGGGGAGTTGCAGATCACTAAAGTTTGCAAGAAACTTCTGACAGTTTCACCCCAAACCCAGCGCGAATGCAATGGCCCAGGGCAAGACGGTGGCTTGGGAACTCAGAGCTGAGAATTCAGGGTTGGAAGGAGAAAGGGTTCCCCAAGAAGACACTCAGGGACAAGCCAGAAGATTAGTCTGGGCTGAGTGCTTTGAACAACCCCAAGGCAGGCACTCATACTTGGAAGCACAGTGAAACAAGAGAGAGGTGGGACTCTGCCAGACTGCCTGAGGTTTGAACCTTGGCTCGGTCATTGACTAGCTGTGTGACCTTGGGCAAGTTACATAACATCTCTGAACCTTACTTTTCTTTTTTTTTTTTTAAGATTTTATTCATTTATTTATTTGAGAGAGCGAGAATGAGAGAGAGAGAGAGAGAGCACATGAGAGGGGGGAGGGTCAGAGGGAGAAGCAGACTCCCTGCTGAGCAGGGAGCCCGATGTGGGACTCGATCCCGGGACTCCAGGATCATGACCTGAGCCGAAGGCAGTTGCTTAACCAACTGAGCCACCCAGGAGCCCCTGAACCTTACTTTTTCTAAGGGCTATTAGTTGCTAGAATTCTCTTGTCCAGTCCTTGTAAGGATTAAAATCATTATATATATATAAAACACTCAAAATGGACTATAATAGTGTCTATTATTACTGTTGTTGTTGTTATAGGCTCACATCCCCATATGTCAATCTCTTGAGCCAGAGATATATGTTTTATAATTTAGAATTGTTCAGATTTTAGCAAAGAAATCTGATGCTCATATAAACATTTTAGAAAAGAAACATGGAGCCCACATAAAATTGCGGCAGGGTCTGGGGCTGCATTCTGTAACCAAGCTACATGAATATTTATGCAGTGAAATGTATGAATATTTAGATCAAATAAAAACTATAAATAGCTTCAAGTCAGTTCGGGTCAGATTTTGCTACTATGTTAAGATTTTTTAAAAAGCAAAGTAAACAAACAAAAACAAAACAAAATCCTTTGAGTTTCTGGAGCTTTGGGGGTTTGGGAAATGCATAGAGGGATTGTGGCTTTTATCGCCAGAAGTGAGTGGAAACTGCGTAAGTGTGTCAGGTCTGGAGCAAGGTGCAGAGAAACGTCGGGAAAGACCGCAGGAGCTGAGAACCTCAACGATTGGAAGGGCCACGAAGGCAGTACTCAGGCAGCAATACAGGTGTCAGTGTGGGCAGGAATAGGAGCCCAGGATGGATTGCTAAGAACTTGTCAAGAGGTAAACTAAGGCTGGATTATGAAGAGCCTTGAATGCCGGGAAAGAATATATATATATATATATAAAATTTATATAATGAGTTTTGCTAGGATGAAACTGAGCACTCTCTGCCTCTGGTACAGAGCCTGGGAGGTCATTTAAAAAGGATGGTCTAGAGCTATGCCCTCATGCAGGTGTGTGCCTTGTTCTAGAATGCTCTTTCCTTCACCTTCCACGTCTTGCTCAGCCACTCCACCGCCTCTGGGACACTGCCTTTCAACACAGTGGCAGATACTGTTAGCTTCCCACCTGCGTCACCTTGGCACTCACCTGTCGACATGGAAGGATGCTCACTGAGAATGCCTGCACGTTTCTGCCAAGAGATTTTTCTGGTGGATCCTGGGCTCACGCACAGAGTAAATGGGAAATGCAAAGCATTGATGCCCTCAGAAACAGCTCTCAATAAGTGACGGTCAGGACACTAGGGATAACCACCATTCCTTCACCCTTGAGGAGTGGGTCAGGTTAACACTGAGGCATGTTCTTCACTGTCGCCTAGAGTTCCCCAGGGGGACAAGGGACCCAGATGTCCCTGGCAGTAACCTCCAATGTGTCCTGGGTTGGCCTCTTGCCTTTTTTGTTTTGGTCTGATTCCTTGTTTCCAGGTTTTGGGATCACCTTCAAAATAAACTGGTTGCATTTAAATCTTTGTCTCAGGATCTGCTTATGGGGGAACCCAAACTGAGTCAACAGTCATAGGATTTGCCTTGACAATGCACTGACCTGTTCATGCCTTGGTTCATGGTTTCTGCCAAGAGAGGCTAAGCTCCTTGAAGACAGGAATTTTTCATTCACCTTTGAATCCCCATGGTGTCTAGCAGAGAGTAAACATGAAACAATGTAGATTGACTTGAAAAACTGGATAAGTTGCAATTACTTGTAAGTAGCTAAAAGTTACCAATGACTTCAGCGGTCAAAACTTAGATTCTGGATTTTAATCATTTGCTGTCACACCAACCGGCTTGATGATCTTGAGCAAGGAGCTCCTTGATACAAGGAAAGGTCATGCCCATGAAACTTACCATGAAGATCATAAACATGGAGCGGGAAACCCCTAAATGACCTTTCCAAGGTCAAGCAACATGTAGCATCCACGTGGGGTGTGTGTGTGTGTGTGTGTGTGTGTGTGTGTGTGTGTGTGGAGATGCATGCTTATGCAGGCATAGATCCTACCTGTCTTCCTCTTCTAGTTTTCCTCCTGCAAGCAAATGTGGAGACAGAAGACATTTTGATAGCATAGTAAGCATCAGAGTTCTGGTTTCTAAGTCCTAAAAAGAAGAGAGAGTTGGATAACTCTGAACATCTCAGTTGCCTCTCTGGGCCTCAGTTTCTCTACCTGTAGGAAGGAGGAAGAGTCAATGTTTTCTAAGGATCCATGTATAATGATCTTGGGTTTAGAAAGTTAAATTAGAGAAAAATCTGAATGCAGAAAGAATGCACCATGTTGGTTTCACATTATTCCTTTTTTAAAACACCATCTGAAAACTGATGTGTTAAAAAAAAATGTCTGTGCTATTACACCCACCCCATGCCTTCTTTATGAACTGGGGTAATGAGGAGAGATTTATTTGAAAGTCAATAGACTACAGTATTTACAGGTCTACTGTATGTGCTAGTTTAAATTCAACATTTTGAACGGGGTAGAAACAAACACATCGGAATTTGACCAAGGATACATTCATATGTCAGTTTAATGCTCCAGCTGTTTAATCAAAATATGAATAAAAGGTCTAAAGCCCAACAAGCAAAAATATCATAGTTGTGGGATTCAGTGATTGCTTCCCCATTGTCATCCAATTACTATGTAATTTTTCCCTGTGACTGAATAACTAACTGTTAGCAAATAATGAGAAGGCAATTACAGCCACGCTTTGTTCCTATTACTCCCTTCGTTTTATTCCGGCTGTAATTATTGTCAGAGCTGGAGGTTTACTGTACCATGGAAGCAGCACCAGGAAGGAAAATGGAATGGGCCTGGTGCATGGAAAATTGGAAATGTCACAGTTACCTTCATCGGCGCTGTTGGACTTCTGAGATTAAAAAATCAGAGGAGAAAGCTCTCCATGTGGGTTTTACAAATTCTCTACCTCAAGCTGCCGTGGCAACTGGGGGAATGGGGACAGGGGTGAGGGTGGGGGATGGGCGGGGAATCTGGTACCATGTTTGTCCTGTGTGCCTGTGTGTGTCATTCCCAAAGGACCGGGCCTCTTGCCACAGTCTGCCTGAAAGCAACTCTTGAAACTCTCCTTTTAGCCTTTGCTTCTCATTAATGGTCTCCATGCTGCTTCATAATGGGGAGTGGCATATAAATGATGCATTTTATGAGGTTTGATCTTTCTTCAGAGAGGAAATATGCCACATATGGACAGATGTCGGAAAAGAAAATGATGATCATGCCCTCTTTGCTTAGGTACTGGGACCTATTTTTAGAAGCTTTCACTGACCATATGTAATGTACCTTCCTTTTTGATTTTATTTTTATTAAAAAGAATCTTTTTTAAAAAAATTAAGAATTTTAAAAAAACCAAACAGAAGCATAGAGGTATGTTTCTGATATTTTTTTCTCTTACTTGTTTAATAAACACATCCTGAGTACCTATGATGTACAAGGTACTGGACTAGGTGCTGAGGATTCAGAGATGGGTGTGACATGAGCCCTGGCCAAAAAGGATCCATCTTCACACTCAAATAAATGTCTCTCTGCATGAAAAGCAACTGAGCATAGTCGAAGGTCAAAAGAGCAATATGTTTGAAGACCTGGATTCTAATTCTAGCTCTACAACTTCCTTGCTGGTTTATCTGATGTATCAGTTAGCTACTGCTGTGTAACGCACTATCCCCCCAAACTCTGTGGCTTAAACCAACAATCATCTATAACTAAAGCTCTTCAGTCTGCAGGTCAGTAGGAGGCTCTACTCCAGGTTGAGGTTTGCTGGTGCATCTTTGCTGGGGAAGCTTTGCTCCACATGTCTCATGTCTTCCTGCTTGGAAGAGCTGGCCAGCCTGGATTATTCTTCTCATGGCCATGTCTGAAGAGCAAGAAAGCAAAAGCAGAGAAATGCAAACACACACACACACACACACACACACACACACACACACACACCCAGCACTTTCAAGTCTCTGCTTTGGTTATGTCTGCTAACATCCTATTGACCAAAGCAAATTACATGGTCAAACACAGAATCAAGGGTCAGAGAAATGTACTCTACCTGTCAATGGGAAGACCTTCAAAGATAGATGACAATGGGAATGAATACAGTTAAAAGTTAAGAGCTGGAGGAATTAATGCGATCAACTTTACTTGAGTACAATTCCATGCCTCAGTTTTCTTGTCTGTAAAATATAATTGGAAGTAGCAAAATAGAGGAAGAGCATTACTACGCTTTAACAACTATAAAGAACTATTGCAGTGTAAACAATTATTGCTTTTACTGCTTTCTACTTACTTGTAATACCATACAAATGTTATGATTTCTTTTTTCTAGAACAAAATGGGAGAGTCTCTCTAAACTTCAAAATTCTTTACATTCAACCATCAGGTATTCTTTCCTTCATCAGAGGTATTAAAATGGAAAATGGAAATTTCTTACTTATAGATCTATTCTTTCTCGTTGTATTTGTAAAATAGGTCACTTCTCCAAGACCCTGATCTGATTTGAGGGCAGACAGAATCTCAAAAGCTATTGTTCTTGGTTCCTGTGGCAGCCAGCCCTGAGAGTCCCCTGGGTTTAAGGTGGAAGAAGAAAACATTTATAGGCTAACTCAAGCTGCTTTAGCAAGTACTGCCCTTGGGTTATTTCCATAGCAAAAGGAAAGAAGGTTATAAGGGGTTGATTGGTCATAAATAAATAAGCAAGGATATACATTCACAAGGACGCGAGAAAGGCAAATTAGTAATACCAGAGATGAAAGTATAATTAAAAAAAAAACTCAGAGAATCAGACAGATTTGGATTTGAATCCTTGCTGTACTACTTAAATAACTGGTTTATACAGCTCCTTGGAGCTTCTGTTCCCTTATTTGTACATTGGGGATATAATACCTCACTTGTTGTGCTCTTGTGAGGACTAAATGAGATAGAATATATAGTTCCTAGCATTGCACCTGGTACATAGGATATACACAAGAAATTCTTTCCCTTTTCCCGTCCAGATGTTTTTAAGTTTATTTTCCTGAGAATATGTCAGGTCACAGTTATTCAGTTCTATGACCAAGATTGTGAAATACTTTATTTTCTCCATGTACCACATCTCAGGCTAGCATGGATCACAATCACAGCAGAGTTTCCAGGACTAACTCCGACAAAACAAGCAGAATAACTACAATGTGTTTTGCCTGAGAACATCACAATCACTGCAGAAGTCGGAGAACCCAAAGAACTTGTCCTTTTTCCATTTGTTGTAGCACATCCAGTGCCATTTCTATTTGGCAAAATCCTATTCATATATAGATTAATCATATTCTTCCTCCAGGCCGGGACAGCTGTGTCTCTGTCTCTGTCTGTCTGTCTCTCTCTCTCACATACATTTTGTACACAACTTGTCTTAAATATGGTCAGTGTCTCTTGGAGGCCAGGATTGTAGTGATTTGAAAGCCAAACTCTTTCATCAGGCTCGGAGGGAACCATGTATGAATGGTATAGAAGAGAAAGAAGAACGAAGTGGTTTACATGAGACTATAGATGTGAATATCCTCAGAAACATAGTTAGCTAAATTCAACATATGTATTTTATTTTATTTTATTTTATTATTAACATAGAATGTATTATTTGTTTCAGGGGTACAGGTCTGTGATTCATCCGTCTTCCACAGTTCACAGTGCTCACCATAGCACATACCCTCCCCAGTGTCCATCAACCAGCACCCCATGCCTCCCGCCCTCCTCCACTTCAACATATATATTTTTAAAAAGCACAAATGAACAGATAGGATGTATTGCAGGAATATAATATTTAATATCAGAATAAATTCAATATTATTAACCCCATGAAGGAAGTCTAAAGCCCAATCTTAGTAGAAAGTAGAAAAAGTGTTTTATAGTAGTGACATATCTAAAATTTCTTTTTATTTCTTTTTTTTAAATACAACACTAGTTGAGAACAAACATCACCTGATAAAGAGACTATAGCAAAAAACATCCTCAGTGGAGAAGCACTGAAAGTGCTCCTGTTAAGACAGTATAAGTCAATAAGTTAGTGCCTTAAAACTAACAATAGCCAACTAGAAAGGAGTAATAAAAGATAGGATACTACCTAGAACAACAAGTAAAATTAGAAAGCACCAGGTGTGCAAAAGTCCTCTGAGGAAAAAAAAATAAACAAATGAAAACATTTTTCAGGGGCATAAAAGAAGACTTAAATTAATAAACAGACATAAGGGGGACCTGGGTGGCTCAGTCAGTTGAGCATCCAAATCTTGATTTCGGCTCAGGTCACGATTTCAGGGTCATGGGATCAAGCCTGGTGTCCGGCTCTGCGCTCAGCAGGGTATCTGCTTGTTCTTCTCCCTCTGCTCCTCCCCCTGCTTGCGTTCTCTCTCTCTCTCTCTCAAATAAATAAATAAAATCTTAAAAAACAAATAAATAGACATAACATGCTCCTGGATAGAATGGCTGGGCAACATAGAGATGATAAATTTCCCTGAATAAAAAGACATATAATTCCAATCAATGTCCTAACAGGATTTTGTACTTCATTGGTATCTAAGAGAGGTATCATCACCAATGAATGGGCAAGAACAGATTATTTATTTAGTAAAAGGAGAAGTAGACTCACAGCATGGAGAAGTTGGATCACAACCTCACACCACATGCAAAACTGTAAGCACTAGATGAATGAGATGAATTAAAGAATGAAATATGAATAGTAAAACTTAAGAAATATAGCAAACAAATACAAAACATATATTTGTGACCTTGGAGTAGATGTCGTTGTTGTTCTTGTTGTTTTGTCAAAACCCAAAAGAACAAATGATAGAGTCGGGGCAGGGAGGGCAGGGGGGTGCCAAAAAGATATGAATATGTGTTTCCCAGAAAGGGAAACAGAAATAGCTAACATGTAAACAAAGCTCATGCTCACTGATAGTCAGAAAAATGCAACTGAGAACAAACCATGATGGTATTTTATACCCATCAAATTGGGAAAAAAATCAGACCATCGGACAATATTCAGGGATGGTGAGGATATTTAAGAAATGGGACGTCTCCTGCATGGGTTGCTGGTGGGAGTAATCCACGAGGTATTTTGGAGCGGAATCTGGCAGTAATCAGTGAAATTAAATACACAAAAATCCTGGGATCCTAGGACCCCTACTTCTGGGTGTCTATCCCAGAGACAGTCTCCCAAAGGTTCACAGCAAGACATGGATGGGATCTGCTTTTGAAGCAATATTTGAATTGGCAGTTGGAGATACAGAGGCGTCTATCAGAGGCAGAACAGAGGAGTAAAATGTGCTTCTGTTACACAGTCCCTTACCTGCAATTATTTTTGGTAAAGATTTTATGTATGTATTTATTTATTTATTTGAGAGAAAAAGAGAGAATGAGTGGGTAGAGGGAGGAGCACAGGCAGAGGGACAATCAGACTCCTTGCTGTCACGGAGTCTGACGTGGGGCTCTATCTCGCAACCCGGAGATCATAACCTAAGCCAAAATCGAGAGTTGGACGCTCAACCTACTGAGTCACCCAAGCACCCCTCTTGCCTGCAATTTTTAAAAGCAAAAACCTCTGAAAATATGAAGTTTTTTTTTTTTTCATAAATTTGGGACAAACTTATTTGGTGGCAAAACTTGACCTGAACCGACACGAAGCTAGTTAGATTCTTTCATATATTAGTAGGCTTGATGACAGGATGCTGCCCAGGGCTTGCAGAATGAGATGCGTAGTCCAATGCCACCTAATTATAGCACACAAAACTATACAAAATGTATTCAAGGAGATGTACCTATAAATGTATGGAAGGCAGATTCGAAGACCCCCAATTAAATTCACCAGCAAGGATGCACATATGGGGAGTCAGAGATTGGGATTTAGGATGGGACATTTGGAATGAAAGAAAAAACATTTTTTTTTAAATGGACTATAGAAAATAAAAAATGAAATGGAGTACACTTAAATGAAAATGAAACGAAATGAAATGAAATGAAATAAAATAAAATATAAAATAAAATAAAATAAAACAAGGCCAATAGAGCATCATAGACCAGCAGTTCAGCTGTGAAGGGCAACTTCTAGAGCAGGTTTCTACATATATGTTGTTTCATTTTTACAAAAGTCTCATTCTCCAACACAATAACTAAAGACTTTCTAAAACCTCTATCCTCCCCATACGTTGGGTACTCAGAATTTAGGGCTCGAAAAGTATGTGTTGACTGGAAGTCTCTTACAGCCAAATCAGGTCACCTGGGGAGGATCATATGAAGGCAGTGTGTTCTCAACGTGGTCAGCCCAAGGGAACTATTATCCAACCAAAAGAGCAATGGGTTTGTGAGTAGACCTGGCTTCAACTCCCAGCTCTGTCTGCTGGGTGACCTTGGGCAAAGTCTCTTTGCCTTTCTGAGCTTCAGTAGTCCCTACCTGCTCTTTGCCTTGTCTCTTCCCCCAGACGACCCCTGTGATGGAACTGTTCTGGATTTCTTGCAGGTGAAAACAAACATACCCTCTGACACCTCCGTCATTTTGCATATCTGGTCTTCTCCACTAAGCTACATGCTGATCACACTTCATTGGTCAGGGAAATCCCCAATTTACCTTTCAGATCAGTACGAACCTCACTTCCACTGTGAAGCCTGTTCCTTCTCTGTTCGACTTGCATCTGAGATAGACTTCACTTCGGACATTTTCCAAATATTCTTTGGATGATTTGAATGCATGACTGTTTTGCATAAAGATATAAATACCTGGAGGACAGGGGCTGTACCTCATTCATCTTTATCATCCTGAGGCCTAGCACATATTAGGTGCTCAAAAACGGTTGGCCTTCACTTTGGGGCTTTACTATTTTTCCAATCGTGCAACTACAGTCAACTGACGTCCCGGAACTTTCTTCCTCAAATGTAAAATGGGGCAAATAATATCGCATAGCGTTGGTGAGAAATGAAAACACAGAATCTCAGGGTGAGAAGGAATCCCAAGGGTCATTCGTCCAACCATCCAACAGAAGCAGACGTTTCACAGTGGCACATGGTACCTCCCAAGGTAGCCCAAGTCCATCTTTGGGCAGGTCTGGCTTTTAGAAATGAGTTGAAATCTACTATTCTCCTGGGTCTTCTGGGGATGCAGGAACACACTGGGGTGAGCTAGCCTTAACTCTTATCCCACGTCACACTGTGAGCATGTAGTCAAGACATTTACAACAATGTTCCCTTCATCCAGCGCTTGGGGGAATAAGCTGATCTATGAAATATTCAGATGCTTTCTCTCATATTTTGCAGTTTGTTATTTAACTTGGATGAGTCTCATCAGAATATTTCAAAGTATGTAATAGATTTCCCTGCCTATTTACACAGGGGGTATGGATCATCTTTTCACCAAGTTGTAAATACGAATGACTATATTAGTGATGTAGTCTTTAAAATGGGGATGTTCTCGGGACTCTGGGAAGTGAATGGGGGAGTTGTCCCTGTACTAATTGATCCTAAGTTGCTCTGTTTTCCATGTGTTTTGTGTTTCCTGTTACTTCTTGTTATTTCTCTTTCAACACAAAGCTGGAAGCATCCACTCGTTGCTTCTGTAATTGTGTTGGCTTCTAATAAGTCCTTCCTGCCCACCTCTGAATGGTTTGCTTGGGAAGTACCATCTCCAAAACTGTTAGTAATGTTTGTAAAGTAAGAGTAAATAGGATCACTCTCTGTGAGGCCCTTCTATGAGCAAAAGGGGCCTTGTGCTATCTATTTTGATTTAGGTTCTTCTTTACTTTCTTCCAGTTGGCTGTGTGCTGGATAGAAGGGTTTACCCAATATTTCATTGTACTGATGTGTCCCATTCCAGCTCTGTCTTTGCCCTTCTTCACCTTGTTTGTATCTCTGAAGGCTGACACCTAAGATCACCCAGCTTCCTCTGCCATCTGGATTTCAGTTGAGTTTGGTCAATATTAATTAATCTCCCACCAGGGGGAGATTGGAGGAAAAAAGGAGAGAGAAGTTAAAGGTATAATCTCCATTCCATTTCTTTCCCAGGGCATGTTCCCCAGTTAGGGGCTGCCACCCTCCATGACCACAGTTCTTGGCAGGTGGCCTCTCCTCCAAGGCTCCAGGTCTCACTGGCTCTGGTGACACCCTTCTTTCCCCTTATCCTTTCAAGCTTTGGGGTGGTAACAACTTCTCACTGTTGTTGGTTCCTGGGTGATTCATCATCCCTTATTCATTCCCTTACCGCCACCCACACCTCGGAAGCTGTCACTCCATTAAAGACCCTTGAACCATCTGAGTGGATTGTTTCCTGCTAGCCTTGACTGAAGCACTCACTCATCCAACAAGTATTTACTGAGCACCTACTATGTACTCAATACTGGGGATACACAGGTGAACAAGACAGACATGTTCTTTCCTTTGGGCAGCCTAAGTCTAACAGGGGAAGACAGTTGTGAATGTGATGAGCATTTCAAAAGGGGAGTGTAGGGTGCTTCGGGAGCCCACAACTATGGTAAAGTGGTCCCCAGGTAGGAAAATGCAGCTATCCATATACACAGCTAAAATAAAACCTTCATTCCCCAATTTTCTCCTGCCTCGGTTCACAATAAAACAATAGTTTCCATCTTCCAGGTCAAACAGTGACACCAAGAGACTACTGTCCCAACTTTCTTGAGCTACAGAGATCTAGAGGTGAGAGAGAGGGAGGGCAGTGGGCCACCCATGCCTTGAAGGGAGGAACGGAACCCCAGTTTGTGTTCAAACTCGAAATACCCTCAACTGTCCCCACCCCAAATCCGATGCCCATTAGGGTCTCCCAAATACTTCCTGTAATTCCCTCCTGCTTCCAGGGGACACTCCACATAACACAAAATAATGACACTAAATCTAAAGGTAAAAGGAAAGACATGATTACCAGATTAATACATGGTGAAAAAAATTCACATTTCTGATAGATACTTAACAGTGCATTGGTGATTAAATTAATTGCACATGGCGAACAGAAAGATAGCTCTTTAATGCACGTTAAATATTAACAATTTGAGATAATAAGAGTCTACATGTCTCCTCTTTACAGCTTCCTTTGTCAACGAAATGTACTTTTGTCGGAAGAAAGAGATGGTTTGGAATGTGATAGTCTTACCCAATGAAGGCTAGCACTGCGCCCTGCAACACCAGGGCCACCAGCAATCAGCTTAATCATAAATGACCGGAACCAAATGGATTCAGGCAGCCAGGCTGACTACTGAGTTTAAAAGTTTTATATATCAAGAGTCTGAATGCCAACTAAATCAAAACCTTTCAAGGCAAATCAAAGGGCCAGCAGACTTCTCCCTGCTTCTGCCAAAAGCTTTGTTTCACCATTTCCTCCCAGGGCCATCAGGAGGCAGCGGCTGCGGGGGTGAGGTTCAGCCACATCTAGGGGCTTCCATACCTGCTTACCTGCTCCGTCATCCCCAGAAAGCCAGCCATCACCTTTACATGGAGAGCCTCGGAGGGTGGGTTGCCCGGTAGGTTGGGGGGTGGGGGGAGAAACGAGAAGCAAAAAAACTTGATTGATTGCAAGCCCAGCTATGATGTCAGCATGAATTAATGTTTCCCACAGGCATGCTAATCAGCTCCATGACATAATAACGGCTTCTATTACACCGGTGGGACATCAAAGTTATTCCAAAGATAACATAACACAGCACTTGAAGCCCCAGGAAACTTCCACCACGCTTTTAGATGTTTTATAAGGTTACCAATCTTTTCAATGCTGGGGAAACAAAAAAGCTGAAAGGAAACAGAATATTGAATTTGGGATGAATCAGGGTTGGAAAGTGATTTCATTACAAATTCCAAATGTTCAAAGAGATAGTAGCAATTAAAAAGCTGCAAGGGGTCGCCATTTAGAAACAGCTCTGTGCAAACTTTTCTCAGGCAGGCAGATGGGCACAATTCCCAATTTGGAAAAAAAAAATCTAAGTCTGTATGAAAGGTATTTGTTCAAATGAGCAAATGAGCCCACGAAAAGTGGGAAAGGTAGGAGAGTGCGGAGCTCAAGCTTTGCTTCTCTCCCCTGACTTCTTCCAGATATTTGTCTTTGGGCCAACTATTAATATCTCTGAGACTCGTTCTTCCTCTAGAAACTGGAAATCATGATATCTAGCTCATAGCAGAGTTGGAGAGCTAAATCGGGGAATATATTCACAGCGTGGTATCAGAGCGGGCACCTGGTCAATGCTCCTGTTATTATTACTCTCGATGAACATTTGACATTACTCAACACCGATACACTATTACTACTAGTAGTAACACTTGTTTACAGCATGGGCTGTGCTACGGATCCATGCTCACCACCCTTTTAAGTGCTCACAATCCTATGAGCTAGGTACCATTAGCCTCATGTACAGATGATGAAATCGGGGGGCAGAGAGGTTGAAGTTACCTGCCTGAGACAAGGCGTGACAGCTGGAGTTCAAACCCATGTTACTTTCTCTACACTTTGCAAACAACAAGGCACACACACACTCACACAGACACGCAGCACACTTGTGCACCATCTAGGGCAAATGCTGCCATTCCCTAACCATTTACTATGATGACTGCAGACTCGGTTTTTGCAGCTTGGCCTACCGGGATGTGAGGCCCAGCAACTCCACTTACTCAGAATGACCTTGGCGAAGTCACTCAACCTCTCTGAGACTCAGTCTTTGATCTGTACAATGGGAATACTCTTAGAACCGACCCCTCAAAGTCTTGTTGAGGGAGTTAAATGAGATGGTACCTTTCAAGAGCTTAGCACAGTGACTGGAGCTTGATATACACCTGATAAATTTGGCTATCACTATTATTATCAACAAATAAATAGTGGGCATCTCTCTGTCTGTCTCTGTCTCTCTCTCTCATAAACACACACACACAGTCCAGTGGCAACCCCAGGCATATCTGGGATGGAAGCTTCTAGAAGGGGACGTGTCTGACACAAATATTTGTGCCACCAGGATTCCCTCAGAGCATCTGAGAGTTACAGAGGAGGGGGGAGGAGGGAAGGCAGGTAGCCACTCCTCATGCTACAGATGTCCCTTTCTCAGACCCTCTGCAGGCGGAACCCTGTCTCTGCAGCTGCCCCCTCCCTAGGTGTGTGAGTGGTTCTGAGGGATGCCCACAGGCAGACTCTAGGCCCTCCCTGGGGGTGAGGCTCCCAGGGTCTAGAATTCCACTGAGATGTGGGAGAACAGGGTGTCTCCATGCCTCCTCTGCGGGCCCGCTGACCATGTTTCCTCATGGTTTCCCACTAGAGGAGGAAGCCTCAAAGTTTGTCTACTTGCCCAGCCTCCTGTCTGCCACGGCTGTCAGATCTGTGTGTTTATTTGTGGAGAAACAGAGGACACCTGGCTCCTTTACTTGATAAAAAGGGCAACCCAAAGTAAAAGGGGCACCATGGCTTTTCTGGTGTTTTTGCCACCATGAGAGTCTGACAGGGGACAGCGGTGCTGTGAGGAGGGTGGCATGGAGGCCATCCTCGGTCCTCGGGGGATTCACTGTCAAAGCCTCTCTCTGAGCCCCCAGGGGGCCTCCTCTGAGGACCCATCTGCAGGCCAGACAGCTTGACCTGAGGAAGGACAAGAGGGTTAAGTAGGAAAGGACAGGAGCAGAAGCCAAGGAGAGAGCACAAAGGACAAGGGAAGAGACAGCCAACAGGGACATGGAAAAGAGTAGCAGCCCCTGGGAGAAAATGCTGTGTCTCTAACCATGGCCTTGGTTGTTACCCATTTCACTTAGTTTATGAAGAATGAATGAATGAATGAATGAATGAATAAAACCTAAAATCAGCTACAACTGTGCCTCAGAATTTGCTGGTTCCTTCAAGTGAAGAAGCCTGACTAACCTGGTTTTCCTTTTGCTTCTGGAAATTTTATAATGTGTGTGTGTGAGGTATTTCCCTTGATTTGTTTACTTTCTTCCAACTTTTTAGAATGGGCAGTATTGAGGAGGAAGATGTCTAAATTAAAGAAGCCAACTCTTATGACTTTCCCCAGTTTAGTGGCAGTCTGCTCTTCTGAAGCTGAACTAAATTTGGTACCTGATGCATTCATTCTACAGATTATTCTCAACTATGGTGTCTAACTGGGGACTCATTGGTCACACATCCCCTGTCCCTGGGTTGCTTTACGGTCTAGAGGAGGAAAGAAATACAATACGGAGTGGTCAGTGCAGTACTAGACACATCTGGTGACCAGCTCACACCTGCTGGGCCTTCCCTCTGATTTCAGCCAGCGCTGGAAGGACAGCACCTGGTAGGGTGTGTCCCACTGCAAGCCAACAAACACCCTGCTTATCACGCAGCTTCCTTTGCTGGCTGCCCCTTGACATCCCAGTTCGTTCTAGAAGCATCAGACCTACTCTCAGGAGCATGGAGACAGGCATCCTGATAATGTGTCAACCAATCACTAAATGGTGAGTGGGCGGGTGATGACGTGTCAACCAATCACGGGATGGTGAGTGGGCGGGTGATGACGTGTCAACCAATCACTGAATGGTGAGGGGGGTGCAAATCGAGATGCATGGGGATGGAGAGGTGGAAACGTGGCCCACGCAGAAAGCACAAGGAGGAACTAGAAAAACATGGCATGTTTGAGGGACTGTACCTAGCCAGGAAGTTAGAAAAACATGTCTGTGGGACCAGATGGAAGAATTCTTCCCTGTCCTTGATGGCAGCCCCAAGAGCTACCCTTTGCCATCACAAGTAATTGTGTGGGCGACGGCAAATGACTTTTTTTTTTTAGCAAACATATTTGCATTTTGTGAAAGACCTACAAGAAAGCCTTTTGTATGGCAGGTGGAGGCCTTCGGCTTGCTGGACCAGAGAAAGCAAGCAAAGAGCACAACAGAGCAGGTAGAACTTCTAGGACCCTCAGTCTTTTCATCTGTAAAATGAGCCCGTACCTCTCAGGCAAAACTGAGTTACTGGTACCCATTGTGTCACACTGCAGATAGTCAGTACAACCAATCCAGTCTGGGAAAATAAATACGGTTGGCCAAAACTTCTATTTACCAAAATGACAGACCACATCCATCCAGCCATCTCTTGGAAAACCATGTGTAAAGAGCTTCCACCAAGTTAAGATATTCCAATTTAACACAGCAGGGCCGGGGAAGGGCACGGGGGTAAAAGGCAGAGGGACTGGAAGCGTAATTGTACATTTTGACATTAAATGAATTACATGGAAATTATATGCAAATCATTATGTAAATGCGGCATATGTTGTTTTCGCGTTAACAGCTTGGACACTTTTAATAATTGCAGCATTTTTCAGGGTGAATTAAGAGCCCCAGTAAACTATATTTAGGATCCACTTCAGATGAACAGGATTTAATGGCCTTTGTGCTTCATTTTAAGTGGCTCAGGTTAAGAGAGAAACTTGAAATTCTCTTCCTTGGCCCTCCGAAGGCCCTCATATATTATACCAGATTCTTCCGATGACAGTGATGATCTAGGACAATTAATAAGCACATTAATGCCAAAAGCCTTTGAAAATACAAACTTCTCAAGAGAGCACTGCTTTATCTTATTTTATCCTTTTATATCTTGTGAACTGATGTCAATGATTAAAAAGAAATATCCTTCTCTCTATTGTATTATTCCTCCCTAGTTTAAGAAAAAGCAATCCCAACATCGCATGAGCAGATGCAGTGCCATTGTTCCTTTAGAGAGTGCAGTTGCCTGGAACACCTCTGATTTCTTCATCTAAAAAAGAGAGCACATTCTTGGTTCTTTTTCCCTCACTCTTGCAAAACATTCTCAAAATGTTTATTTTCTGAGAAAACTCAGCCACTGCCCAAGCATGGCAGGTGCAGCGAGTGGAGAAGGGGCTTTCGATTTCCTTTGCAGACCCTCATTTCTGGCGATATTTTAGACCAGATAACCTGAAGACTCTCGGATTACAAACCCTCTAGAACTAGAGGATGACATACAATGAACATCCATTTAAAGGCAGCAAAGCGGAGCTTGAAAAAAAGAAAGAAAAAAATCAGGGAAATCCCCCAAAGGCTTAAAACAAAGAAGCATTTGAAGTCTGCAGAGTTACACGTGAAACGATACTGCAGCTGTCCCAGGGTGGGGTTCATGACAGCCCGTCGGGGCAAAATGGGGGCTGAGGTTCTCACTGCCACACAGGGATAGGAATTAAGGCTGAAAGTCAGGACACGAAAAGAGCTACATCCTCTGACAGGGTGGACCAGACAATCTTCTCTCCAGCAAAGAGAGATAAAGAACTCGACTTGTCTAGACCTACGCCTGGGTGGGAAAAAAAATGTCACCATCTCCCGTGAGGATTCACAATGAATCTGGGGGTTTGCGGGGAATATCCCCACAAGCAGATATAAACAAGCACACTGGACCAGCTCCCACAGGTTTCTCTCACATAAAGCCCCACTGACAATGAGGTCACAATGCAAAATTACAAAACACAGGGAAGAAAAATCAGTTCCCTGGGCACCTAAAAGGCGGGGCCTCCAAGCTTCTCTTCCGGCGCCCAGGGATAATGAGTCTGATGGTCTTGGAAAGAGATTCATCTCTGCACCGTCTATCTGACCCCACAAACCCTGCTGATGGATCTATTTCCCCCTGAATGTGGCTTCTGGTGGAGGACCCTCTGTGATCTCCACACGAAGAGTCAGGTCAACATAGAGAAAAGGGGAAACGCTCATGTTTGTGTGGATGGAAAGATGGCCATGAACTTCAAATCCCCAAGCCGTCCAATCCTGGCTAATTGCCCACATAGAAGCGAGACTGTCTTGCCTCAGAGCAGCATTCAAGAACTAAAAATGCTGCCCTTCCTGAAGTGTTTGACCTAAACCATCAGGTTCTGAGTGACGGATTTATACTGATGGAATTTTAAGCAGCCTGACAGACATTTTGGATAGGACTTCTGGGCGAGCAAATGAGGCCTCAGAAGTAGTTCACCTCATACGCAAGGAGAAGACAAATTTGAGGAAATGCAAGTTCTTGGGGCAACTGAGTTCTATGAGTGACTAATCCTAATAACTCCTACTTCCTGTTGAGGGGCCTGCAGTGAATCTCTCTGGTCCATTCTAAAAGAAGCCCCATCGCCTTAGCCTCTTTTCAAGGACATGATGATTTTGCTCCAATCTACACTCCCAGCCACGTCTCCCAGGGCTCCAAGCAAACTGGATACCAGCTGTTTTCCAACTCAGCTTTTACTCCTCCACTCTCTGCTGGGGATACCTGTCTCTCTGCCCCCCCCATCCCCAGTCCCCATTCCCATATCCACATAGTCAACGGCTACTCATTCTTCGAAGCATGACTCAAGTGCCTCTTCTTCCAGGAAGCCTTCCAGAAGTGACCCCACATGCCTGGAGATGCTACCACACTCTGTCCACACCTCACTTCCAGCCCTTAACCTGTTACACCTTCCATTATAGTTCCTGGTGACCTCCAGCCTGGGGCTCCTGAAAGATGAGCCTTGGGAAAATGTCTATTGAATCATTTGAAGAGTTGTATGAATTAATTCTGGAGACCTTTCTCTACACTATCACACAACAGTGCCTGTGCCACAAAAACCTAAGCACCCAGGTGTCCTCACGTCCTTCCGTACCTAACATGGGCTTGGCTCCCTGCAGGCCATAGGTAAGTGAAATATTGAGGTCAAGTTTCAACATTTCAGTCATTTGAATGCCCGTTGTACATCATTTCTCTATCTGAATATGACCTGCGTATTATTTAACATTTTTCTTTAAATTGACTCACTATTTTTTTTAGATTTCATTTATTTACTTGAGAGAGAGCACGTGAGCATGAGCCGGGGGGGGAGGGGCAGAGGGTGAGGAAGAAGCAGACTCCCTGCTGAGCCTGGAGCCTGGACGTAAGGCTTGATCCCAGGACCTGGAGATCACAACCCAAGCAGAAGTGACACTTAACCAACTGAGCCACCCAGGTACCCCTAAACTGACTCACTTTTAAAAGTCTAGATCAATATATTTTATTTTTATTTATTTATTTATTTATTTTTAGAGAGAGTGCATGTGTGAGCAGGGGTGGGGGAGAAGCAAAGGGAGAGGGAGAGAGAATCCTCAAGCAGACTCTCTGCTGAGTATAGAGCCTGCAATAGGGCCGATCTCACAACTCTGAAATCAGGATCTGAGCCGAAATCACGAGTTGGGCGCTTAACCGACTGAGCCACTCAGGCGCCCCTAGATGGATCTATTTGAAAAGGAAACTTTTCATCACTACCATAAATGAGAAATTAATATCACTTGGAATAAGAAGAAATTGCCATACAAAATAAATACAAGTATAAAGACAACAATACTATGAAATTCTCATTGGATGTAATTGCTTGCCCAGAGCTCAGTGCTTGAGGCTTCTGTGTTTTTATTAAAAGGGGAGGTTAACAAACGTTTGACAGGTGTCAAAGCCTCAATCAGCAAACTCAGAGTTCCTGTTCTGGGTAATTGGTGCTACTGAAGGAGCGCATGAAAGGGAATCTCCTAGTCACCACTGATTCAAGGTGATTCGGTGCACTGCCTTGGGAGGTCCTAACATCATCTTGCTTGTTTCCAGCAGTGGGTGTTCAACAATGGGGGGGAGGTGCTGGTATAGTGCAAGGGATGCTTGCTACAGAATAAGTGAGATTCAAATTTGAACCCCAGTGTTGTCACCGAATGGAGGAATGATCTTAGAAAGTCCTGATGTATTTGAGCTCCAGTTGTCCATCAATGAAATAAAGGTAATAGACCTGCTTTTCAAGGGCTGTCCAGAGCTTTGACATAATATCTACAAAAGGACCAGGAAAGGACCTGGCATGTGGTAGGGTGCTCACTGCACCCTGATAGTGCTATTCATTATTGTTGGAGGTGTTATTATCTGAAGTACCATCAAAGAGCACCTCTGAAGGAAGAAAAACAGATGGAACCAAGGCAGATGTTACCAGGAGCCAAAGACAGACACAGAGGCTGTGCCCAAGGCTGAGGACCAGCATTGTTCTACTTCTCACTTTGCACAGCGATGGCCAGAACTCAGCCCCAAACAAGGAAGTTGATAGGAGACTGGCTTGGCATGGGATCCAGGCACCCGGGGTATTCTTTACCATGACTGCCAAGTGTCTGTCGGTACCAGGGTGATGAGACACTGAGGGCTGTCATTCATGACCACCCCCCCACCCCGCCAGTGAGCACTACAGTCCCTCAGAGTGGGTACAAGGGAAGCAAGGGCAGGGAGTGGGAAGGGTGCCACTCCAGGGGTGAGGGAGCCATCTGTAGAATCAGGAGAATCAGAGAGGGAGAGATTGGACCAAAAATGGGACCAGATTGGGACAAACATGCCCTTACGACCATCTCCAACTCCAAAGTCCCAGAAATTACATGGAAAAAATATATACTGTGAGTATTCTATATATACAAGCCACAGAGGCACAGAGCCCCACCCCCCCACCTTGATATCATTGGTCTTCTCATCTTCAGAGGGAAAGATCCAGAAGTGACCAGACAAAAGGAAGACTTGTAAGCTGTGCCACGCTCAACTGAAAGAGCACAAGATAAGTGAAAAAGTCTCAAGTTTTTGGCCTACATGACATTTAAATAATGCATTTGGCTTTCCACTTTCCATCCATATGCGTAATACTACATGTTTACTCAGATACTTGCCATGTACAAAGAAAGAACTCAGGAAGGAGGTTCATAGTTTTCATTGCTAGAGTCCACCATTAGGAAGAGAACAGGAAAAAAACAGAGAGAAAAGAAATTGAGCAGGGTGGGAGTCGGGGATCTGCCAATTCTCTGATTATGGTGTCTATACAAGACCATACGACTAATTTAAATATTTTCTTCCCAAGGTGTCTAAACTGACCAAGTGTTTGAGTATCACACAAGCCTGGCACAAAGTAGTTTTGAAAATAGCCTGCGTTCTCACACCTGGGTCTTGAAATGTTAGTGATGAAGAGGGTGGAGTAGAGTCTCCTTAACTTTCAGATGTTGGTACTACCCCTGAGTGCCCCCATTCAAGCTAAAGTTAAGAGCCAGGAGACTCAATCCGTGCCCCACCAATTGCAACAGAATGTCCTTAGACCAGTCTTTTTAAACTCCCTAGGTCACAATATCCCTCATCTATAATACAGACGAGCAAAATAAAAGTTCACTTTGAGTGGGCCTTTCTAATGTGCTAGATATCGTACTTGGAGCTTTAAATCAGTTTCTCTTTTATTTACAGAGGTTTCACTATTTTTAGAGGTTATTTCATTCATCCTTACAACCTTGGGAAGGAAGGACTACCATTCCATTTTACAGATGGAAAGTCAGGGTCAATGAGAGTTGTGTCCTTGTGCAAGTTAATAGTGGATATAGCCAGAAGTCAAACCTACATCCATGTGTGTCCTTTCAGTGTTCATGCACTCATTTCTTCATTCATCAAATGTTTGTCAAAGGTCTTCTGTGTTCAGAGATAAGCATTATTCAAAAATTTATCCTATACGGGAGCCTGGGTGGTTCAGTCAGTTGAGCATCCAACTTTTGACTTAGGCTCAGGTCATGATCTCAGTCTCGTGAGACTGAGCTCCGTGCTCAACAGGGAGTCTGCTTGAGATTCTCTCTCTCCCTTTCCCTCTGTCCTCCCCCGACCCGAAAATAAATAAATAAATCTTTTTAAAAAAACTTACCTTACAGAAATTCTGTGACTATCACTAAGCCAACAGGTAAATGCACTTTTGTAAGCAGTTAAGTGAATGAATGAATGTATGCCGTACGCCTTTTACTTCACAGTGGTAGCTAACTGCTGGTGAGAACTTTCTAGGTGTCAGGCTCTGGAGAGGTGCCCCAGCAGGTAGCGGATCCAGTACCCCATCTGCTCACGTCCCCCTGGAACCACTGTTTCAAGGCCTCTCTGAGATGCCAGTGTCCTAGGACCCCACTGCCTCCTGCAGCAACCTTCAACTTCCTCCACTCCGGAGTCAATCCAAGGAAGAGCCAAAAACTTAGAAAAACCTTCCGCTTGGAACCAGTCTCCTCTAGTTGGAACCAGTCTCCTCCAGGAGAAATCCTAAAGTACCCTGGAAACAGCGACTCTCTTATCCCAACAGATGATAGCAAATTCTTCTTCCTCCCTGGCAGCAATCTCTGTTGGGGAGGAAGTTGGGCAGCATGGACCAGCTCCATGACCAGCTGTCCCACTTGAGAGCCCACTTGGATAGACACTTGGGCCTCTCCACGATGATGCTGGTAATCCCTGGAAGATATGTTCCATCCTCATCTGAGCTGGGGGCTCCCTCACCTCAAGGCCCCTTTGCTTACATCACACAAACACACTACAAAACACATGGCCCCAAAGAGGGAAGGGGTGCCCTGTGTGTGTTAATGGGCTCACCATTGATTTTTCTCTAATACTTGGTACTTCTTAAGACAACTTGGCATCTAAAGTACCAAGGTCAGAAGTTAACCTCTTGACTATTCCATAAGAAAACATCCATTCCTTTGGAATAGAATTGCACCAAATATTCCATTCCGTTTAAGCAAAAGACTTAAGATGCATGATAACTTGGGGTGCCTGGGTGGCTCAGTCGGTTGAGGGACTGACTCTTGATTTTGGCTCGAGTCTTGATCTCAGGGTCCTGGGATTGAGCCCTGCGATGAGCCCTGTGGAGGGCTCCGCACTCAGCGGGGAGTCTGCTTGAGGATTCTCTCCCCCTCCCTCTGCCCCTCCCCCAGCTCACACTCTCAAATAAATAAATCTTTTTTTAAATGCATGATAACTTGATAGCAAGCACCTATTTGTTGAAAACCAACTTGCTCCATGATTTCCAATCCTTATGAGATTTTGATGATCTCATGACACTTGATTCTTTTCTGAGAAGTAAGAGAGAAGGACTCAGACCAGCAAATGTAATGATGGGTAACAACAGTGTCTTTTAAGTGGAGAGGGAGAAGTTAAAGGAATTTATTGTTTTTATCATTCTAATTAGTTGTACCCAATAAATAAACACACAGAAAAAAAAGATTTCTAGGGAAGAGAAAAAAGCACTGTTCCACAATAACTAAAGACAGAAAAACACTATTACACAGGAACTAAACAAAAATATAATTGACATTGGATGATACTGCCATCCTCTGTGATGTTGAGATGGTCCACTTCAACACAAGTCTATTCGGCTTTTATTGTCAGCTTCAGTCAATTCCCTTTGAAAAGAAAAATCAAACTCTCATAGACAAACAAAATCTCAAGGGCCTGGGATCCAGTTTGAGAAATGCTGTTTGGGGAGCATCAGAGGCTATAAAATTAAAATAGGTTTGCTGCTAGTGGTGAAATGGATAGTCGGAGGCCTCTTCTTAAAGACTATCTGAAAGGCCAGGATTCTACATGCTGCAAATGGAAAAAATCACAGGACTGGAACCATCCAGACCCTAGAGCCTGACCTTGACGCTGTCCCTTACTTCCTTTGTGACCTTGGACAAATCCTGTAACATATTTGAGCTTGTACTTCATCACCTATAAAAAGAGATTAGACTTCTTCAGGAGGGATCCCTTATTCTGCCTTTTAACTCCAAAATCATGTGAAATTTATTTTCCTTGTATTTTTGTTGAGAAGCTCATGATATGTTAAGTTGAAGAATCATAGCTGAAGAAGGCTCGTAGTTGAAGAATCACTCTTAGGGAACCAAAGCAGAATAAGAGAGAGTGATGAAGGATGAGCCATCTTATGTAGTTGGACTTGACTCTGGGTTTCTTTCTCTTTGGTCAAATATCTGATAATGTTTTCCTTAAACATTTCTGCCTGGTCCTAGTTGCTGGAATGAAAAGAAGAAGACAGTGTTCATACATGTCCAGGACCTAGGGAGGAACAGCCCTGTGACGCCAGTGTGGTGGCAGTCACCTGGTCAGCAGATGGCACCAGGGACAGGCGGCTCCAAAGGTCAGAATGGATGGCCCAAACAGATCACCCTTCTGTGCCATTGGCAGCCAGCTCTAGAGAGCAGGATTTGGTCTTAGAGTTGGTG
The DNA here is from genome assembly GCF_003265705.2 of Callorhinus ursinus. Lineage (NCBI taxonomy): Eukaryota > Metazoa > Chordata > Mammalia > Carnivora > Otariidae > Callorhinus > Callorhinus ursinus. The sequence goes on along the minus strand of NW_027397118.1, from coordinate 1,469,397 downwards.
GATTGCTTTATCTAATCTTCCCTGTATAGGATGGCAGTAGTTTTAATATTTATGTTTGCAGTGGTGTTGGATGGTAGGCACCATGGCTTACCTATTGAGCAGCTATGGTTGGCAAAACCTTATGCCTATGGAAAAAGTGAAGCAGAGAAGGAAACTCTAATACTCTCACTAATATCTGTCCATTAAACAAAGATGAAGCACCCAACTAGTCACCAAGTGAAGAGGAGTAAATTTTCAACATAACCAATAGGTCCTAGTTTGGCAAGTCACCAGACTATGTGGTTTTCTGCACATGGAGTACAGAAAAGCAAAACTCGAATTCTGGTACATCAGCCCCAGAACCATGTGTGGCCCCTGGCAGATTCCCAGGGTGATGGCAAGAAGACAAATGGTAGAGCAAAAAGTTACCAGGACTCAGACTGCAAAGTCCTGGAACATTCTTATGAAGCTATCAGAATATCATTTTTTTTTTTTGCAAAAAAGCATCTTGACAAACGAGAGTATTCCATTTAGGAGTCAACTATTCCCCCGAGAGTTTAAGGAAGAGTGGAAAATGTGCTCTTCATATTTCTGTGTATTTAGATTATGTTTTGTCTTAATTTCACATCAAAGGGCAACCAATCTCAACAACAGTCCACGTGGCAACCGTTTTGTAACGGAGAGGACAGAAGCTAGGTATTAAGGATGGAAGTGTGGAAAAATAGAAAAAACTGGAGTCATGATGGTCCTGCAAAGCAGCTTATTAACTTGGACCACCTGTTTTTGGATTTTGTTTTGTAGGAAAATAAAAACCTATATTTTTAAGTCACTATTAATTAGGTCTCCTGTCATTTGCTTGCCAGATTACCAGTTTATTGTGCAAGAATGTAAGTCAGGAACGGCCAGATAGATGAGATGCACAGGGTAAGTAAGGTATGGGGAAAGGGCAAAGAGTTTCCATGCTCTTTGAATACCTTGCTCTTCCCAACCCAGAAGTTCTCCTAACCCCATCCTTTGAGTTTTTATGAAGACTTCATTACATAGGCACGATTGATTAAATCACTGTCCCTTCTCCCCTTCCTGGAAGTCAGGCAGGTAAGACTGAAAGTTCCAACCCTCCAAGCACATGGTTGGTTCCCCTGGCAACCAGCCCCCATCCATTCATACTTTCCCAAAGTCACATCACTGACATATACTCAAGTGTGATTGAAAGGAATCTGTTATGAATATCAAGACACCTTTATTGCTCTTATCACAAAGGAAAGGGTTTTAGGAGCTTTGTGCCAGAAAAGGGGACTAAGACCAAATATCTACTTTTTATTATAAATCACAGTATCAACAACCACCAATGACACTAGGTCTGTGCAAGAAGAAACAGAGGGAAACAACAGAGCATCCAAAGAACCTGGAAATAGAAGAATCTTAAAATAGCCAACAAGTATTCACCAGAAAGCAAGGAAGATGAGTAGAGGAAGAGTAGCTACAATTAGAAGGGGGTCTTGCCCAATCTAATAGAGGGTGGTCAGGAGGGTCTACAGCATGAATTGAAGGGACTATAAGAATCTGGTTCCTCTCAACATCCCAAACTGGTATGACAGGACTCCCTTTTAGGAGAAGACCACACACTGAGGAGCAACTGGTAGAAACAGAATCAAACCTAAGTAGGAGAGAGTCAGTAGACACAAAGGAAGGAGAAGGTACAAATAAATGTGGGGGAGAGAAATAGAGTCCGGAAAGATCAGAAAGTAAGCCACATACTTTTTAACACTACAGAAACACACCAGAAGAGGGAATTCTCTGAAGTTATAAAAGCCACCCGGAGCTACACTTCCTTCTAAAAGCTCAGGAAAACTAATTTTATATAAAAGCAAGCACTCTATATGTACTAAAGGTAAACCCCATTCAAAGTTATTTAAGAAAAAAAAAAAAAAAAGAGGAAAAAGTGCAGAACAGCATTCCTGCAGACAAGGAAAGCCTGCCAAAAGAATACATCCACAAGACTGATCAGAACTATAAACTTTTATTCTGAAATGAGCTGAAGGGCGCCTGGGTGGCTCAGTCAGTTAAGCATCTGACTTCAGCTCAGGTCATGATGTTGGGATCCCAAGATCAAGTCCCATGTTGGGCTCTGCACTCAACAGGGCGTCTGCTTGAGGTTCTCTCTCCCTGCCCCTCTGTCCTTCCCCACTGCTCATGCTCTCTCTCAAATAAATAAAATCTTTAAAAAATAAATACATAAAAATAAATAAAATGAGCTGAAAGGCAATGAGAAAATATGCAGGACAAAAGAGAATAATATTAATCAGACTTAGGAAACCTGGAGAGGAAGCAACAGAAACTTTAAGAAGCAGAAATTTAAAAAATAATTTTAGGAAATGAAAATTAAACCAGAAGGAATACAAGTATGAATAAATATGACAGATGATGCCCTCAGGTAAGTGGAAGATCAAAACAAAAACATAGAAATACAAAAGAAATAAAAGAAGAGCCAAGCAGGGTTTGAAATAAAGAAGCAAATATCTAAGATGGGCAAAGACTGTCCAACATATGAATAATAGAAATGGCTTTAAAAATGAAAACCGAAACAAGGAAAGAGAATGAATACTAAACATTATAATTCAGGAAAACTTTACTGGAGAAAACAGATTTGAAACTATACGTTGAGAGAGTACACTGCATACCTGAGACTATTGACCCAAAGCTACCAATATTAAGCCATACTGTAGAAAAATTAGTGCATTTAGAAAGAAATAAGAAAAAAAGGAAGGGAGGGAGCCTGGATGGCTCAAGTAGTAGAGCATAGGACTCTTAATCTCAGAGTTGTGAGTTCAAGCCCCATGTTGGGGTTGGAGCTTACTTTAAAAAAAGAAAAGGAAGGAAGAAATTGGAGTAAAATATTTAAGGAATTCAAGGAAAGAAAATGTGAGTCAAGAATTTTGTATTTAATAAAAGTAACTTGAAAATGTGTCCTTTAAAACAAAGGACACAGACAAATGTTACTGCATCCAGGAACTCAAGGAATATTGTTCTCAAAAGCCGCTCTTGAGGAATTTTCTAAAATATAAGCTTCCGGCCATCAAATGACTTGAAAGCCATCAACACAAGGACTGGTGGTAAGCGCTAAATACAGTTCCTTGTGGGCTAAAACCCAATGAGGCTTAACAGGAAAGGAATATAATTTGTAAGGGCGACTAGGTCTGGGTATTGTGGCTACGTTACAACTATAACACAGAAGGAAGAAAGAGAAGAGAGCGTGGAAAATTTTAAAGAGTTTTCTCGATGACTGTGTTCGTGGTGTAGTGTTAGTATTGTTCTGAAACTCTTGTTTAATTTGGGGTAGGGTAAATGAGCGATAGGAGATATTCTGATTTCCTGTATCCTTGGGAACCAGGGCTCCCAGTGTAGGAAATGGAGGTGCAGATGTATTACAGAAGAAGCTAAGTTAATGCTTTTTTTCTTTTTTTCCTTGAAAGCAGTAACTACGGTCTGAAGTGGAATTAGAATCATCAGCATAAATTCACGGGGTCCAATCAATGAAGAGTTCTAAAAATAGCTGTCCATCGCACAAGGACTGCAATCTTGAAATACTATATAGACTGGGGCTTCTTAGAAAAATGGCTGATGTTTATGTCTAGGGCAGGAGTGTCAAAGATGAGTCTAAAATATCTTGTCCCATCAGACATCCAGAGACCTTTCAAAAAATTGGGGTCATGTGAAAAGATCTCAAGAGCCAACTCTGAACAGGCCAAAAAAGGGGACCACTGAAGCTTCGAAAACAAAGCATTACGATTGATTGCATCCCATCAAACATCTTTGAATTCATGAGTTTATGATGACATTTTGTAAATAAACATTTTATTTTAGAATAGTTTTAGTTTACAGAAAAATTTGGAGATGGTCCAGAAAGTTCCCATATGCCCCATATCCACTTTCCCCTATGGCTCCCATCCTGCATTGGTAGGATACGTCTGTTACAATTAATGGACTGATATTGATACCTTATTTTTAACTAAAAGTCCACTAACCTCAAACATCTCTCTGCTTATTGAGATCTGCTCTGATTTCTTTCATTAGGGTCTTGTAATTTTTCACCTACAGATCCTGCACATGTTTTGTTAGATTTATACCAAAATATTTCTTTTTTTCTTTTTTTGCCGTTACCTTCTGTTTGCCTCCCCCCTCCCTTCTTTCCTTTCCGTCCTTTCTTCCTTCATTATTTCTTTCTAGTGCTCAGTTTGTTTCTTTTTTTGGTGACCGTTCATAATGCAATTTTTAAAGATACTGATTGGCCACCTTTGGGCTGATAGGGAGCCTATTCGTTATCTTGAAAATTAGTAAATATTAGGGGAAGAATTGAGCCTTTATCCAACCTTTCCTATACAAACTATGCCACTGGGTGATCAAATGTAAATGAAAGCAAGCCTCTTTCTATATTCACATTTCTATTAAATGAAAAAAATAACAAAGTTAAAATATTATCATTTTGCAGACTCAAATGAAGTAAAGGAACTGAGCATTGAATGTCTACAGCTGCTAATATCACAAAAGAACCCCACTCATGGGCTTCTCTTGAAGGAACACACCACCAACTATATTCTTCCCAAACAGATCAGATGTGAGGGTTATCAGCCTCTGGGTCACATTGCAGGAAAAACAGCAGTTGAAGAACATGCCAAATGGCACCCTGATTTTGCAACTGGCAAAATCCAGACTGTGAGAAACTCTTAAGATCAAATGTCCTAAGTTCTTCAGCAGAAGTAGTTAAGGAATAGAGAAGACTAGAGAGAAAACCTATAGATGAAGAGAAACTTCAAGAACATAAAATGCCTTTAAAAATGGGCACGTGTCTAGAGGTGCCCGTTTGACCACAAAGAAAGCCAAGAGAGTGACATAAAAGTCAGGCTCGTGGGGAGAAAGAATGCTGTCATTGGAATGGGGGCACATGAAAGGTCTTCTGGGGTGGCTGGCCAAGTCCTCTTTCTTGATCTGAGTAGTGATTGCAAGGATATCTGTCTTAGAGTCAGTTACACATTTGGCGGGTGTGTGTTTTTTTTTTTTTCTGTCCTATTTTACTTTAAAACGTCAAAAACTATAGGAAGAAGAAAGAAAACGGAGTATTCTCGTCTTCAAGTAAGGTCAAGTACGCGATAAGCAAGTTACATACACTTACGAGTCATGAGTAAGTTAAACATTTTCACTTTACATAGGAGCCAACACTGTTGGATTAGGCTTATATAGCACTCTGCAAAATACACATCTGCCACTGCTGCTCTGAAATCCTGAATGCATCCTTTGTTACACCTCATCGTAACAATTATTCAAAGAAATTAGCAAGTGGAGGGAAAAAAAAGAGAGAAAGAAAACAATGCAGAAAAAGACTCCAAATTCAACAGCCTATCCTTCTGACTTTTGCGAAGATCACTCTGAGAGATTTTTCAAAAATCCCAGGAAATTGAAAACATCTCCAGTGCAGATGATCAAAGCCCTTCCTATGGGATACTACTTCATAACTGAATCATGCAAACTGCTGAGAAGTTTATACCCAACCTACATTTTCTGTGATGTTAACCTATTATTCCTGGCCCCCTTGTGTACCTATATTATTCTCAAAGATATCGGTAAATAGTTCTTCACCTTCCATCTTACCAGTCAAACATACGTGTACAGGAGAAGCTGAATGCATAAATAGTCTCCACTCACATATTTGCAGTTCAAAAGACTGGCCCTCAAAGGGAAAAGCTAGAGTTGAAATTTTCTCTTTAGAAGGGTTTAGATATTCACAGGAGCAGAGACAAAGACATTTATGGCAGAGGGAAGACAAGCAGCTTTATATATACAATGGGCAATGACTACATGGCTGTTTTTCCAGACTGGTCCTAATTTTGCCATATCTTTTTTTTTTAAAGATTTTATTTATTTATTTGAGAGAGAGAGAATGAGAGACAGAGAGCACGAGAGGGAAGAGGGTCGGAGGGAGAAGCAGAGCCCCGCTGAGCAGGGAGCCCGATGCGGGACTCGATCCCGGGACTCCAGGATCATGACCTGAGCGGAAGGCTGTCGTTTAACCAACTGAGCCACCCAGGCGCCCAATTTTGCCATATCTTACAGATGCCTAACAGTGGGGGTCTTCCCCAAGGTGGGAAAATCCGTATTTTCAATTTAGGGGTATGATAATCTTCTCTTCAAATGGATTAATCTTTCAGGTTTGGATTTAACCTAGACCTCAGCCAATGCTTCCCATTTTATAGATGGGGAAGACTGAGGTGTAGAGAAATGAATGCCCTCTCCCAAGATCAGACAGCATGAGAGTCAGAGCCACGATTTGGATGCAGAATTCCTGAATTGACTGCTGTCCATGGCCATCTAAGCAAAAGCGAACTCAAGAGATATTTGTCAAGTATCCTGGGACTGGGCTCCGTGTGGGGGAGCAGGGAAGATTTTTGCCAGGAAAGGCTGCTTTTAGGACATGTAACCCCCTGGGTATCAGGGAATGCAAAGAGGCAGCCTCGTTGGGCTCTCAGAGGAGGGAGTAAGCCTAGAAATCACACGTACGGAAAGGATCCAAGGGTCTACCTTTGAGCAATTGAGGCCCCTGGACCGCAGAGACCAGGACAGTGGTGGGAAACACAGACTTGGCGCAACCATGACACGGAGCAGATACTAGTGTGAAGACAAAGGAGGAGGCATAGCGCCCGTGAAGGAATGGTGTCATGGCCAATTCTATCCCAGGACCAACCTGGGGAAAATTCTGAATCCCTAAAGATCTTAGGTGGATGTTGACAGAGTTTGGGGTCAGCCTGCTGCCGGCTGGAATTATCTAGATGACTAGAGGTGAACATTTCACCAGTCTCCTCTGGTTGCTGAAGTCCTTTTTGGAAATATGTACTACATAATTATGACAGATTTCTGCGACCATGAACTAAAAAAACTAATTTCACCTCTGTCAATACAATATAATCTCCCTTCCACTCCAGGGTGTCCAGAAAGTAAAATGTTATCAGTGGGAAAATTGCACGTATTAAAATCTTTCCAACTTTAATGTTGTTCCAAAGGAAACGACATCATTTATTTCCCTGTACTTTGGAAGCAGCCAAAATCCCTCTAGGTCAGAACCGAAAAGCTGCAATTAGCCAACTAATTTAGACAAATGAGGGAGGGTCTGTTTGCCCAAATTACCCAAATCATTGGAACTTTGTAGACCTGCCCCCCCCCCAATAACATCAGCCTAAGTCTGAATCTTTGTGGTTACCTTACTAAAGCAAACAATATATTACACTCTGTGATTTGGAGGGGAGGGGTTGGTCTTTTTTCTAATTTTTTGACATTAGATCTACTGGAAACCCACGACTAAGAGAATCCCATATGGGTAAAGAGGGGAAAAGAGCCAATTAAGTAGGAAATGCTAACAAGCTGCTTGAGCGAGCACTGAGGCATGCTGGGATATTACATGTCCACAAAGAAAATATTAATTTTAAGCTCAAAGAAAAATAAAAAAGGAAATTTAAGGGAGGGAGGAGGATAAGAAAAAAGTGTCAGGGTATTTATATAAACTGTCATTCCTGTGTTTTCATGAAGGCTTATGCCCTCTAAACAGTCCATCAACACTCTCTCTGATCACAGACTTCGGCTCTGATTGAGCGGGGAGATGTCAGCCAAGGAGAAAAACATGTGGAAAATCTGTTAACCATGTGTGTCATTCCTGATGTCAACAGGTAAGGAAATATGGGAGCGGCCTCACATTTGTGCATTTCCACTCGGGCTCGGAGAATGGAAAAGGGCATCGCTGGCTTTGGGAAATAGATATTTATGATTCCCGTGGTGGTGGTGGTGGTGGTAACGACGATGATGAAAACACGCAGGATTCAGGGCGAGCCCAACAGAAATACAAGACCACCTGGTGCCCGGAGTGACAAATGTCACACCAGCGACGTGTGTGTAAATAACAGTTTGGGCGTTTAACATTGCACGTCTTGCCAATGGAGGGCTGGATAGGCTCCTTTTTGGAAACGGGGATCTTTTATTTTTTTCTGCTCTTACCTTCAAACCTCTTTCCTGACGGTGTAGAATTGCAATCCGCTTCGGTGGAAGAAGTCAGGGAGAAGCGGGAGCTCTCGTAGCAGTTCCCCGCAAGGGTGCGTGTGTTGGCCGGAGTTCTGGGGCTCTAGGGAGAACAGTGGGTGGTGCTCAGAACTCAGTTCTAGTGTGGCAGTCTTAGCGGTTAATCCGGTGACGTTGGAGAAGTCATGGAAACTTCTGAGCCTTGGTTCCTGCAGAGTGACAAGTCTGGCCTAGGGCAGCATTTCTAATGCCGTAACAGGCATGCAGATCACCTGGGCATCTCGTCAAAATGCAGATTCTGTGTCAGGAGGTCTGGAAAGGGACCCGTGACTCTGCATTTCTAATCAGCTCCCGGGGGTAGGCTGGCCCACGGACCACCCTTTGAGGGCTTAGATGATGTTTACAGTGGACATCAGCTGCTCCTGCTCACCCAGCATCCAAGGATTAGATCATCTTCGTTTTCCAGTAAGTCACCCGGTTTCCTTTTGGAGAACCCCGCCTCCTCCCTCTCATTTAGGGCATTCAGGTAGGGCTTATGCTCATCCTAAGCCCCAGCTCCAAGAACGGGCCCACGTCCTAGGCCTAGCCAATCAGGGCACTCCAGCTCCGTGATTGGCTCAAACATGGGCACATGACCTATGGCGGGTTAACCCAGTGCAGGGCTCTGGCTGCCCCAACTATGGCGAAGGTGATGTTCTCTTAGCTGGGGTGATAAACTATAGCTAGGATACTAACCACGTGGAGAAGCCGTTTCATTACATCTTGGTAAACACTGCTTGAAAATAAAGCTAATAGAGAAGAAAGCAAAGCTGAGAGATCCAAAGACATTCCAATGACATTCCAATGACTTCATTTGAACTCCTAGATACAGCTATGCCTGAGGCTGAAGATCCCTGGCTTCTTTAGCGACACAAGCTTGTCAAACAATTCAGTGGTTACAGGCATGATACACTTATAAATTGCAGCTGCATTATCAATATTTTCTCCATTGCTGTCTTACTATAGACCAGAGGTCAGCAACTTTTCTGTAAAACGCCAGATAATAAATATTTTAGGCTGGTGGAACCTGGGTCTCTATAGGAGCTCCGTGTTAGCACACAAGCAGCCATAGATAATATGCAAACAAGCAGCTGAGGCTGTGTTCCAATCAACTTTATTTACTAAATAAGCATCCGGGGGCGCCTGGGTGGCTCAGTCGGTTAAGTGTCTGCCTTCAACTCAGGTCATGATCTCTGGGTCCCGGGATCCTCCCCCGGAGAGGATCCCTGTCCAGCAGGGCATCTGCTTGTCCTCTCCCTCTGCCTCACTCCCCGCACACTTGTTTTCGCTCTCTCTCTCTCTCAAATGAATAAGTAAAATCTTTAAAATAAGCATCCAGCCCTCAGGCTCTAGTTTGCCAACCCTGGTCTTGACAATCAACAAAGCCTCGATTTGTCGTAGTTGCCATTTTCCATAGTGTAAACACCCCCACCGTGGCTGACTTCAGGCTACCAACATAAGCCACCAAATACAGAGCTAGGGAAAGATGAGTACCAGGCCCCCCTTTTCGGGTCTTTCCAGCATATAGATACAATCAGCTCAATAACATAGATCATAGTAAAAGGATTAGGAAGGGCTGAGTTTTAAGTATTTACCAACTTTGTCTTGATATCATTTTTTTTAATTTTAAGTTGGTAAAGTTTACTTTTGAACAATAGCTTTACCCCAGGACTTCAAACGTGAAACAGAGAAACCAGGACCCAAAGATACCACGACAGTAGATCAAAGTTTGGAAAGGGATTACTGGCATCTTCAGGAATTGTAGTTTAAAATTCCAATGCGTTAGACAAGCCCTTTTTGAAATGGTAATGCCTTGTACCTGAGTAGAAAAGACAATTAAGATAATGTGTTAATTTTCCCCTTGAATCTGACAGTAATATTTTGATCCTGTTAATTATCCGGAGAATAGAAAATGTATATAACGTGATAGCTCTGTGCAGAGCCGAGAGGTTTGCTGCCTGGTTAAGTAGGCACACTTATCCTATAATTAGCTGCTCGGAATGCAATTTCCATCCCTTCCTAAATACACCCACTAAAAAAAATAAACCGATGTGGCGTTTCAGAGTGGCTCCAATCCGGTTTTACCCCCTGGGCAAGCAGCCAATGATTATTTACTAAAAGTTAGCCTCCTTTCAAAACTATCAGAAAATAGCAATCATTCGCTAATGATTTCTGGCAGGTGAGGGTAAATCAATGCCTTAAGAACAGCAAAAGACCATGTCCTTAGAGCCCCAGCATGCTCGCCTTCTCTGAGGGGTAAGCTTATCGATGTCGCTAACTGGGCATTTTAATGAGCGTTCATTGCAAAAGGGCAACCTTTTAAGTGGGCAAGTCAATCCATAAGGGGGAGAAATGTGGACCCCAAAGCATTCTCATAAACTGGCCAAGAGGGCTTTCTAGATAACATTACAAGTTTCAGGGCAATACTCTCTTCTGAAAGGAAATTGTGGCCTGTTCAGTTGTGCATTTCGAAGGATATTTTATTTTTTTGAGATTTATTTATTTAGAGAGAGAGAGAGAGAGCATGAGCTGGAGGGGCAGAGGGAGAGGGAGAGAGAGTATAAAGCAGACCCCGCACCAAGCATAAGCCCGACATGGGGCTCCATCTCACGACCCTGAGATCACGACTTGAGCCGAAACCAAGAGTTGGATACTTAACCGACTCTGCCACCCAGGTGCCCCTTGAAAGATATTTTATATTTATTCTTTTAAAACAACCCACGCCAACACCTCTCTGGGAGAGCTAGTGAAGGAGGTGCATGCTTCCATCAGGATGGTGGCATTTGTCCACGACACCACGGCGATCTGTATCTACCCGTGGTATTTAATATATTCCGTAAAAGCACAAATCATTCCTGCCCACCTTTATTCCTATCACAGGTTTGTGTATCTGATCTCCTCTGGTTATTTTATTTTGTTTTATTTTATTTTATTTTTAAAGATTTAAAGAGAGAGAGAGAGAGCACGAGCAGGGAGGGAGAAGGAGAAGCAGTCTCCCTGCTGAGCAGGGAGCCCAACATGGGGCTCGATCCCAGGACTCTGGGATCATGACCTGAGCAGAAGGCAGATGCTCAACGGACTGAGCCACCCAGGCACCACAAGGAAACATACCTTCTAAAACACCATACAAAGTTAAGGGGTTGCTTGGATCCCCACACAGAGGGCCTCGTTCATAACAGGTGCTTACAGATCTGCAGAATGAATACATGCATGCATTTCTTCATTTAATAATCTTCTGTGTAAAATATAGAGCTTGAGATAAATGCACCAGGGGAGCCTGGCAGCATGGGTTCAAATATCAGCTCTGCTATTCGCTCAGTGGCCATGTGATCTTGGGGGAAATTACTCAATCTCTCACTGCCTCAGTTCTTCATCTGTAAAATGGGATGGTGATCACGGGTCTCTGTGGGATTGTTAGGAAGATCAAATGAGTTCATATGAGTAAGCTTCTCAGCACAGTTAGTGCGAAACAAGTGTTAACTATGATGGCTTCCAACACGATGACAGAGAATCTGCCAAAAAACATACCACGTTCCATGTCCCACCTTCAGCATTTATTATTTCACGGACCTGTTTCTGCTAGGAATCCCATTAATAAGAGAATGTAAGATTGCCTGGGTGGTTTAGTTGATTGCGTGACCAACTCTTGATTTCGGCTTGGGTCATGGTCTTGGGGGCCTGGGACTGAGCGCCATGTCGGACTCTGAGCTCAGGGCAGACACTGCTTGAGATTCTCTCTCTCCCACTCCCTCTTCTCCCAACTCTCCCTGACCCGGCTCACATGCTGTCTTTTTCTCAAATAAATAAATGAATAAAATCTTTTTTAAAAATGTGGTTTTTCCTTGACATTTTGCCTCGGTCTGCGGGCCTTGATTCAAATGTGTCGCCAACCTCTTGGTGGTCACTCGCTGTCCTTCCTCTCTCTCTGGTTTGCATGTGCTCATGGGATCCCCGGTGAGCCCAGGGCTTGGCTTAAGACCAAGGGGTTGGGGCTACGTTGTCTAGATTAATAATGAATACAGCGGGGGATTGAGGGAAGCAAGCTTTGTTCAGATTGGGGACAACAGGAACGGTTTTGTAGACCAGACAGGTTGTTCAATTTTTGTTTTTCTTTTTTCAATGCCCAAACGTGGCATGTGGCCCTGTGTCCCCGCCAAGGTGAGGCCAAGAAGGAGGGAGGAAGTCCAGCTGCTGTCCGGGGCTCTTTCTTCAATCAAAGCCAAAGCTCCACCTTTCAGGCCAGGTGGGCGATTGCCCACCTTCTCTTCACCCCCTCTGTCGGGGCTCTGTGCCCAGAGGGAAACAATCCATCACCTGCACACCTGTGACGTCACACTCTCACGTTCCTGCCTTCAGCCTCCACTCATTCTTCCTTCACCTCCAACATTCCCTCATTCCAACGCCCCTTCACTCCAGCATTTGTTTTTTCCATCACTCATTCATTCAAACATTTATTGAACACATGCTGTGTACCTGACACCATTCTGGACCACGGGAATGCAAAAGTAAACTAGACAAAACTTCTGTCCATGTGGAGTTGACAGCGACCCAGCTCCCAGTTGGGCCAAGGCTGCCAGACCACAGATCGCATTTCAGGCAACAAGGCAGCTGGATGCCTTGCAGATGTTGCACCCTCAAAACGAAAATGCATCTTTTCATAGATGTCACATCTCTCTGGGTGGTACTTGGTGCAGGGTTGGGTCCCAAATCATCAGGCACAGGGCATGCTCCTGGTTGCCCGGGAGTTCACCCTGCTACTCTTCAACTCCACTCTCAGGGAAAGGACATCGAAGAATGCCTTTTCTTTAGCCATATCTCCTACTGTAAAATTCAAGACCTTCTCTCATGATGAAAGAGACAGATGAGGACCTAGTTTTAAGACAGAGGGACCTCACAGGTAGTCCTAAAATCACATCATGGCAACACTTCTTTTTTCTGGCTGTCTTCATGCACTGAGCAGTTAATTTGTGCCTACACTGTGCCAGGCATTGTGCAATCTGCTAGGAATGTAGTGGTGAAGAAGCTAGACAAAACGTCTGTTCTCACGGAGCTGGGAGTCCTGTGGATCACGGGAAGCCTGACCTGGCCTGGGGGCTCAGGAAAGCTTTCCTCACCAAAAACAACTCTCATGCTGAGATCTGAATGCTTCTGAGAAGTTTAACCTGGGAAAGGGCAGAGCCTAAACAGGGAGTAGTATGTGCCAAAGCCCAGTGGTAGGGGGAAAGGTAGAGTGAGAACTGAATGGAAATGGAAAAGACAAGAGGGGTGTGGAAGCTGGGGCTGGAGGGAGTGCAAACCAGGCAGGTTTTAGGCCTCTGGGTGCTTCATCTAAATTTAGAGCACTGAGAAGCTTTAAAAGGATGGGAGCAGGCCTGAGGAACATAACCAGGGCACTCTGGTTGCAGTGATTTCAAAGGTCTGGACAGGCCCAGAGTAGTGCTCGTAGGCCAGTCAGGGGCTTCTGCGGTGGTCCAGGCAAGGACTGATGAAGCTGAGTCCAGAGGTTACAGCCGGAATCATGAATGGACCTGAGGAACAGGTGTTCTGGCTCTCGGGCCATCACTGGGTTCTACGTCCCCTGGGACAGTCAGGTATGTACCTTCCTGTCTCCTCCCTTTGAAGGCAGAGGCCTCCCCAGAGTCTAGTCCGACATCTGGCTTGACCCTAAAGAGCTCTCATCCAGATCATGAGACAAACACAGAAATGAAACCATTGGAGAAACTGCAAAGCAATGCATGAAAATGATTGCAAGGTTAGTATAAATTGGATATGTGAGTGCTAAAAATGCGTAGGGCAATGACATGATTAAGAGGGACTGCATTATTCACTAGAAGCACATAGGGACTCTTATAAGAGGCTGTGCCATCCCCAGCAAGCAAACTGGTGGTATCGCATTAGCCAGATACAGTCACTAGGCCTCTGTGGTTAGGCCTGCACTGTGCTCAGTAATGTAGCATTAAAAAAAAAAAAAAAAATGAGTTAAATTAGATGCCAATTTTTAAATAAAATAAAACATTGGGAGGCTTTGTATTAAAAAATCTGAATTGGGGCACCTGGGTGGGTCAGTCGGTTAAGCGTCTGTCTCTTGATTTCGGCTCAGGTCATGATCTCGGGGTCATGGGATGGAGCCCCAAGACAGACTCTGTGCTGAGCATGGAGCCTGCTTAAGATTCTCTCTCTCCTTCTGCCCCTCCCCTCCCCGTGTGCACACGCAGGTGTTCTCTCTCTCAAAAATAAAAAAAATAAAATAAAATAAAAAATCTAAACATCAGTAGTCCTTTTTAAGCAGCAAAGTAGTTGGAACAGGCTCCATTGTCAAGCAAAATGTAACTTCCTTTTCTACTTCGTTGATTTTTAAATCAAGATATGTTCGTAAGTAATTGGCCTGTGGAAATAGGTGAACATTTCTGTTGCTCATAATTATTACATTTAAAACTTCAGTTTGACAGAAGACTAAAACACATAAGCTAAGGGGCTCAAAGAAAAGGACTAATAAGTTGAAATCAGGATCTTAAAGAGGTATCTGCATCCCCATGTTCACCGTAGCATTCATATTAGCCGAGACGTGGAAGCCACCTAGATGTCCCCTGATGGACAAATGGATAAAGAGAATGTAATGGAATATTATTCAGCCTTTGGAAAGAAGAAAATCCTGCTACTTGCAACAACATGGATAAATCTGGAGGACATTATGCTAAGGGAAATCAACCAGACACAGAAGGACAAATACTGCATGATCTCACTTATATGAGGAGTCTAAAATAGTCAAACTTATAGAAGCAGAGAATGGAATGGTCGTGGCCAGAAGCTGGGGACAGGGGGCCATGGGGAGCATCAGTCAAAGGGTACAGAGTTTCAGTTATACAAGATGGGTAAGTCCTAGGGATCTACCACACTGCATACTGCCTAGAATTAACAATATTGTGTTACACGCTCAAAAAATTGCTAAAAAATGTTTTAAGTGTTCCTATCAATAATGATGATGATGATACCAATACAGAGGGCAGAAGGAAACTTTTGGAGGTCATAGAGATGGTTATGGCATAGATTGCAGTGACGGGTTCACAGGCATACTTCTCTCCAACCTCTTCAAGTTGCATTACATTAAATATGTATGGCTTTTTGTCCAACCTCAACAGAGTGGTTTTTTAAAAAGTATTTCTATCAGTTCTATAACATTTTTTTAATTGAGAACACCAGGTGTTTTTGAGACTAGTAGGGAATAGGAACACCTTCTTATATATTGCCAATGAGAATGTAAATTGGCGTAATCACTTTGGAGAGCAACTCTGTGTTTCCAGGAAAATTCGAGCGTGCCTCGGGTTTAGGTCTAGGTAGCTGTCCCAGAGATAGCCTTTGTCTATATGCGCAAGGAGACATCACCGCCCCCCACCCGGCCTGATGTCCATTTTGGCCCTGTTTCTAATAATGAAAAAGTAGAAACTACCTAAATGTCTTTGAGTAGGAAGATGGTGATGGTGATGTCTTGGCTGCCAGCGGGTCCCAGAAGATCCAGGTCAGCCTCATCCGGTCAGGGTGGGGACAATGGTCCCACAGTGGTTGCAGCAGAGATAACAGTAGCACGGGCCAACTGAGGTGTCTTGTCCCTTTAGGGAACAGCAACTGGGAAGAGTCATGCTTCTTACAGAGAGCATGGGCCAGACCGCCCACAGTTCACCAACTCAGCAGCTTGTGTTCATATTCCTAACAGCCAATCACACTATCAGAATGCAAGCAGGCGGGGTGCCTGGGTGGCTCAGTCGGTTAGGCATCTGCCTTCCGCTCAGGTCATGATCTCCAGGTCCTGGGATCAGGCCCCGCGTCGGGCTCCCTGCTCAGTAGGGACCCTGCTTCTCCCTCCCCCTCTGCCTGCCGTTCTACCTGTCTGTGAGCTCTCTCTCTCTCTCTCTCTCTCTCTCTGTCAAATAAATAAATAAAATCTTTTAAAAAAATAAAATAAAAATTTTAAAAAATCTACTTTAAAAAAAGACTGCAAGCAGGCATCTGTATTCAAACTATGGCATCACCATCAAGTGATGTCATTCTGTTTATATATTAAGATCTAAGGGTGTCAAAGTGATTTAGGGGACATGATTACCAGGTAGCATTTGTTAGGGAGTCCCAGGTCCTAAATGAATGTTTTCCCAGAGACTTTCACTGGGGCACACAGTATATTAGTAATAACTGTAATCATAGCTTGGGGTTATCACAAAATTGTTAAAAACAAAACAAAAGAGAAAAAAAAGGATGTGTAACCAACAAAAACTACTGAAAAAAAAACATTTTCAGCTCTTAAAGTTCTAAGGTTTAGTTTCTTGAGAGTTTACTTATGTGAAACATCTTATTCCCATTGATATCAGATTAAGGAGGCCTCTATGCATTTTCTCAAATGAATCAAGCATTGTTTCATTGTTTCTCAAAGCATTTTTAAGAGCCTGGTGACAGAGGAAATGTCTGAATTCAAAAGGAAGTCTTAAGGGGTTGTGAAGTCTCAGGAAAGTTCTTAAATGACCTAACCAGATGTTTTGAAGTCTGATACACCCTTAACCCAAACCAAAATTCATAACAAAGTCAAAAGCAATAGAGCCAAATTGATTCCAAGATGCCTTTTCTAACAAACCCGACTATTTACACCCATTGACTTTAATGGGGCCTAATTCCTACTTGGGAGAGATTATATGGCCATGGAAACAATGAGATGCATAATAAAGTTTGAAGATGAAATAAAAGCTAAAACTCAGGTAAGTCCTTAGTGCTGGCTAAATTGAAAATCCACGTTTCTGAGGCTATGCAGAACCGTGGTTAAGAACGTGAGCCCTGGGACTCCTGGGTGGCTCAGTCAGTTAGGCGTCTGCCTTCAGCTCAGGTCAGGATCCCTGGGTCCTGAGATGGAGCCCCGAATCAGGTTCCCTGCTCGGCGGGGAGTCTGCTCCTCCCCCTGCTTGCGTGCTCTCTCTCTCAAATAAATAAATGAAAGCTTTAAAAAAAAAAAAAAAAAGAACGTGAGCCCTATTGCCAGACTGCTTGTGTTGGAATCCCAGCTCTACCACTTGTGGTGACCTTGGGAAAGGGCTGGACCCCTCGTCCTTCAGCTTCTTTACCTGTAAAATGGGGATAAGAATGGTACCCACCTCACTGGGATGTTGTATGGGTTAAATGAGACAGTGCAGGGAAGGGCCTCGAACACAGTAAATGATCAGTAAATCTTACCTATTGGAATTATCTTATTTTATTTTTTTTAAATGTTAGTTATATTATTGAGACACTGAAGTCATGGACAAACCGGGACTTTTCTTTTTTATATTTAAATGTAAGACATTTAAAATCTTAACACTATTATTGAAGGAAAATGAGGTTCTCTAGATCTCTTCACCCAAGAAATAATATTCCTCGGGAAAACTGAGTTCCTTTCATTGGTTTGTTTACTTTGTGGATGGGACGTATTTTAATTTGAAAGGGTTTGGTTTGGTATAAAGCATTTGAGACATTAACCCAACCATAGAGACAAGAGTCAAAATAAAATTGTCCTGAGTTGTCATGGATGAATACAACCCTTAAGGACGTTAAAGAATGCCAGCGAGGGCGGGCTCTGGAGACGTGATGCCCTGGGGACTTGCCTGCTAACTTGACAGTTGACCATGAGTGAGCAAGTCACTCCCAATCTCTGGACCTCCACTTGCTGACCCACAAAAAGAGGGGGTTGAACTAAATGGCCAATTGGGTTTCTTCGGGCTCTAACTGCTTGTACAAGGCTGTGGTATCTCTTCCCTGGGAGATCTGGCTCTGGACTTGACCACTAGCAGCCCCGTGCTCCCGTCCAGAGCCAGCCAGGCAGCCCCTCCACACCGGTGACCTTCTCACTTCCTGCCATTGGGCTCAAGGGACCCCGGGCATCAGGATGCCAACAAAGATGAGGACGGGTCGGCCCAACCCCCCAGATACCCTGGGAGAAACAACACGGCTGACTCCAATTCAAACTGTGTCCCCGTCTCACACAAAGCCCTGTTTATCCCACTGGACAGGAGGGTGGAAACCACTTAAAGCAGAGCTGAAGAAATAAATATTCGAGAAGCAATAGTTCATTATTTTTGAGGACTCTGGGATGAAAGTCCAAGGTAGAAAAACAGCACAACAACCACTATAGCATTTCCATTCTGAGGATATGCCAGAAGCTCTGAAATAAAGATAGTGCGATTTGTTTATTATTCCTTCTCTTTAAAACCTGCATTAATTCTGATTTCTATTTAAATAAGAATGATTAAATTTTATCAGCTGAGATGGAAATATTGTGATAAACACTGGCTCCTGGCCAAACTAATCTCCCAAGCCCACAGCTTACGGCCATTGTCTTGTATAGATATTTGAATGGCAATGGGCTTTTATCAGTATTTCTAAAGGCACTCATTTAATTATGTGGTTGTAAGGATTTTCAAAACCCAAAAGAATACCATCAATACATATTCATTTCTTGGATTAATTCGACATTAACATCAGAAAATATTGTTATTTAAAGGATGCTCATACTTGTTTTTGCTCTTGTGGAAAAAAAAAAGTATCCAATTCTGGTCGCAACGTCTTTGAGATGTTCTGTTTAACTCAAAGGAGGAAAATGCAACGCAGGGAGGTAAGGCTGGAATTTAGAATTACAGGGATTACAAGAAAGACTCAGAAAACTTCGTAAGTGTTTAATAAAGAGGTGTACTTCCCAGAGGTTGCACCATGACGAGGAAACAGAATCTCTGATCTAGGAATTTTGGACACATGTGTGGATCTCATCAATCATATAGAATGTATCTGAAAGCCTCAGGAAAAAAAGGTTCAAGCGCAGGGGCAGTCTACCTGCACAAAATGTTCATACTTAGAAACCCAAGTAATCTAGATTTCATTCCTACGGGGGATACCAGATTTCTTCAAGAACTGATTAAAGATACAAAAATACATCTGACAGCTTTAGCATGAATAGTATTTCCTCCAAAGCAGATCTTTATATTTCAATGATGATGAATCTGCTTTTGTGAAGCGAAGACTCACAGTCTACCTTAACCTTGGGATTTCTTCTTGTGGCAGGGTGGCTGACTGGGACAAATCCATCCATTGTAACTGAAGCCCATGTGATCTGTGTCTGCAAAGTCAACCACCTCTCTCTCTCTCTATCTCTTTCTCTCTCTCTCTCTTTTTTTTTTTTTTTTGCTTTGCTTTCAATCTGACCAAACTACCAGGAAATTCTTCCTGTGTTAATCATTTGAAGAAAGGAGTAGGGATGGGAACTGGCTAGGGAGAGAAAGAGAAAAGAAATAGAAGGTGAGTGGTTTGCCAGTCTTGTTTTAACACTGATCTGTTTTTATGTTGCTCAGCCATCCTGGTTAGCGCAGGACTGGCAGGTTTCCTGGGATGAGGAATTTCCAGTCCTAAAACCAGGAAAATCCCGAGCAAAAGCAGGATGGTTGGCCACGCTATACGAGTCTTCTTTTGATCTAGGCTTCTAGGTCAAGCCTTTTAAAGGCTCAAACAAGGGGCGCCTGGGTGGCTCAGTTGGTTAAGTGTCTGCCTTCAGCTCAGGTCACCATCCCGGGGTCCTGGGATGGAGTCTCATATGGGGCTCCCTGCTCAGCGGGGAGTCTGCTTCTCCCTCTCTATTACCCCCTCCTTGTGCGCTTTCTCTCTCTCTGTGCTCTCTCTCTCAAATAAATAAATCTTAAAAAAAAAATAAAGGCTCAAACAAGCTGAGAAGAGTGACATTTCGATCTGATTGAGGATTACTAAGAGGTACAATCTGTCACAACACAAATGCTAACGAAAATGCACGGAGGAAGTTTGTCGTATAGGATGAAAGAGGTAAAAGCCACTTTAGAAACTATTTCCTGCTCTGCAGGAAATGAAAAATGAAAAATCGTTCAGCGACCACATAAATGTATGCCACTTAGAAAAGCCCCTTTATTGCAGGACTTCTCTGAGCCTTTAATAAGCTAGTATGCATTGCTAAGCAACAGTACCCAATTACACATGTTTAGCTATAGAATCCTTTCTGCCAGGGGGCATCTTATGATATTAGTGTTTGGGAGACCCTACTTTAGAAAACAACTGTTCTAGGCCAAATCCCTCATTTTTTTTTCCTCACTTTTTTTAAAGATTTGATTTCTTTAGGTAATCTCTACACCCAGTGCGGGGCTCGAACTCACAACCTCGAGATCAAGAGTCACACATTCTAATGGCTGAGCCAGTCAGGTGCCCCAAATCCCTCGTTTTAAATATGGGAAATACTCCGATCAGTGTGGCTGGTTCCAGGCAAGATTGGTGCAACCTCAATTTCTCAGAATTAATATGCATAAGAACCACCCGGGGCCTCCTGCTCCCAGGCACATTCTGATTCCAGGGCGAGGCCTGAGATTCTGCCTTTCTCACCAGCTGTCTAGGGACCACACTTTGAATAAAGAAGCAAGAAAGTAGGATGCCGGTCTCCTGACTTTATGTGTGTCCCCGTGCCGGTGCATTGTAGCCTCTTTGGAACTGGAATCCACTGACCCCTCTGTCACAGTAGCACCCTTGCCTTATTCTGGTTTCATTGGCTGAGTTGGTGCCTCCAGTTCTTCAAAGCTACTCGCGCAAGTGGTAAAAGCACATCAAGATGAAGGAAGTATTTCCTGGCCCCTAAAATAAATTTCCTCTTTGCTGTATCAGAAATTAAAAACAGATAAAGCTTTTGACCGGAGGTCCTGTATAGAAATTCAAATTTAAAAAACCGCTCACAGTAACTGTTTAAATGAGTCTGACCAAAAAAAAAAAAAAAAAAAAAAAAAAGCCTTCCGCGGCCATTTTCGTGTATTTTTCAATTCCCCTGGAAAAACATGGCAGGCATCTAACCAAAATTGGTTCAATAATTGTGCAACGATCTGGCTATTGCCAAAATATGCGTACAGTGTAACCACCAGATGCTCACTCAGCATGAAGATTTTATACTACAAGGAAAACATGCTCATCCTGATGTTTCAGGCGCTTTTGTGCCTGTGTGGATATAATCCTTGCGGTCTTTTCTTTGTGGAAGTTGCTGGGAAAAGTCAGTTTATTGAAACTGTTTCAGTGTAATAGCCCTGGAGCTGGTCAATTTAGGGACAGGGTAGGGGATGGTTAAGGAGAAAATGATCCCAAATGAAGAACATGAACTTGCTACTTGATTAAGCATTTTGCTTTCAACAACTGGTTGTGGCGCAAGCCAAGGCGTAGGCTCTGTCCCTGTCTCCATGACACTGAACCACAGATGGGCAGGGGGCACCTGAACAAGGTGGGTCATCGATGGTTAACATATTATTCTTGCTCACGGGCCAGGCTCTGCCCCCCCAAAAGGCTGAACTTGGACGTTTCGGCCAACCTAGCCGCATCAGGTATGTGACAAACACCTCATAGATCTCAGCAGAAGGGGATGAACTTCCCAGTATCTAAATGGCTGAAGGGAGAAAGGAAAGCAGATCCTGCTGCCTGGAGACTCCACCCCTGGACACTAGAAGCAGAATCTAACTGCAGACCGAAGGCCCAGGGAGCCTTCGCCTGACTTTGGTATCTCACAAGGAGCAAGACCACGAAGTCCCAACATTCAAGACCTGCACTGAAGGCCTAGCTCTGCTGCCCACTAGGCAATGCATCCTTTTTGGTCTGCTCATTGGAAAATGAGAAATAGTTCTGTCTCATTGGGTGGGAGGGTTCAGTGAGAAATATATGCATGTATTAAGTGAGAAAATTAGGTCTATTACTTTGCATACATTACAAGGCAGATGTTGACAGGGCTGAGCTATAGTTTGGATTTGTATTTTTTTAATTATTGTAAGAACACTTGAGACCTCCCCCCACTGCCACCGCAAGGTTTTAACTGCATAATACAGTGTTGTTAACTGACTTTATGGTTTCACAGTCAAACTCGAATCCTATTTCACTGGTTTCACACGGTCTCATCCTACATGTGTTCCAAGATTAAATGGATTAAAAGAGTTCCTTCTAACCACCAGCCTCGTGAAGCCCTAGGAAGTCGACAGTGAGTAAGACACCAGCCCTGCCCTCAAGGGTCCTTCATGGGCTCCTAGGGAGGTAGACACTGCAAGCAAGGATTGAAAGTCTGCATGACAAGGAAGGAGGGGCAGCTCACCCAGCCTCTGGTGGAGAGTGGGAAGGGGGACAGGGGAATCGTGAGGGAAGCTTTCTGGGGGAGGAAGCTCTCAGATCCCCTCCTCAATCTCCTCGATTGGCTCTTCCTCCAGGGCCTGAAGTGACACGCAGATCCCATCCTTGATCCCTTCTCTTCTCAACCTCATGCTCGGGAATGCCAACATCTCCCGTCCCATGTCTACACTACTGACATTCACATCTGCATTCCCAGCTTGATTCTTCTTCCAAATACCAGATTTGATGGCCTATGGGTCAGTTGGGTCCTCCAGAAAGCAGAGACTAAACCAGAGTCTGGAGTTTGGGCATTTATTAGGAGTCGTGCTTATGAAAGATAAGAGGATGTATCACTCAGCCATTGCTGTGTAACAAATTACCCCCTAGTCTCTATGGGTTGAGAATAAGGGTACAAGGTGACTGGGTACATCTGACTCACGGTCTCTCACAAGGCTGCAGAGCATCGGTGAAGTTCCAGTCTTGTGTAAGGGCTCAAATGGAACAGGATCTTCTTCCAGGTTCACTGGTATGGTAGTTGGCAGGATTCAGTTCCTCGCAGATGATTGCCCTGAGGGCCACAGATGGTCGTAGGCGGCAGCCCACCTTAAATTTCTTGCCTCTCCTTAGGGCGACTCACAACAGGGCAGCCTGCCCCGTGGGAGTGAACAAATGGGAGGGAAGGCAGGCGAGTGCTAGTAAGACCAAAGTGCCAGTCCGTGGTAACCTAATCTCCAAAGTGATGGCCTGTCACTGTTGTTGATTTCTTTTTGTTAAAAGTGAGTCACTGTGTCCAGCCAATATTCAAGAAGAGGGGACTACATAAAAGCATGAATGCCAGGAGGCAGGGATCATTGGGTACCATCTTAGAAGGCCGCCTGGGACAAAGGAAGAAGCAGGACTGATTAGGGAGAGCCTTCGGGCAGGGCAGACTTGGTGTGATGACGGGAGGAGTGGGGAGGAGGCAGGGTAAGGAAGACAGAGCCTCCGAACACAAGGTTCATCTGATAAAGTCAGCTCAATGGGGAGCTTCGGAGCAAAGCCTGCTCCTTGGGAAAGCTCTGCCCTGGGCATAAATGGCCACGACCTGGGGACTGCCAAGAAAGTGCACGGTTGTGGCTGAAAACGGAGTGGGTTCTGAAGGCCAACACCTGGAGGCTGTCAGGTAACTGCCTGGTTGGCTGCTGAATGGTAGGTTCTTCCTTGAAGAAGGACGTGAGTGGCACACTTTCCTGGCCACCGCCCCCACAGTGTGCAGATTAATGTTTTGTACAATCTAGGCGCTCATCAAATGCATAAATTCTTAATGATGCTTACAAAAATATCGGTTATGTATTATTTGTGTGAGATGAATATTCATCATCATGTTGAGACAGTAGCCAGACACACAGTCAACCAATAGGGCCATCTGATCGCTTGATGCATCTCAAAAGTTGAGCTCTTTCCTACTTCTTCTAAACAATCTCAGCTCTGTGCACACAACCTCAGAAAAGGGCCCAAGGTAGATCTAGATCTGATGGGTCTCTCCGGTTCTTGGCCTTCTAAGCTCTCTAGTGAGAAGAGAAGCTCCCCAAAGTGTTGGAGGTTGGAGTGTGATTATGTATCCTACTTGTGGGAAGTACACCATTAAACCTCAGGAAGAACACATTCCAACTTATATGTGATCAGATCTGACCTCCTCCATCAGCTCTTTCATACTAAAGTTGTGCAAATAAAGGCACCATTTAACCAAACCTATCTTCACATGTCATCTCCTACGGCACATTCCTCGGTGAAGTATGCCTGGTCTGTAATGGTTTGCAATTGTCTGTTAAATGCCGGTTGTTCCTCTATACTGGGAGCTCCATGAGGGCAGGAACAAGGCTTTGGATCCCCATCATTTAGCACGGGAGTGGCAGAAACTAGTAGAGACTCAATGAGTGAATGAGTAGGGAGATGCACCCCTCTTTGATGTGTTTCGGGAATCTAGATTTTCATGCATTAGTCTTGCTCTAGCATGAAGATGCCTGTGTATTCCCAGATCCCTCATGAAGATAGACACAAAAAAATGTGTCTCACTCAAGGGCTCTGAAATAATGTGCCCAGTTTAGTCAACTTGATAGCCAGGCTATATTTTGTGGCAACTTCGCATGTTGAAAAGCTTTCTAAAATATATTAATCTAGCTATCCTGTCAACCTATATTCATTAAGCACCTAGGGTGTGCCAGCCTAAAAGAGGCTAATCGTTGGTCGATTGACTCTCTTTCACCCGACTTATCCATTTATTCTCCTTTTAGTTTTTTTTATTTACTTCTTTATTCATCCACATATTTATTCATTCACTTAGGCACACCATACCTTATTCTGATGTGGATTGAAGGTGGTTTAGAGAGATTCATAAACTATACCACTATAATATAAATAATGAATAGCTGAAAAATGAAAAGGACAAACGTAAATTCAGTGTGGATGTGCTGAAGCAGGAATAATTCAGACTCTTCCCTGGCAAAAGATTGATGAACTAGACTCTCATGATCATGGTAGATGCTCAGGTATAAGATACTGGGGCAGATCTACTACTAAAAAAATTCCCTGTGGACTGTTTTGTTCATTGAACCATTGGAATAATCCTTTCTTTTTCATGTTTCCATCTGTTTTAGGGAGCGTTGAAGATCTCAAGTAGCTCGTTCATTTCTCTTTTTTGTCACTTTCCTTGTTCTTGTATTTACTAAGTACTTGCTATGTGCTGGGCCCTGTGCTCTGTATCATGGTGCTAAGGAAAAGGGTGCTGAGTGCATGTTTTTTACCGTTAAAGAAGCTCCAGGTCTAAGAGTGAAAAGACCCAAGTCCTGCTCATGGCCCTGAGATTGCATTACTGCAAGGCCTTGGCCAAGTTCATCCGGGTCTCTGGGCCTCGGTGTCCTCATGCAAAAACTTGATGGGCTCAATGATCTTGAACGTCCCTAATTAGATGTAAAGTTATGTTCTATAGGACAAACTGGGCAGAAGGAAATCAATTCAGCAGCTCTGTCGGTCTCATCCAACCGTTTGGATTAGCATGGCTTGGGGCAAATAATCTATGTCTCCCGGAAGGTGCATTTTTGGTGTTTTATCCTCACCTGCCATCATGCACACTGCATAGACATGTTCTGCTAACCAAACCCCAAAGCACCTCAGTGGACCCTCTGAAGATATGTTGACCAAAAGGATAGGTGCTTCTACAATGAAAGTTATCGCTCAGAATTCTCAAGGCCTTAAATGCAAACATCTTATCTAAAAAATAATAATAATGGCTAGCACTAATCAAGCTTTGCAAAGGCCAGGCATTCTTCTCAACATTAGATAATGCATCATCTCATTTAATTCTGGCAACAAACCTATGAGGCAAGTTTTCATTATTGCCCCTAGTTTTCCCCGGAAGGACACGGTGGTGCAGAGAAGGTAAGTTCGCCACCCCACGTGACTGACTGGAGATGTGAGTCCAGGAAGTCGGACCCAGAGCAGGGCTCTCCCCTCCTCACTCAACCCCATCTCCTCCCAGGGTGTCATACCTGCGGTCCCCTGGGTGCTTTCCTAGGTGGTGGCTTCATGTTTTAAAACCAATAGGCTTTAACTTTCATCTGTTTCTGATGCTTCTAGCTAAGAAAACAGCCCAAATTCAAACAGATACAGGAGATTCTTTCTCGAGCTGATTTCCAACTCCAACTACCTAATTTCGATTCTCCATAATAAAGTGCACGAAGACATTTTGACGCTGCACCTAGAGCTAGAAAATGTTTTCTGTGAAAGGGCAGATAGTAAAGACTTTACATCCCAGGGCCACGGGGTCAGGTATAACAGCTCAAACCTGCTTTTGTAGTGAGAAAGCAGCCAACAGTTAAACAAACAAGTATGGCTGTAGTCCAATAAAACTTTATTTATGGACACTAAATTTTGAATTTTATATAATTTTTATGTGTCATGAAATATTATTCTTCTTTTGATTTTCTTTTTTTTTTTTTACAACCCTGGAAAGATGTAAAAACCATTCCTACCTTTGAGGATGAATAAAAACAGGCAGTGTGCTGGACCCGGCCTGCGAGCTATTGTTTGCCAAACTGCCCCAAACCGCTCACATATATCCAAATCAATCTCTGGGAACAAACAAGGCTTTCTTTAAGAGAAAAATACAACCACATACACTTAGTGTTCTAATTTCTTTGCAGTATTTATCAATGTTTTCTCGGTCGAACTTTTTCTTCTTCTTCTTTTTTTTTTAGAGATTTAAAATTTTATGTCAATAAATATTTAAGCATCGAGAAGATTAAATCCCACATCTGCGTTGGCTGCCAATAAGTAGAAGTCAGAGCCTGTTGTCTCCACTTGTTTTGAAATCCAAGCTCAAGACAAAGTAAAATATATTCCCAAATATCTACAAATGCACACATGAAATATAGGTGTATTTTAAAGAATAAACCTAACTGAAAGTACTTTAAATTTCACAGCCTTTGCTAATGCAGGCAGCTAATCCTATTTACATTCATATTAGCCTTGGTATCTTTTTCCCTGAGATTTACCTATTTGTATGCTTGCATGAGTTAAACTGCCTTTTGCATGATATCAGGACTTTTGTAATTTAAATCTATAAAAGGCAATTTCTTTTAAATATCCTTCCTAACAGTGGGTGAAAGAAGCACTGAAGTTATTTGAGGGCTGTACACCTCAGTAAACATGGACGCTGAACTCCAAGCAATGTGCAGAATGCGGGAATTAATCTTCTACCTCGGAAGAGTGGAACAGAAAATAAAATCAAGGCTGAGAAAGAAATAGCCTCTGAAAAGGGCCAGTTTGGGTTGTTATCAAAGGAAATGGTGTGTTTTCGAATTGGTCTTCAGACAAGGAGAACTTTCTCCCCTCCCAAAAGACTGTTGAGGACTCTAGGCTTTCCTCATGGGGACTCTTTACGTCCAAAACGACAGGAGCCACACGAAAAGCAAGCTTTACAATTTAATGGTGGTGCTGGCTGATCAACAGAACATGGTGGGCCAGTTGGTGGCCAGGGGAGAATTTTAAGATGTCAGTTGCGGCCCCCAGCGGGACGCCGGAAGCAGCAGTAAGTGGGTAGGTATTAGGGGGTAAGGGGTGAGAAGTCCAAAGACACAGAACAAATTTTATCCAGTTGGAGTTACATGCTTCCCTCACATAATTCCTGTGACGTGTTCACCTTCACCATCTGCAGCTGACAGAAATGAGATGCAAATAAGTTAATATATAATCTTGCCCCAAAGAAGTAGTGTCTTCCCGATATGTAGGACATAACACATCAACACACCTCTTTTCTGAGCAAGGCTGGACTTTTCCTAGTGAAAAGTAACAGTGCGTGAAAGCAGCAGGGAGAGTTCTCACATCTGGCTACACAGAGCCTGTGGTCCCCAGGGCTCTTGGGTTCACTTCCTCTGACTCAGGCCAGGGCACAATTCCCAGAGCTTACCAGGTCATAGGCCTGGGCTGGAAGGAACCAGTTTCAAACTTCAGTCTCCCGTTGAAAATAACCCCACGAGGAAGCCAGGAAAACCCAGTGTTTTAAACTTTGCATCTGGAGCAGTGGGAGTGGTCAGACTTGGGGCCTGGGGCCCACAGGGAACTACCCCCCGCCCCAGGTTCAGATGGAGGGATTGTCCCTCCAATTAATCTCTAAACTTTGCCCTTCCTCCTTCCCTGTGGCTGTAAGTAAGGTCTATACAACCTGAGTGTCTGGATGGGAAGGGGGCGGTTTTTTACGCAAAACACATTACACAAAACTCATGACTACTGAAGGCCACATGCACGCACACACACACACACACACACACACACACACTCCCCCAAACCCACCACCCCGAAAGGAGCCATTATAAATGTTTCATGTGGAACTTTCACAACCCATCAGACTCACCAGAGTTTTCAAATTAACTCCCTTTCTGCCCAAGGGGATGGCTCTGAAAGAGTTTTCTCCAGCCTGGAACCTCTGCAAGAAAACTCTGAATGTGAAACAGAATGCGAATAATGCATTTTTGACTCCCTAATCAACAAATGGGATCAACTTGAATTGATTAAGAACCTTTGAAATTAGCTGTCTTTAATTCTCTCCATGGCCTGCTGTTGGTATTCCGAAGACTGGAGGTGTGTGTGTGTGTGTCTGTGTGTGTGTGCACGTGTCTCTGTGTGCTTGGAGCGGAGGTTGAGAAGTTGGGTCTCATTTTCTTTCAAAGCTCGTCTGATGGTCTTTTAAAAAGAAAAACTTTTTTTTTTTATTTTAATGGTGACACAACAGTAAGAAAGAAGGCATTCACCTGGCACAATTATCTGGCTTTCCGTGAAGTGCATTTCCAATAGTTCCTTGGCTGCAGGAAACCCACACAACTTTAGTGAAAAAAAAAAAAAAAACATAAAATCTGAAATGAATGTATAAATAATATGCAACTGTCTAGACAGTACAGGGCACTTGCAAAGAGAGCAGGTCGGGGAAAAAATTGTCCATCAGTCAGACAACCATAACTGATTCTGATGCTAACTAATGGTGCAGATATTCAGCATTCTTTCTATGCGAAAGGCTTCGCTGAGCATTCGTTCTTCCCAAGCCAGTGGTCTTCTACTTATCTAGTGCTTTATGCAGCCTTTGGAAAATGCACTTGCTATTTAAACATTAAAATTAATGCCCAAAGAATAGCAGTTGAGCATGGGGGTGCCACTGACCTGTGTGATTGGCCTTTGGTAAAGCAAAAATAGCCCTCCTCCATCAACAATATGTGCTTTCCATACCCACAGAATCTTAAACAGATGTAGTTATGGAAACTTTAAGATAGCAAAAGACCCAAACACAAGCACACACCACACTCTTCGTGGAACATTTTTGTTTGCCGGTTATAACGGGCAATGACAGGTTCGGGTATTTAAATTGTGTACTGTTGGTGTTTAAAGGGGGAGCGCTTGAAAATGAAATCAAATGTGTTAAATATTCCGGCCTTTTAGCACGAGCAGTGATTGCCCTGTGATAGTGGAAGGGGGGGTCCCCATATGCAATGGGGCACCACGTTGAATTTGCTCTTCTCCCCAACTCTAAGCATGAACGAGGTTCATCCTCTTGTGCCTAAGGCTGGCTCCCCAGCCTGCCAGCCCCACCTGCTCTTGGAGAGAGACCCCAAAGCCGTGCTACGGTGAATTAGGCCCGATGCCTGCAAGAGGTAAGAGCCTTGTTCACATGGCAGGGAAGAAGTTCAGGGGCAAGCAGATGGCTGTCCTGCTCTGAGCCGAACACCCATGCTCTCCAAACTGGTCAGACCTTTAGGGCAAGCCATGACAAATATAAAATAAGAAGAAGAAGGGTAACAGTCTCCACGTATTGAGAGCTTATTCAATGTCGGCCTGAATCTGGAGGTACTGTCCCAGCTAACCCTCACAAAGTCCTATGCAGTCGTTACGATTTATTATCGTCATTTGACTTTTGAGAAACTCGAAGAAGGTTAAGTAACTTGCCTGAAGCCAAACAGCCAGGAAGTGGCTGAGCACAAGGTTGATTCCAGGCTCCCTGAAAGCTAAACTCAGGCTCTGACCTCGCCTGGCTGCTCAGATCTGCCTGCCCTCACTCAGGGCACAGGGCTTAGAGTCCCCTGGCACTAGAATGCTTCACTTCTTGCAAAAAAGCAAGATACATCTCTTGACTGTGAGTGCGAAAACAAATTCAATCTGGGCTTGACCATATTTCTATTCTACCAAAGCTGTAGTAAACTGTAATTTTAATTTCCTTTTTTTTTTTTTCACTGGAGGAGAGGGAGAGGACCATGAAGACAAAAATTCTTCAGACCCATAAAATTCATAAAACAATCCTGCCCCCAGGAGATCCTGGAGATCTTTTGGAGTCTATTTTCTCGCTCTACCCAGAGGGACACTGAGGTCTGAAAAAGGGTAAGGGATATGTCCTAGGTTGTCCAGCACGCGGATGATCAAGTCTGGACCCTTGATTTTCCCATCGCATTTCTGAGCCATTGCCATGAGTCGGAAACCAAACACTTCTTTTTGTTCCTTCTTCTAGTAAGTAGGGGTGTCCTTCTAAAATGGCCTTCGATGGACTTTTGTTCTTTGTCATTTAACATCTCACAGGTTAATGTCTTCGCGACTTTTTAAATAACGTCAGTAGGGAAAGCACAAGTGAGAAATGCAGTGACTCCAGCTGGTTCTTCCCTCGAGTTGCCACCATTTATATGAAAGACAATCCCATAGGCGAAGGGGTTCTGGGAAGGTTCAAAAGGCCTTATAGAGCTGAAAGATTATTATGAGAAAGCATTTATTGGGCTGGATGTTTAGAACTGAAAAATGAAAACAATTTCTTTTTGAAACTGCCAGCGGACATTCTGGAACACCTATCTGCGTGATCTACCTTTTGGGGTTAGATTGGTCAGAAGCGCCCTTGCTCGGACCCTCCCACCAGGAGCGGTGGCAGCTGGCCCTGTCCCCATCCCCCAAGGCCTCCCTCTGCTGCCTCTCCTTCCCCCCGCCACCGAACAGCCAGGGACCCCACCATGAGCAGGACCATTTCAGCCACCATCCCTTGCTTCTGGGCTGCCCCTGTTGTTTCTTTTTAATGCCATCGATTCATTTCCCTCTTGTTTTGACCAGGCAAACAGCACACATCTGCTGCCACCAGGAGGTGTCAATAGTTCATACTGCTCAATTTGTATGCCCCAAACCCACGGTAGGCCTGATCTGGCAATGCTTGATTCTCAAGTTTCCATTTCAAAGTATTATGTGGCATTCTTGCCATTAAAGATTCATAGGTTGAATTAAAGATTTATTTTAGGGGGTGCATTATTACAAGGCAAATCACGTTCTTTTCATTTTAAACATACTGGCTATTATGATTTCATCTTTTTCTTTTTCTTTTTTTTTTTTTGCTAAAAGCTCAATTACATCATTATCACTCGAGACCCTCCAAATACTAGCTAAAAGCCAGGTTTCTCAGCGGCCAAATGCCTATTGCCCTTTAAGGATTAACTTTGCTGAGAATGAATCCCATCCCTCCAATGCAGAGTTATCTCCCCAGTAAAAAACTGAGCGAGTTTTTTTGCTTAAAACCTCTTCTGGCTTCCTGTGGCTTGCAAAGCCTTCTGCAGACTGGGCCCAGCCTGCCTCTCACATTTCCTGCTGTGCCTCTCAGCTCCCTTTCACACCGGAGGAGCCCTCTCTTTCACATAGGAAGGCCCTCTTCCTGCATCTTTCACTCAAGACTTAGGTCAAGTGACACCCAAATGTCCCACACCTTAGGGCAGAGTGCTCACCCAAGTTTGAGTGCCTCTATGACCTGGTTTACCTGGCCATATCGTAAAATGTCTCTATGTGCATCCCCCCTGCCCCCCAGACTGAGTATCCCAAGGATAGGAATTGAGAATGATTTCTATTTGTAACCCTAGGGTTCAGCACAGTGGCAAACACACTCCATAAAGATTAGTAAGCGTATCAGTAAATGAATGCACAAAGGAATGAATCCACCTGCCCAAGAACTAACACACATATGGTCAACAGAACAAAACAATAAAATCAAACAATACAATGAATAACAGCATCAACATTTTGATTCTTCTATTTGGTACCTAGGGGAAAAAAGCGAGTAGATACAGGGAATAGTAAAATTCCCCAGGGAGGCTTCTAATACACGGTGTGATTACATTAAGTGCTGAAGAAATAATCCAAATGTTCCAAACCCTTGGTTGGGACCAGAGCTTCTGAGCGTCATGTCTGTTGATCTGATCTAATGAGGTTTCAGATGGCAGACAGTAGTCCCATTTGCAGTTGACCAAGAAAGTGTCTGCTCTACCAAGGGGCGGCACCAAAACCTTGTCTTGGAGGAGGGTGCGAGATGCAAGTGTGGAAGCCCAGTCAGTCATGGGGCCACAGATTTCAGCCTTGTTTTCCAGTTGAAAAATGCCAGCAATAAAAATGTTTTGACTTTCATCTATCTGATTCCTGTAGCTATTTCTTGATTAATTCTGAACTCAGAGGAGGAAGCATTTAAATTAGCCACTTCCCAAAGCCCAACGAGTTGCTTACATTCGTTTAGCTCTGAATTGAATGATGGACCCCCGGACCATGGCAGGACCCCATAGAAATATCTCTTTCTTCAACAGACATTTCTGATTGAAGGAGTCTGCCCCATTTGATCTCATTCAGGGTCTCCATTTCCTGTCCAAGAAGAGAACCCCGAGTCTCACTCACATCAGGGCTGGAGGTATGAGCTACACACCAAAATGTGAATGACAACCACCGCAGCACCAACCACACCAGAATGAAACATAGCATCTTGGTGAACTACCAGCCAAGCTGAATCCAACTGTTCATCCTACTCAACTCAAAATAAGCCAAGTTTCACCCAAGAGAAATAGAGAGATACTAAAGACCTCACCCACGACATTGAAGCTAAAACAAATCTTCAAGATACTTTCTGAACCGAGCTGATGTTTCATTCTGTTTCAGTATTGAATACATATCAGGGGATATTTTTTCCAGGGAGAGAAAAATATTCAGCAAATTCAACCATGTTTATTGCTTCCCTGTCTGCCTTTTAATTCCCTCTAATTAGATTGCATTCCCTCTTGGTCACCACCTTTCCGTTCTGTTTCATCTTTGACAATATGTATGCATGAATGACCCCAAAAAAGTAGCCAAAGGATTTTTATCTAAGTTGATATAATATTTCATGTTTTCTCAAAGAAGAAATTTTGAAATTCATGGCTGCAGCATGTATGATGGCAGAATTTCCTCTTCTTAAGAAGCTTGAAAGAATTTGTGAAGGATGATCTTTAAATAGATTTCAAGTAGATGAAACGTGTCCTTTTGCCATCCGGGTAGTTAGCCTGTGGGGCTTCTAGTTCTGACTTGCACGCTGTTCAAACCTGACAGTGGAGCACAAGTTAAATAAGAGGGTTGGAGGGCCATATGCCCATTCAATTGTTTGTTCATTTGCTCATTCATTCATTCATCCATTCAACAAATATTCAGTGAGCCCCTCTGTGATAGACCCATAGCAGATCCAGGAGAATTCGTAGTGAGTAAATCATGGCCCTCTTTGGAGTTCACAGATTAGTAAAGGAAAGAAACAGCAGTGGATAAATCGCCCTAGGATCAGGGCCACGGGGAGGTAGCAAGGAACTCTGAGAACACCTAATGCCTCTGATTAATGGTAGTGACCATTTATTTCTCCATAGATGAAATGCCTATTTCCAGGGAATTTGAGTTCAAGGACATAAATTTATTCAACTCTATTTAACTGTATTCTGTCAAGCAGGAAGTACTTTTAAAAACCTGACAAGGGGCCCTTAACAGCATCAACGACATAGCATCAGCAGGCTAAGCTAAGATTAGAAAAGCCCTGGGGGTGCCTGGGTGGTACAGTCCTTTTGAGCATTTAACTCTTGATCTCAGCTAAGGTCTTGATCTCAGGGTGTGAGTTCAAGCCGCACGTTGGGCTCCATGCTGGGCGTGGAGTTTGTTTAAAAGAGAAAGGAAGCAAGAAAGAGAGAGAGAGAGAGAGAGAGAGAGAGAGAGAGAGAGAAAGAAAGAAAGAAAGAAAGAAAGAAAGAAAGAAAGAAAGAAAGAAAGAAAGAAAGAAAGAAAAGAAGAAGAAAGAAAAGAAAGAAAGAAAGAAAGAAGAAAGAAAGAAAGAAAGAAAGAAAGAAAGAAAGAAAGAAAGAAAGAAAGAAAGAAAGAAAGAAAGAAAGAAAGAAAAGAAAGGAGAAAAGAAAAGAACCCAAAATATTAGTTGCAGCCAACTGTGCTTTCACTTTGGGCTAGGCACACTTCAAAGCACTTAAATTCATTGCACCCTCAAAACCATCCTATAAGGTAGGTACCACTGTAATCCCCATTCATAAATGGTGAGCCTAAGGCACAGGGAGAATGAATGACTTGTCCAAGCACAGTCAGCATATATCTTTATTTACTCAGTGGAATACAGCCCAGAGGCATTCTCTTGAGCTAACAACCCCTTGATGTTAGTTTTCTCTCTTTCCCCCTGTCTTTCATAAAAATTATGTGCACTGTTTACAAAAAGCAACCAAATGAAAAACCGAAACAGTCATGCTTCATGGGTTTGAGGATTCTAAGTTCATAGGAATTCTGTTTCTTTCAAAAATTAAACTTTTTATCTTCCATGAATGTTCTCATACAGGACTAAAACATAACAGCTTAAATTTTTAAAAAGCAGTAATGTGAAATCTAATAGGTAAAACTTAGAATCAGAAAAAATGAGTAAAGCATATAAAAGTAATAGCTTTTCTTTCAGTGAGACAAACTAAATTTAAAACAAGAACAGTAAACTTTGGCTCCCTAAATTCATTTTAGAGACATGAACATAAAATCACTGCGAAGTTATAGGTTATTTTTTTAAGTCATAAGAACAAGTCCCTCCCTTATGTTTCTTTTTTCTTTTTTCTTTTTAAGATTTTATTTATTTATTCGACAGAGAGAGAGACTGCGAGAGAGGGAACACAAGCAGGGGGAGTGGGAGAGGGAGAAGCAGGCTTCCCGCCGAGCAGGGAGCCCAATGTGGAGCTCGATCCCAGGACCCTGAGATCATGACCTGAGCCGAAGACAGTCGCTTAACCAACTGAGCCACCCAGGCGCCCCCCTCCCTTACTTTTCAAAGATGAAAGCAGAAAGATTTATTGAACTTTAGTGAAATAAAGATTTGAGCATCCATTCTGCCCAAGGGACTGTACTTAATCATCATGCCTCAAATTCTCACAACTAGAAATACTCCTTTGGATTAAAACATTATCATCAGAAGGTTTCTATACCCTATATATTAACCTAAGAGGCAAGGAAGCCTATAACATATGAGTCTTTTGTGATAAAGTATTATCACCTAATTTGTAAAATTAGCTAACTACAACCCTGGAAAGCATTCAGCACAAAAATGTAACAGAAGAGGATTTAGGAAGACTAAATTTAATTAATGATGAATCTTCATGACTTTTCATGTCATTTTGAGAATTCTATTTCTTATTGATTTGTAAGAACTTATTATATATGTTAGTGAAAACCTGCTGGGTTAGATCCTTTGCATTTCTTCTCCTTTCTTCTGGTAACAGAGTCACTTTGTATTATGGAAAATGCATTCCAGGTATTTTGTATGGCACTGACCTACCCTTCTCCCTGACACAAGGGTAGCACACAATCCATGCCTGGCCAGAAACATCGGTGGATAAACGACTAGAACCTAAGAACAAAAGAGAAAGTAACCCTCCTCCAGCCACAGGCTTATGCAGCAACGGACCTGGGACCCAAGCTGGGCCAAAATCTTTCCAAAAGCTTTTCGGCTAGAACTTCAGAGAAGCAGCAGTCTTTCCCAGAGGACTGTCAAGCTGGTAGGGTAGGAGGCACTGGACTACAGACAACCAACATGGCTTCCTTGTGAAGAGAACTTCGGGCCACTCCATCCCTGGACTTGCCAGTGACAGAAGCCAGCAAATCCTCTTGTATGCTTCAGCAGTATTTGAATTGGATGATTTTCACTTCAAGTAGAAGCAGGCTTACAAAATCACATATTAAAGATATTCACATCTTGTCCGCCACAAATGTGGCAAGTGCTTTCCCCAATGGTTGCCTTTTAAGTTGACGGTTTCTGTCATATAGAAGTGTTTCATTTTTAAGGAGTTAATCTGTTCCCACTTTAGGGTCTAGTTTTGTTGATACACTTCAAACATCTTCCTCAAAGCCTTCTCTCACCAAAGTTAACAAATAGTTATCTATTTTTTTCTAGTATTTTTATCGGGTTTTTTTACATTTAACCTTTTAATCCATCTTAAATTTGTTGTATTGTCAAGTGTGTAATAAGTAGCCAATTTTGTTTACAGATAGTTGTCCCAACACCGTTTGGTGAACAATCCAATCTTTTTCCAATTATTCCAGTGCTACCTTCACTTTGTCCCAATCCATAATCGTGCTTGGCTTTTGTTTTGGCTGTCAGTTAGGTTCATCTGGACCTCCCACTTTCTGTACCAGTTTTAATTAGTTAATTTTTATACCTGGTAGAAGAAAGTTTATTTCCATTCTTTTTCTTTTTCTAGCTATTCTTGCATATTTATATTTCCAGATTACTTTTAGAATCGTTTTTCTTTTAAGTTTCATAATAATCTTACTGGGATTTCCTTGGAACTGGATATGTGTATGAATTTGGAGAGAAGTGATATGTTCATAATATCGAGTCCACTCATGCAAAGATGGGATGCACTCTTGATTATTAAATTTATTTTTATATTCCTCAGTAGAATTTGATAACTTTCCTTACACTGGTCCTGGGCAGTTTGTGTTTTTGTTAGATTTTTAAGTGGGATTGTTTAAGCCATCATATTTTCTAAATAGTGTTTACTATTACATAAGATACCTATTGGTCTAAGACAGTAAAGCTCCCTTGGTCCTAACAGTCTTTCAGTATTTCTTGGGTTTTTCAGATGGACAGTCTCAGTACCTGTAAATAACAATATTTTTGCCACCTCCTTTCTAAGACATGAACCTCGTTTCTTATTTTCACTAATTAGTTGGCGAGTGCTTCCAGGAACTTGTTAAAACATACCCACGAGAGGATGTGTTGCTCTTCTTTCCAACTGTAATGATATGATTCTAGTGGGTTTCAGATAGAATATTGAAAATATTGGAATATTCTGGAAGAAAAGAAACCATGTACCCGTCAGCAGTCACTCCTCATCCCCCTCTCCTGCCAGCCCCTGGCAAATACTAATCTATTTCCTGTCTCTATAGATTGGCCTATTCTTGTCATTTCCTATAAAGGGAATCATGCAATATGTGGCATTTTGTGTCTGGCTTTCAGTTAACATAATGTTTTTAGGTTTGTCCATATTATTGCATGTATCAGTACTTCCTTTTTAAGGCCAAATAATATTTCATTGCACAGCTATATCACATTTTGTTTGCCCATCCATCAGCTGATGGATATTTGGGTTGTTTTTTGCTCTTATAAATAATTCTGCTATGAACACTGTGTAAACGTTTTTGTGTAAACATGTTTTCCATTATCCTGCATATATACCTTGGACCATAGGTTAGTTTTGCTTGATTTAAAGTTGATATAAATGGAATCATACTTCTTTTGTTCAGCATAATATTTCTGAGATTTGTTCACATAAGTTGCTCCCCTTTAGTGCTGGGTAATATTTCATTCTTTTTTTTAAAGTTTATTTATTTATTTTAAGGAATCTTTACATCCAATGTGGGGCTCATACTCATGACCCCAAGATCAAGAGTCACATGCTCCTCTGACTGAGCCAGCCAGGCACCTCTAGGTAGTATTTCATTCTATGAATATATCGGTTTTTTTAATCCAGTCTTCAATGGATGGACATTTGAGCTGTTCTCAATTAGGGGCTATTATGAATAAAGCTGCTATGAACAATCCTCTATACATCTTTTTATTAACCTATGTTTTCATGTCTTTTAAGTATATAGCTAGAAGCTGAATTGCTGGACCAAAGAATAAGGGTATGGTTAGCTCTACAAGAAAATGTCAGTTTTCCTGTGGTCGTACCACATTAAATTCTTACCAGTGATGTATTCACATTCTAGTCATACCCCATTCTCATTAGCATTTGGAATTGTCAGTCTTTAAAAATTATAGTTATTCTTTTGGGTATGTAGTGGCAATTCATTATGATTTTAATTAATATTTTTCTGATAACTGATGATGTAGAGTGTTTTTTCATGTTCTCATTGGCCATTTGTATCTCTTCTATTGTGAATTGTCTGTTCAAGTCTTTTGCACATTTTAAAAGTTGTGTTGTCTTTTTAGTATTGAGTTATAAATGTTCTTTATCTATTCTAGATACAAGTTTTATGCCACATATATTTTTTGTGAGTATTTTCTCCCAGTCTGTACTTTGTCTATTCATATTCTTAATGGTGGGACTTGATGAGCAGAAATTTTCAATTTGATGAAATCTGATGTATCATTGCTTTAAATTTTATGGTTATTTTCTGCAGTATCTTTTCTAAGAAGTCTTTATCCCAAGGTCATGAAAAATTTCGCCTCTATCCTCTTCTAGGAACTTTATAGTTTTGGCTTTTATAATGAAGTCTATGATCCATCTCAAAATAATTTTTGTGTGGTGTGAGGTAAGGGTCAAGGTTCATTTTTTTCCCCACTAGATACCCAGGTCTTCTAGTGGCAATTGTTAAATGTTTTCCTTTATTGAATTATTTTGGTGCTGTTGTCAAAAATCAGTTGACTGTGTAAATATGGATTTATTTCTGGAATCTCTATGTGTTTCATTGATCAGTCTATCCTTACACCAATCCTATACTATATTGGTTACTGTACCTTTTTAGTAAGTCTTGAAATTAACTAGGATGAGTTTTCCAAATTTGTTCTTATTTTTAAGTTTCTTTTGACCACTTTCATTTCCACTTGAGTTTTATAATCTGTCAATGTAGACCAAAAGCCTGGTGAGATTTTTATAGTGGTTGTATTTAATTTAGAGATCAATCTGGGGAGAATTGATTTCTTAACCATACTGAGTGCTCAGATCCATGGATATTATATCTCTCCATTTATTTAAGTCATTCAGTTTCTCTCAGCAATATTTTATCATTTTCAGTATGGTGGTCTTACACATTTTATTAAATTTATTTTTAAGGGTATATTTTTTATGATATTGAGATGTTTTTAATTTATTTTCCAGTTTTTTGCTACTAGTAGGTAACAATGCAATTAATTTTTATACATTTACCCTGTATCCTTGTACCTTGCTAAATTTACGTATTTTAGCACTTTTTTTTTTTGTAGTTACCTTGGGATTTTCTGTGTGCATAATCAGGATACCTGTGAATAAGGACAGATTTACTACTTACTTCCTCCTTTCTGACCTGTATTTTTTATTTCTGTTTCCTGCCTTAATCGTACTGGCTACAATCTCAACACAATGTTGAACAGAAAAAGTAGAATAGTGTATATTTACCTTGTGCACAATCATAAGAGAAAAGTGTTTAGTCTTTCACTATTAAAGCTATAAGGTTCTCAAAGATGCTTTTATTAGATTGAGAAAGTCTTCTCTTATTCCTAGCTTCTAAGAGTGTTTTCCTCACAAGGGAAGAAATGTCCCTGTTTTTGACTGGGCTGAAGCAGGAAAGGAGGTCAGGCTTAAACTAGAGGAGACATTTCTTCCTCTTTCTGAAACCAAGAGAGGTTGGGTCTGGAATCAGGGGAAAGAGCATGCTTAGAGAGCTTACAGGGATGGAGACGCGCCGGCTTAGCCAACTGAGGTAGGCTAATGGCAAAGATGAGACCCTACGTGAGGTCCAGTCAGGGCTGTGGGCTCAAGACACACGTGTGGTTTAGTAGGGTGAACAATTCATCCAGGCTTGCGTGGGACTATCCCAGTTTTAAAACTGAACATTCCTGGGAACTCCCTTAGTCCTGGGCAAATTGGGATGGTTGGTCAACCCATGTATGAGTCATACATTTCCCTTTGTGCGGTACTGCTGATCCCCCAAGACTTCAGTAAAAACCTTGTTGGAAGCCCCAGCTCCATCTTAGCTGTGCTTTGGAGAATGGGGCAGGGGCATGTATCCATGAGTGAGGAGAACCTGCCCCAAAAGTGACTTATCTGGTGATAGGCAGTCAGCTGACACTATGTGTATTAACCAGGACCGGTTAGTGGAACACAGAAATGGTCTTCAGGGACCCCAAGAGAAAGATAGGGGAGGCGATAGGGACAGGTTGGAGCCTGGACCTCCTGTGGGGGCTTAAAGTCTTATTTGATTACCCAAAGAAGTCCTGACCTTGAACAGGTGAACTTGGGGACATCCAGGCTACATATAGTTCTAGACATCTTCCTACATTGTGTGGAAAATCACGTGCCAACCTCAGAGTTGATTTGCCATTCCTTTCTTTGTTAGCAAATGTACAAGTGACACTTTTTCATCCCCAATACCAGGCATTCACATGCAGAATTGCCTATGCATTGCGATCTTCTTCGGTGGAAAGAGTTAGACAATT
This sequence comes from Callorhinus ursinus, assembly GCF_003265705.2. Classification (NCBI taxonomy): domain Eukaryota; kingdom Metazoa; phylum Chordata; class Mammalia; order Carnivora; family Otariidae; genus Callorhinus; species Callorhinus ursinus. The sequence continues at coordinate 1,429,178 of NW_027397118.1, read as the reverse complement.
GTCTAAGGACCTGGCTCTACCGCTTCCTAGTTTTAGGACATTAGAAAGATTCCTTAAGTCTCAGAAGGATCACTTTCCCCATGTCTTCAGTCTTTTAGAATAACCCAGAAGAACTAAATGAAATAAGTTATACAAGCAGGGCCCTTGGCACTCTGCCTTCATGGACCCCTTCCTCCATAAAAAAAGGATAAAAGGACTAATATCCAGGTGGGATCCATTACTAGGTTCATTATTATTATATTAATTTTTAATCTTATTATATGAATTGATTAATACGTTCGTATATTATATTATTATTACCTTTATTATTTTCTTCTGGTTTTCAAAGAAATTAAAATGAACACTTTCTTGTGGGCTCCGTGGCTCTTAAACCAGCCTGGATGTCAAGTGCCAACACAGGATGAGCACACAGTAGGTGCCCTGTGGTTTTTATTCTCTTTCTCTTCCATCACACTTCGAAAGAAGATTTTTCAAAAACTTTGAGCGGCAAATTAAAATTTAAGAAATAAAGTAAAGAGTAAATGCTCCTCAAGCCAGTGGATATCTGTAACAGCAGGTTTCACTTATAGTGAATATCACTTTACTGCTTTTAACAAACTTCAAAGAAAATGTTGTAAGGCCATTCATTCTCCATGTCTGTTTCACATCAGTCACAATTATATCCCGGCTTCACTTCTCCCCCTTGTTATACCTCATAAATTGTGTAACTAGAATGTATGTGTAGTATATGGATTACATTAGGAATTGTCAGAAGCAGCCTGATAGTAAGCATCTGCACTCACCCCCCCTTCTGGCCTATCTGAATTGCTCTGAAGGTACCTTAAGACGCACCACCCATGATATTGGGGATCGGGAACACAGCGCAGAGAAAGGGACCCTACGTCCTTAAGAGTCCCTCTAGAGAAAACTGAAATTGCCACGGTCACGTTTAAACAACGGTGCTACACTTCTATGAATACCACGTTAATTTCCTTGTTGAGTGGTCGTGCAAAAATGAAAACAAAAATCAAATGTCCAGTGACAATGAAACCCTGCTTGTGGGTCATGGGAGAAAATGCAGTTTTCCAGGGCAAGAGAGTGGAGACCCCAGAGATGTAATCCTGGCAGAATTTCCTGTAAGCAATGAAGCATCTCTGGGATGCCCAACTTGGTTCTTCTCTGCTCCTTTCATTCCAGGCGAAGACCCCTGGGTGTCAGCAGCCACCTTTCCCATAAGGAAGCAACTAGGGAGATGCAATGACAACCAGGGGCCTCTCTGGCAACCGTTTGGACTCCTCAGAGGTCTCTATCTTCCTTCCAGCCCTCCCCGCCCCCACCTCTGGTCCCCTCTCCTCCCATTGTAAAGAACCAAGGAAATGACTCAGCAGTGGCCAGCAATTTTTTTCTGTCTGAAAGATGCAGTTAAAAAAAAAAAGTTATATGGCCGAAGAATACAGATTCCTTGTTCTAAATGAAAGAGCTTTAATAGATTTATATTTATCACTCTTGTTGCATTTATAAGATCATTGAAATTCAAGACCGTCTCATTGATCTGCCAATGGGAGAGAGAGCTGCTTCCCACATGTGGCTTTTCCTGATAACCTGAGCTTTCTACCCTTTGAAGCACCAGTACCTGTTACAGTTGGATCTCTTTATTTATTTATTTATTTTGGATAAAAATTTCCAAAATGTCACACGTGTTTTGCAGCCTTTCAAACAGATTTTCCTGAAACATAATTTGGTCTTTGTTGAGGGTCAGCCTGTGGCGTTCTGCTCAATGAGAGGAGAGGGTCGATGCTCCAAGGACTCTGGCATTACGTAGGCTGGCTTCCCATGACACTTCCCTGCGGCTGCCGCCGCCGCCCAAACCTGGGACAGTTACAGATCTCTGAGCACAGCCGCGTTCCCATCCCCAGCGATGGGCCAGAGCCTGCCGCCTCTGAGGCATGCTGGGAGCGTTCAGCACCTGCTACAGATTTAAAGTGTTCCCCATGATGCTTGGGAGATAGTAAGCATTTTTTTTTTAAAGCGTAGTTTAAAAAAATGGATAGTAGCGTTAAAAAATAGATAATAATATAAATAAAATGAATAAGCAAAATGAAAATATAATAAAAAACTATAGTAAACTGAAAGAGCATCTCTATGATACAGACATGACATTGAAAGCTTTTTAGTAGGCATAATTAATTCCACCTACCCTAGACGGCCCCCAAGCTCCTTAGCTTCTGTTCCTGGTTTCCCTAACATTTCTTTCTTCAGTCCTGCTGTTCTCCCCTCTCCCTGGGCTCAGGGCCGACTTCAGGTCGTATCTCCGCTAGTGTTTTGCGTCTCACATCCCGTGAGAATGAAAGCCACATCAGGCTGGACAGAGGTACTTTTGTAGCTGGAGCAGGTGGGTTCTAAGGCGTGGCTTTAGGTGGTTTTTTCTGAGCTGGGGGTGGAAACGTATGACCTTCTGTGCATTATACTAGTCAGGATGGGCTAGGTTTTGCTCCAGGAACAGACAACTGCAGAATCTCCAGGGGCCTGACACCAAAAAAGTTTGTTTCTCATGCATTTCATGTGTTCCCTTGGGCAGCAGGAGGGCTCTACTTGACGTGGTCATTCAGGGACCAGGCTGACAGAGGCTCTGTCTCAATACATGCTTCCACAGTCCCAGGTAGGGAAAGGGGAAGTGGCAAATTGCTCAGTAGGTCTTACACATCTCGTAGGAAATCACTTATGTCTTTATGCTTACATATCATTGGTGAACATAAATAACACGGCCACATTTAACTTCTAGAAGGCAGACAATGCAATTCTGTTACAGGCTGGCAATGAGGATGAGGGAGAACTAGGTTATCCCATGCATGGCTTTGAGTTTATATATTTTAGCTAATAAAAATCCTATTTGTATTTACTGTGGGCCAGTGCTGTGCTAAGTGCTTTACATGTAATACCTATTTTCCCCTTTATGCACATGACAAAATTAAAACTCAAACTACCTAAGTCACTTGTCCACAACCTTAAAGATAGTAAAAACATGGCTAAACTGATCTTCAGAACTGGTCTGTCTGACACCAAAGCCCCATGTTCTTAACCAACTTTTTCTGAATCTCAAATACCATTCTAGATTACTGAGGTCAATAAAAAACCTTGAAATGGGGTTGCCTGGCTGGCTCAGTCAGTAGGGAGTGCGGCCCTTGATCTCAGGGTTCTGAGCTCAAGCCCCATGTTGGGCATGGAGCCTACTTAAAATAAGAAAATAAAATAAAATAAAATAAAATAAAATAAAATAAAATAAAATAAAAAAGAACCTTGAAGTAGGTGCCTTATATTATTGTTTCATCTGTGCAATTTATCCACCAAAGAACAATGAAAATTCCCTTTGTTCCTTTTCTCTTCCGCGTTGTCCTTCCACGAGAGGGACTGCTTTCATATATACATATCTCTTCATATATATATATGGGAGTTAACAGAATATAGTTTGCATTATGTGCCACAGACCATTCTATTTGCTGTTGTCAATATTGGGGTATAAGAAGAAGGGTCTTTACAGGCTGGCAGAACTTGGATAACTAAGGCACAAACCCTAAAGAAGATTATGTATGAAAAAGGAGGAGGTTGGCCTGATGGAAATGGGAAATGTGGGCTGGAAGGAGGAGCGAAGCTGGCTGGGAGAAAAGGAGGCAAATTAGGAGGGACCTTGAATATGAGGGAAAAATCAGGTTCCTATCTCATTGGCAAACGGATAAAGGAAGATACAAGGCATGTGCCATTTCTTTCTTTTTCTACATGTTTTTAAAATATAGAACATTTCAGATAACGTGAACTTTCCTTTGCCCTCCCACCCCAGCCCCACCTGGCTGTCATAACCACTTCTTTCTCCCAAGAAAAATATACTCTCGTGATTTGGCGGGTAACATCCCAGTTCACATTTTTACATTTTTATTCTATTGGCCTGTAAGTTACACATTCGATTTCTATCCTTTAGGGCTACCTTATTTTAATATTCACACCAAAATTAAAGTCTAGAATTAACCAATATCACTTACCTCTTTTTAAATAATATGTGCTTTAATTTAGCTCTGCTCTCCTATCATTCATGGTGTTATGACTTAGAAATTTATTTCTACCTTATGAGTTTTAAACTCATAAAGGAGACGTTTTTTAAAAAAATGTTATATTTAAGTAATCTCTACAGTCAGCATGGGACTCGAACTCAGAACCTGGAGATCAAGAGTCACAAGCTCTACCAACTGAGCCAACCAGGCGCCCCATAAAGGGCATTTTAAATATATTATTGAGGGTTTATTTAGCTTTAGCCACATGTTTATGCATTCCTTAAACACTGCATTTTACTTCTTTTCCCTGTTTTTGCCAAAGTAAATCTTCACATACTACTCGACAAAGTATTATTTGCTAAAATAGTCTTACGATGTCTGGAGTTGACTTTCTTTTACTTTCATTCTGAGACAGTAGTGTCTATCAGCATTTAAGTGCATTTTTCCTGTGCACATAGCCTTGCATTTATAACACGATAGCTGTGTTCTGCCAGCTATTTTCACTTTTGGGAAGTATGTTCTTAGTAGTAGGTAATGTGTTTGTTTTTTCTTTCTGTTAGTTTTTAAGGCTGATACTCTGCAGTTCAACTACTGTGTTTTTAAGATTTTTTCTTTTAAGGTTTTATTTATTTGTTTGAGAGAGACAGACAGACAGAGAACGGTGAGAGAGAGCACAAGCAGGGAGGAGAGGAAGAAGCAGACTCCCCACTGAGCAGGGAGTCCGATGTGGGGCTCGATCCCAGGACCCTGGGATCATGACCTGAGCTGAAGGCAGATGCTTAACTGACTGAGCCACCCAGGTGCCCCTCAACTACTGTGTTTAAAAGTGGGTTTATTTCTAATTATACTTCATGATACCTGGTGTGCTTTTTTAATTTGAAGACTCATTTCTTAGATAATGGCAATCTTTTTTTTGCCTTTTACTCTATTTCTTTATCCATTTGGAACTCTTCAGAAACATATGTAGGACCTTCTCATTTAATCAACTTTCATATTTTCCATCTCTTTATCTTTTGTATTATAGTCCGGGTGATTTCCCTCTGATCTGTCTTCCAGTTCGCTTATTCTCCCATCAGCCATATTTACTCACAGTCCAACTGGCCCCATTAGGTTTTCATTCCAATTTTTTTTCATTTTTAGAATACCACCCCCCCCAAATCTGCCCATTTTCAAATAGTTTTATCCTTGGTTTGTGTCACCATTCCTTTTTTCATGTCTTGAAATGTTTTAAAATATTCATTTGAAAGCCTTTTTTCTTTATTGTTGTTCTATTATTTCTAGTTCTTGAGATGCAAATTTTCCCATTTGTCCCCCCTATTGTGGTTGGCTTCCTTCTGTGGTTTCTTTTCTTTTCTCTTCTTTTTTTTCTTTCTGTAAACTCTTCTTTATGGAGATGCCAGAGAAAGCAGAGTCTGTGGAAGTTTCATGTGCTCTAGAGCATCCGTGTGGGGTGCTTTTACATTTACCAATTCTGGATGAGATTTTAGGAAAATTCTTAGTTTGAGGTACCTGAGTAATGGTACCAGGCCTTACACCATTTGGGGCACAAGTCTCCATTTCTTTTGGATGATTTCTGTTATTTACATGGCCTAGGAAAATTACAAGTTTCCGTGCTATTCCCCGAGACTAGTGGATGATTTCTCTAGTCCCTGACTCAGAGGATACTAGATAAGCTCTTCAGGACCCCTGGCTTCATGCAGGTAGCCTGGTTCCTGCTCCGGGCACTCATGAGGCCTACTAGGGCCTACACAATCCTGCTCACAGCACTTCAAACTTCAGCTGCTAAGGCCTCTCTGTCCTATTAATTCATATGGGAGTATTTTCATTTCACCTCCTCTTGTCACTGCAGCTGAGTATTCTGTCTGTTTCTGACACTTGTGGATGTTCTTTTCTTGGTTTTGAGTTTGAAATTGTATTAAGAATTGGGGGGGGCATATGTTCATGCAATATTTATATATGTGTGAAGTGGAAGGATGTTGTTGTTCTTGTTTGCTTATTTTATTTATTTATTCATTCATTCGTTTGTTTATTTATTCATTCTTTTTAAAAAATTTTTAAGATTTATTTATTTTAGAGAGTGTGCAGGGAGAAGGGCAGAGGGAGAGGGAGAGAAGCAGATTTCCTGCTGAGCACACAGCCAGACAGGGCTCAATCCCACAACCCTGAGATCATGACTTGAGCTGGAATCAACAGTTGGACACTTAACAGACTGAGCCACGCACGCAACCCCTATTCATTCATTTATTCTTTGCATCAGCTCAGGTTGGTGCTATTGAAATGCAGCCCCAGAAAGAGAATTTTAAATGAAAATGCATGGGACTTGGCAACTGGTTATGTGGAACTGACCTATGGAATTCCCAATTCCCCCAAAAGACGCGATTCTGAGATAAGGACTAGAGAGCAGGTATTTAATATGGAAAATGAGGGAAACACTGGTAGGGAAGTGAAGAAGTTAGACAGGGAAGGGAAAGTGGCCGATAAAGGGTGTTATCAAGCCAGTTATCATTCTGGGCTATTGGAACTTAATCCTTCTGGGGAAACTGGGAGTTCAGTTATCCTACCCAAGGGGTGAGAAATCTATGGTGTTTATACAACCTACTGTTGTGACTGCTTGAGGAATGCTTCCAAAAGATAATCTGCCACCATATCCAGCCTGCCACATGGATGGGTTTAGCTCTATATTGATGAGCAATACATTATCCCAAAACCTGGTGACTTAATATAATGATACACATTTATTATCTCATACTGTTTGTGAGGGTTAGGGATTTGGGAATAGCTTAGCTGGTTAATTCTGGCTTGGGTTTCCTCTTGAGGTTGCAGTGAAGAAATCGGCAGGATTTTAGTTATCTGAAGACTTGACTAGGGGTGGAGGATCGAAGATAACCCACTCAACGCAGCTGGCCAATTCCTCTCCACGTAGACCTTTCCACTGGACGACTCCAGGGTCTTCATGACATATGGCTTATGCCAGAGTGAGTGACCCAAGACAGAGCATGGTCACAGTGCCTTTTATGACCCAGTTTTCAAAATCACATTGTCATTTCCACCACATTCCATTTGATAGAAGCGAGTCAAGTCATGAAGTCTGGCCCACATTCAAGAGGAGAGGAGAGAGGAGTGTCAAAGGATCTGTAAACATATTTTTAAGCCATCACAACAGGCAAAGCGGACTTTGGCAGCCAGAGACGGCCCTCAGGCAAAGAAATGCAGGTACTTCTGGAAGTCACGCAGGCTGAAGTGGGTAAGAGCAAAGGGCACCAATAGCGCCCTCTACAGGAAAAAGGAAAGATGAGACCGACCCATTTTCAAGGCATGAGGAAATTGACCTGTTTGATGAGAAGTTAACAAAGTGACATTGCAAAGGACATAGAGACAAAGAGGGGGTGAAGATTTGGGACCTTTTAAGGATCAATCTGCTGTGACCACTAAGAAAGAAAAAAAATTGTCGATTAGATTATGATTCCCCATTGACTGTAGGATGTGTCCCAGGCTCAGAGGAATGAATATAAGAAAGAAGAAAAGACATCTTAGAATCAACAAATATAGTAGTTGCACAAAGAATTTCAGAGTTTTACATATACAACTGTTGCAAAAAAAAAAAAACCCTAAATTTTACCTTTCATCTCATATGGATACCATTAAATATTAAGCATAGTCAGTAGTATGATATGGAGTTGTAAGTTTGGGTGTTTACAGGATCATATGTCAAAATTTGAACACGTCACATTTTAGTCTGTCCGAACTTCAATCTTCACAGCTGCAAAATGGGGATAAAGTACTGCTGTGCCTCTCTTACAGATAAATGAAAAATTAATTCAAAATAGTCTTAAAATTAAAATGTTATCAAGATGTGGGGTACGGGTGCCTATGACGCATGTTCAGAAGCAGCCAGAAAACTCACAGGGAGCATGGAAGGAAAATGAACATTCTCTCTTTGGAAGCTCCAGAAAAAAAAGAAGCTACTCCTTCCTTATCCTGCTAGTCAAACTGGAATGATTCTTGCATTTTATTTTATTTTTATTTTTTTAAGATTTTATTTATTTATTTGACAGAGAGGAGAGAGAGCACAAGCAGGGAGAGCGGCCGGTAGAGGGAGAAGCAGACTCCCCACTGAGCAGGGACCCCCCCCAATGTGGGACTTGATCCCAGGACCCTGGGATCATGACCCGAGCCGAAGGCAGTCGCTTAACCGACTGAGCCACACAGGCATCCCTGATTCCTGCATTTTAAAGAAATTTTTCTGCCTAAAGACAAAATGAGAGATGGCAGTTGGGGAGGCGGTTGGTGGTTGAGGGTAGTCCTCCACAAGCAGTTCCTGCATAGAGATGAATTGAAGGGGAAAAAAAAAAAAACCCAAAAAACCAGTGGGTCATTTTCGAGCTGGTTCAATAAATACAGGCTCAGGAGAGCCACGTACCTCATTGGCTGGAGCTAGCAAACCTGGTTATTGTTCATACACGGTTGTTTCCTAACTGTGTCTGCAGGAGCCGAAACAGAGACAGAACTTGGGGCTTTCAACCAGAAAAACCCAGGCTGCCACTTGGGGAGCAGAAACATCCCGATATAAAGAAATGACACACACCTGAGCAGGTCTGATATATATTCCTTTCTGCAGAGGGCAGTGGAATACATTCCCAGGCCATTCATCATGTTGCTAAAATTAGATCCTGCTTAGAAGGAATGATCTATTACTGATTACATAATAAAGATAGCTATATTTCTCATGAGAAACAGAAGGGAGAGATATATTTAGGCATAGGGCAAATATATTCTTGATATGAAAAATGGATTCATTAAGTATTTAATCTTTATACCATTCCTGTGAAATAAATGCACACATACATCACACGTGTTTTAAAGTGACTTGATAATTCATATTGTTACACTTGAGAAAAATCCTGGCGCTCCATCGAGAAGTCATGTCAGGAGTCAGAGAATGCAGGCCGAGGCCTGCCCTCCACCAACGTCTGAACGAGGCAGCTTGGATGCACTTGCAAAGCCAAGTGAACCATCCCATGTGCACGGAGCGGGGGAGTTGTGGATCTGCACTGCGATTTCATCTTGTTTGCACGGGGGGCCTTTCCTGAAGTAGATGCCACGTACATTTCTAAGGGTCACAGGCATGGCAGCTGAGACGATCCTAGGTACCAAAAGGCCTCTATTAATTGAGTAAACCTTCATTTTCCCCTTTTCACAAATAACCTTGTTCCCTCTCTGTCTCATTCCATTTCCCTCCTCCTAGATCCTTGCCACAAAGGGCAATCCTGGCCTTTCTGAAAACCTGTAGTGGCCGAGGTAGAGGCATTTCCAGATAGCCTGGTGGTGATATTCCAACTTAAAACAAACACGAGTGTGTTTGACTAGAGTTTAAACAAACACGCAGATTTGTAGCACCTCAGGTGTCAAAGATCAGTAAAAACAAATCTGGATGGAATGAAAGAAGGACATAATTCTAAGAATAATAGCTTTGAATAGTAGATTGACCTAACAAAAGATTATTTTAAAGAGATTATGGTGAGGTGAAAAGCATGAACAGGCTAGGAGTTAAGAACTCACTCCTTGTATGTTTATGCTGGGGGAAAAGAAACACAGATTTTGAAGTCAAGATGGGCTTGGGTTCTGGTCCCAGCTCTGACATCTACCAGCTATGGGATCTTCAGGCAAGGGACTTAACCTATTTGGAGCTCTCCTTCATCTCTAATAGAAAAATGAAAATCCTGTAGCCAGATGGTTCTACACATTGACTGCACGCACAGTCCTGAGTAAGATGCCAAATTCTCCATCCCCTAGCCTCCCTGCACTTAGATGAACACAGGAAGGTAAGGCCAGACTCTTTTTCCCTCTCTTGGTGAAGAAAAATACCACTCCCTCTACTGTACCAGGCAAGAGGGAAACGTTAAAGTTCTAGAGAATTTGCAGGAGCACATTCATGGGGAAAGTCCTCAAAGAAGTTAGGATAGGGGCGCCTGGGTGGCTCAGATGGTTAAGCGTCTGCCTTCGGCTCAGGTCATGATCCCAGCGTACTGGGATCGAGCCCCGCATCAGGCTCCCCGCTCAGCGGGAAGCCTGCTTCTCTCTCTCCCTCTGCTCCCCTTGCTCATGTTCTCTCTCTCTGTATCTCTGTGTCTCGAATAAAAAAAAAAAAAAAGGAGTGAGGATAAACTAGGTTCTGCGGCCACCAAAGCCATCCCCCGCCCCTCCGAGGCTTAACCCAATCAGGAATCACATCTCTTTCATGCTCTCCATCCAGTGTGGGTCAGCAGGGGGCAGAGCTCCATGGAGTCACCCAGGGACCCAAGGCTCCACTATCTTTTGATGCCACCATCAAATGAATGGCTCTTGATTGCTTCCACAAGGAAGTGATAGATGACACTTCCTCTCACATGGCAAAGGGTCAGGGAAATGCAATCCCCCCAGGTGCCCAGGGAAGAGGAGATTCCGAGCTGTAGCCCCTTGTGCCGGAAGCCAAGTGATGAACCCAGGGCACCTGGCACCACTGGGTCTACACAGGCTTCTAAGAACCCACCTGTGGTTGCAGGAGCCCCAGCTTCCCTGCTTCCCTGGGAGAAGGCAGCTTTGCAGTGGGGACCTAGCCGTCCTGGGCGGGATCTCAGCCAAGCCCATTCTCTCCTTGGGCTCATGCCTGCGAGTAGCACCCCGAGGTTTCCACTGGTGACCTATCGAAAGAGTTTGTACGCCTTTCTCGTGCAATGCTGCGTCGCCACATTTTGGACCCTCCACGACAACGTAATCACCACTGTTATTTCGTCACACCTTATTTTCATCTCAGATCAAAGTGAACTCCCTGTGTAGCTGACGTTCCTACGATGTCTGTTTCTTTCTAGAAATGCTCCATCAGTACCTCCTCTGTTGGCCTCCCACCCATGGTTGACTGATTGCATTAATGGTCCCCATTCTTCACATCCCCCCTCCTTGCTGTGCGACTTTGCTAAAGAGGTGAACTCATTTCTTCATGAATTCAAAGGTCCTGTTCAAGGGTCCACGTTCGAGGAGGTTGACCTGTCAGGGGATTTGGCAGCCGCAGGCTTTGCCAGGCTGTGATGAGTCAGGAGGGACTCTTCTGTGATTCCGGTGATTCAACCCCTTTGAAGCAGGACCCCAGCTGGTGGCTGGGGGGGGGCAGGGAACTGGCCCTGACTCCGAGAAGAAGAGGTTGGCAGGAGTAAAGCCAAGAGTGGTCAGGCACAGGCAAGCGGGCCGAGGTTTGGGCTGAGAGACCAGGAGGGCAGCTGAAGAACAATCAGAAACTGAAGACCAGGACCAAGGGCAGGGTGCAGGGGCAGCCGCACTAGGCTCCTTGGGCACCGTGTTGAAGATAGCGAGACTAGTTCCAGAAACCACGGACAGCTGCAGAGAGGGATGCTGAGCTGAATGAGAATCAGGAACCTCTAGCCGGTGGCCTGGGGGAAGCAGAGGCTGACAACACTTGTTCATTTTCCTCAAGAAAAGACGCTAGCTGCCTACCGACCTGCAGTTCTCATCCCACGTTGTAAATCAGGAAGACATACTGGTGCCTGAGCTCACCCCTCACCCCCAGGATCCGGGTTTGATTGGTCCCGGTTGGTAGGATATGACATTATTAACAAGGTGCAGCCTGAGTTGAGAACCACTTAACCGGTCTGCCTGTCCCCCGGCCCCCTGCCCCAGTACAGGCCTCTGCCCTGATCTTTCTTTCCTTTTTTTTTTTTTTTAAGATTTTATTTATTTATTTGACAGAGAGAGACACAGCGAGAGAGGGAACACAAGCAGGGGGAGTGGGAGAGGGGGAAGCAGGCTTCCCCGTGGAGCAGGGAGCCCGACGTGGGGCTCGATCCCAGGACCCTGGGATCCCGACCTGAGCCGAAGGCAGATGCTTAATGACTGAGCCAGCCAGGCGCCCCTCCTTTTTTTTTTAGATTTATTTATTTATTTTGGGGGTGCAGGAGCAGAGGGAGAGGGAGAGAGAAACTCAAGCAGACTTCCGTGCTGAGCACAGAGCCCGACGTGGAGCTTGATCTCACGACCCTAAGAGCACAACCTGAGCCGAAACCAAGAGTTGGACTCTTAACCGACGGAGCCACCCAGGTGCCCCTGCCCTGATCTTTCTAACCACACTCGAGTGAAGCACTCCTGCCTACAAGTTTTAAAGAAAAAAATTAATATTCACACACATGCATACAAGGATGAGAAAATATATTTTTTAGAATAATTTTTAACCCTCTGATTACACATACAAGTTGTTTAGAACCTGTAAGTTGACCAAATATAAGCATTTGCCCCAGCCACACATTTGCATGCCCTCCTCAGTAATGATCTGGGTCCTTAAAAAGACAGGGAATATATTGTAAGCCCTCAGAATACTTTACACTAACGAGATTCCTTAAAAGATGAATTTTAAAGCAGGTCGTGGCCATTTAAAAATGACACAATATGGGTGCCTGGGTGGCTCAGTCAGTTAAGTGTCTGCCTTCAGCTCAGGTCATGATCCCAGGGTCCTGGGACTGAGCCCCACATCGGGCTCCCTGCTTAGCAGGGAGCCTGCTTCTCCCTCTCCCACTCCCCCTGCTTGTGTTCCCTCTCTCGCTGTGTCTCTGTCAAATAAATAAAATCTTTAAAAAAAAAATGACACGATAGTGGCTCATCAACTTATTTTTTAAATCTATTCTCACCAAACCCTGGAACTCTAGGGTTCTTAACACAAAGTACCACGTGCTAAGGAGAAAATAAAAGACATGTCAGGATACACCCCGCACAGGGGGTTCTTTGGGATCTGGGTCTGGGGCAGGCTTCTTGGAGAAAGTGCCTCTTGATTTCAGGCCTGAAGACACTGAAGTTGGCAGTTATGTGACCATCTAGGGAAAAGATTTCCAGGTGGAGGGAATTGTCAGCAAGAAACCTCTGCAAAGGATTCTTTTTTTTTTTTTTAAGATTTTATTTATTTATTTGACAGAGACACAGCAAGAGAGGGAACACAAGCAGGGGGAGTGGGAGAGGGAGAAGCAGGCTTCCCGCAGAGCAGGGAGCCCGATGTGGGGCTCGATCCCAGGACCCTGGGATCATGACCTGAGCCGAAGGCAGTCGCTTAACGACTGAGCCACCCAGGTGCTTCATGCAGAGGATTCTTGCCTGATGATCAATGAAAGAAGGACATAGTGTGGCTACTTGAGGTGATGCTCACCAAAGTCGTTTCCTCATCTGAAATGTTGTGTTCCCCAACCACCTGAAGGGCAGAGAGTGAATACCACAAAATAAATGAGGAATAAGAGCTCAATATATTTTTAAAGCACCATGAATAAGCACAGCTGGTGTTGTAGACAGTATTCTGGGGATGGTATTATCCTCTTTTGCATAACGTTTATAAAGAACGGAGACCGGCATGGCCCTAGTCGGTTTTCCCTATGAGTGATATGAAATAATCTTTTATTAATCTTATTTAAAATTTGTTACCATTGTACATGATCTCAGAAGACCAAGTGAAGAACATATTATACAAATCAAAGGAATAAATGAATATGAAAGAAAAGACAATTATATGCCCAAATAAAAATTTCCGCCCATTCTGTTACACTCTAAAGCGTTTTGTAAATGTAAATATTGTACATAAATATTGAATAAATATATTAATATAATCTTCCTCTGGGTTTTTTTAAATAAGAATCTCAGTGGGCAAAGAGTTATCATTTCATATTGAAAAGTTCTCTCAGGCCTCTGTTTTCCAGCCTCTAGCAGTTACCACAGGGAAGCCGTTATCTTGGAGGAGACAATGAAGGTGATAGTTGAAAGCATTGAGCTGGGAGTAGACAGAACCAGGTTCAGGTCCCTACTTGGCCGTTTAATAGCTATGTGACCTTGGACAAAGTAGATCATCTATCCAAGCCCTTGTTTTGAAATGTGCCAAGTGTTAACATTTCTTCCCAATTCAAATTATTGTTGTTGGAATAAAGTGAGATTATTTCAAGAATGAATGTAGCACAGTGCCTGTGACATCCTCATGCCCGTGATTACTACGTCATCTCAGCAGAGGGTATGGGCGTGTGCAAGGATCACATACCTGAGTACTTGGAAATACACAAGACAGGCTCAGCATAGACCGGGGCATGGTGGCTGCCCTCACACCAGAAGACTTGGCATGCTCAACAGCTCTTCAGAGCTTTATCCGTCAACCCTCTCTGAAGAATCCAGAAGGGAGAAGATCAGCATGTTGCCAACCAGTTGTACCTAGAGGCGAGCCACTTTAGCTTCTAATTCCTCATTAAGGAATTTGACATTAATCTTAAGAATGGTTTCTGGAGAGAATTTCTGTCACCTGGAGACTCAAAGGATGCTGTCAATTCATATAAATAGGAAGCCAACTATACAGTAATAATTTACTTTGGAGAACTGTAAAGATTAATGTTATTCATGATGGTGAAAGATATTCCATTTTAGGCGTATCTCCTGTGCTGCCAGAGGGGATCAATATATTTTCCCTCTTTTCCATTCAAAACAAAGACCATGCATTAGCTAGAAATGGTGGGATTTATTCTAGGTAACAGCTTGGAATATAAGTTGAAGATGAAAAGGATACTACAATCGGGAAGCATCCACCAAGATGCTGGTAAGGTTATACCTTCTGGAGTTCCACCGTTCTCTGTCCTAAGATTGATTCTGCTTAACAGCTTTCAACCTTCCATGGAGTAAATGATTAAAATAACCACAGCCTCATGCTTCATCGTTTAACCAAAGGGTGTGGATGTTTCCTTACTGGCATCATCAAAGATCTGGGGTATCCAGAAGAAAACCTTCATTTCCTGTTAGATCAAAAAGAGAGTAAGGTTTAAAAAACGGGCTGCTACTACCAATTATGAAATCATTTTATAAACACAAATGCTTAAGGGTCTAACATGTTTGCAAGCACATTTCATAATCAAAATAGATGGATTCTGTAGGACAAACAGCCTGCTAAAGTTTCATGGAAAAAAAGGAATGAACCCAGGGTGAGGACTTAGGTTCAAGTCTGAGGTCAATTACAGAGCAGCCAAGTGGCCTTGGGCCTGGTCACTTCACTTCTCAGAACGTATTGACTCATCTATAAAATGGGAGTGGTGATATTTATGTCAGGTTCCTCATAGCATTGTGATGGAAATTAAAACAGATAGTGTGTGTGGAGGTACTTTGAAAACTGTAGGAAGAACTGCTGTGTAAATGGTATTGTTATTACTGATTTCTAAGACTTATTGAACACCGTATCCTTAGACCATATCAGCAAGCTGACACCTGACAAATGAGAACTCATTATTGTGTCATATCCCATTGTCTGTGGCTGTTTTCATCCTCAGCTGATGGGGGGGGGGGGCTATGTTGCCTTGTCAGCATAAATCCTTGGTAGAGGGCATTTCTCTAGAAGTGGAAAGGATTTCTAGCTCCCATCCCATCCCCTACCTTTCCACACACCCATAAGGCCAAATAAAGGTCGCTCAAAATTCCTAAAGCAAGAAAAGAGGAACATAGGAAGGATGTAGACTCCTCTGTTTTAGGTTTCCCCATTTTTGTTAAGATTTTCTAGAGATCCAAATGGCCACAGCCTCAGCTCCTGAAATCTCTGTGTAACAATAACTTGTTATTTACCACTTGTTGAGCACATAAGGTTGTTGGTCACAAAATAAGATCTTGATGTGGAATATCTTACTTAATCATTACAGCAAACATGAAATACTGTTACTGCCCCACATTGAAAAACTGGAAGATGAAGACTTGCAGAGGCTGGGCAACTTTCCTAAGGTTACATAGCTAGCTCCTAAGTGGCGGGGTTGGTACTAGATCCCAGGTCTGCATGATTCCAAAGTGGATGGTCCGACCACTGCATTGTCAAGTTTTTCCTAAAAAACTGTTCTATGGTTACTCTTAGTTTTGTCCGGAATTTCCTCCTGGATAAGTTGTTATGTGGCATATAGACTTTCTCCAGCAGCAAACCAGATACTGTCAAATGATTCATTTTTGCATCCAACAAATATTTATTGAGAGCCGGCTATCAGCCAGTTATAGCACTGCAGAGGGGAGACATGACTATAAACAAATACAGCCTCTTGATCCTATAGCATGTCCTTTCTCCCTGAGATATGTTGATGTACATTGCTTTAGAAAAATCTCTTCAGGGCGCCTGGGTGGCTCAGTTGGTTAAGCAACTGCCTTCAGCTCAGGTCATGATCCTGGAGTCCCGGGATCGAGTCCCATATCGGGCTCCCTGCTCAGCAGGAAGTCTGCTTCTCCCTCTGACCCTCCCCGCTCATGTGCTCTCTCTCTCTCTCTCTCTCAAAGAAATAAAATCTTAAAAAGAAAAAGAAAAAGAAAAATCTCTTCAAATCAAATTACAAACTCATGAGGACTATTGTTTATAAGAAGGTTCACCTTAGGATTCCTTTCATTTCATTCATTCAATCAGCGAAACAACAAATATTAGTTTGGTGCCTCTTAAGAGTCAGATACTGTGACAGCCAATCTAAAGATAATATTGTATCAATTACACCCTTTATTTACTCACAGTTATTCCAGAAATACCAGGGAACACCACTAATACATGTTAATTCTCAGTTAACCATCTTGATGGGGAAAGGAAGATAGTGGGATAAAAAGTGTGTGCATGGGCATGTGCACGCATGCGTGTGTGCGTGTGCGTGCGTGTGTGTGTGTGTGTGTGTGTGTCTCTCTTCCAGGTGATATATATCTGGACCAAGAACTTGAGTGTAACCAAGAATTTGAGACTCTTTCCACTTTAAGCTTTTATAAAGAACTTCTGGGTTTTTGAACAATCCTCTTACTTTGTTCCATAGAAGAAGTATTTATAAACAATACAACAGCTAAGAATTAAGAACAAAAAGAAGCAAAAGGAAAAGTGAAAACCTCCATGGGTAATCCAGGGGTTTTTGAATAATCATCATTGTTTTTAGTGTGTTTTCCATGGTTTCCGAGTGCCTGGATCAAATCAAGCTTTCTTTTTTTTTTCTGAATGGTGATACCACTCTGGACCATAAAACTTACTTCCACATTTTGGGGAGCCTTTTCTTTGGAGAAATGTAAACTCCCTGAAGGAAAGAGCCCTGCTGTATTCTTTATACCCCCACAGTGAACAAAACGATTGGGGTACCTAATAGGCATTAAATATGTACTAGATGATAAATAGTTTAAGATTCTTGGAGAGGTAATAGTAGCACATGAAGAATTCCAGAGACCAAAAGCAAAGATACTACCTAAAAGCATTTATCTTCCCATTTGCTAAAGGCATTCAGCACAGAGTGGTTAAGAAACCAACTTCTGTCATTTTCTACTTCTGCATCTTTGGGCATATTACTTAATCTAATTGTACCTCAATTTATTCTCAACTTTAAAACTGAGGATAATAAGATTGTCTATACTGTAAAGTCACTGTGAGGATTAAATCAGTTAGTACAAGAGCGGCGCTTAACGACACCGGCACAGAGAATTATGACAAATGTTAGCGATCGTTATTTGTGATTCTTTTCTCTTATTTCTGAGAATGCAAAGTCTTTCGAAGTGAGAAGATAAGCAATAACACATTAATTCATTCCAAAGATAATGGAAAATGTAGTCCTTATCACCATTTAAGCTTAATTTAAATAACGAAATTCAAAGTTGACTTCCTGGTAAAGATGCAGATTCCACACATGCATCTACTTTCACTCAACTTCCTAACATGGCAGAAAACAATCTTTTAAAGGGATGAACCCACAAGGATTTGGAGAAGAGGAGACAACAGCACCAAAATTTCTTTAGTCAGCCTCACACATATGGAAACTAGATTCATAACAGTTCTGGCATTGATTTGCGAAACAGTGGGGAGGAATGGAGTGTGGAGGCAAAAACACAGCAGAGCATCCAAGAGAAATGTAGATAAAAGATCTAACTAAGTGTGATTAGCATGTCAGGAAGAAACGATAAGAAGAAATAATATGCAAGAAACTTCTAAAACAAAGAACCATTCCAAGACACTCAAAGAACACCAAGCAGAATAAATGCTCCCCTTCCACAAGAACCCCCACACCAAAGGCATATTATATTCAAACTGCGGAAAACCAGAGACAAAGGGAAAATTAGGAAGGCAGGACAAAAAAACATTCCATGTAGCGAAATACAAATGAAAGATAAGAATCCACAGACCTCTATTCAGAAACCATGCAACCCAGAAGATAATGGGTGATGTCTCTGTGAGTGAACAACAACAAAAATCTGTCAAATCTGAATCCTATACCCAGCAAAAATGTCTTTCAAATAAAAGGAGAAATAAAGACTCTGCTGAACCCAAACCCAAACCAAATCTTAGTGAATTCATTGCCCGCAGACCCATGCTGTAATGGAAGTTTAGAGAAAGTGCTTAGGGCAGAAGGACTCTCATAGCAGACAGAAACTCGAATCCACACAAAGAAAATGAGAGCACCAGAAATGACATAACTAAAGGTAAAGAAAGTTCAACATTCATTTTGTACTGTTTTTAACTGCTCTGAAAAATAACCGTCTACAGCAAAAATAGTAGTCTTGTGTTTTTAGGGCGTATGTAAGAGTAAATATGCAGCAGCAATAGAACAAGAAAGTGAGCAAGACATTGGGGATGGATGGGTCTCCTTACACTAGTCGTAAAACAAAAGATTATTTGAAAGTAGACTTTAATTACATAAGACGTATATGGTAAACTCCTTAGAGTTTTACTGAAATTTTTTTTCAGAAGAGGTGTCCATGATAATCCAATGGGGGTAATAACATTGAATCATAAACAGGGCTCAATTAAGCAAAAAGGAGGCAAGCAAAAAGGAAAAGAGACACAAAGAACAAATGGAATAAATAGAAAACAGCTGGTTAGATGATAGGTTTTAATTCAATAGTCGCATTCAATGTAAACCACGCTAATTAAAATTTAGATTGTTAGATTAGATAAAAAATCAAGAGCCCACCATCCATTGCCTCTAGAACTACCACTTTAAATAGAAAGACACAGGCTGGGATGAAAAAGACATGCTGTGTAGACACTACTCAAAGGAAAGCTGAAGTAGCTTTATTAAATAGCAGAGATGGCTTCAGGAGCACCTGGCTGCCTCAGTCGGTTAAGCATCTGACTTCGGCTCAGGTCATGATCTCAGGGTCTTGGGATGGAGTCCCAGGGTTGGGCTGGGGTCTGCTTCTCCCTCACCCTCTGCCATTCCTCCCACTCGTGCTCTCTCTCTTTCTCTCTCTCAAATAGATAATAAAATTTTTTTTAAAAGTTGGCTTCAGACAAGAAACATTACTGGTAAATAAAGGGGCTTATTACATAATGAAAAGGGCTTCAACTCTCCAAAAAGAGAAAAGCATTGATGATTTTTTGCCTATAAATTCAAAGCTTAGGGCAAGTGGTTAAATGCCTGGAAAAGCACATCTTACCAACATCAGCACAAGAAGAAATGGAAAAATGCAAATAGCCTTCAATCTATTTTCAGATAAAATTCATAATTAAAAATCTTTCGACAAGGCAAACCCCGGGCCCAGACAGCTTTACTCACAAATTCTATCAAAGTTTTAAGGAAAACACCAATACCAGTTTAATCCCAAACTCTGAGAAAATAGGAGATGCTTTTCAAGTTGGTTCATGAGGCTAGTATGACCCTGTTACTGAAACCTGACAAAGACATTACAAGAAAAGAAAATCAGAGACCAAGATGATGCATGAATAAATATATACAAAGTCCTCGATAAAATATTTTAAAAATCAAAGTCAGCATTATATGACTGGAATAAATGTTACTAATAAGTGGAACTTAGGCCAGGATTGCAAGGTTGGTGTTACATTTCAAAATCAATAGTTGTAGTTCACCACATTAATAGAATCAAAGAGAAAAAAAAATATTTCAATGCAAAAATTTTGACAAAATTCCACACCGGTTCATGAAAACAAAATTCTCAAAAAACTGGGGGAAAAAAAGGAATTTCATTAGCCTGATAATGTGCATATAGAAAAGAACGACAGTTAATGTCATAGTCAATGGTGAAATATTGAATGCTTCTCAGTTCAGGAACAAGATAGTCACTGTCTCCGTTTCCACTCAGTAACATACTGAAGGTGCTAGCTAGTCCACCAATGTGAGAAAAATGTAAAGGGATACAAATTAAGAAGAAGCAAAATGTCTTTTTCACAGTTGACATGATTGTATATATAAAACATTCTAAGAAATCTACCCCAGAAAGCTTCCAGAATTGCAAAGTGAATTTGGCAAAGTCCTAGGAATCAAGGTCAATATATAAAAATGTAATTCTATTTCAATTTTTTACCAGCAATTAGAAGATGAAGTTAGAAAGCAATTTATTTACAATCACAGGAAGAACATAAACTACTCAAAAATAAATTTAAGGACATATATGCAAGATTCATATTCCAAAACCTACTCCATATTGCAGAAAGATATCAAATAAAAATATAAGCCATGTGACATGCTTAGAGATTGGGGAAGTTAATATTGCTGAAGTGTCAGTTCTCCCCATATCGATCTATAGATTCAGTGTGATCCCAGTCAAAATTTTATGAAGCTTTTAGTAGAAATTAACAAAGTGATTGCAAATGGCTATGAAAATGCAAAAGAGGAAGGAAAGGAAAAAGAACCTCTCACAGAAGAACACATTTAGAAGATTTACACCGTGTGCTTTCCAGACTTACTTTAAACCCACAATAATTAAGACACTGTGCTGTTTGCATCAAGCTAGATAAACAAGACAATGAAGCAGAATAAAGGCCTGAAAGAGACCCACACATATATGGTCAGTTGATTTTCAACAAAGGCGTGTGCGCCCACACGCGCGTGCGTGCGCCCACACACACGCGACAGGGACAGGAAAATTTTTGCAACAAATCACACTAGAATAATCATCTATCTATTAAAAAATTACCAAAAAAAAAAAAAAAAAGAACCACCTCACTACCTCACGCCATACACAAAACTTTGGCTGTGAGAGGTCTTAATGTAAAAATCTGAAACCATAATGCCTCACTGTTTTCTGAAAGAAAACACAGGAGAGTATTGATATGATCTAGAGGTTGGCAAAGATTTCTTTGACAGGATACAAGAAGCACTCATCATAAAAAAAAAAAAATCACGGATAGGACATACTCCAAATTTTAAATTTGTGCTCATCCAGCAACACCATTAAGAGAAGACGAAACACAGATGGGGAGAAATATTCGCAAAGCTTATTTCTGACAAAGGCCTTGCTATCTAGAAATACAGGAACTTCTGCCACTGGGTAATAAAGAGACAAGCCGACAGCAAAAACCTGGAAACAATGGAACAACAAGAAGCAAGTCCATTTGTAAACAAATGGCTGTAAACTCCCACAGTGGAAATATCACTTGGTAGTTAGAAGGAATAGATTTCTGCACGAATCTTAAAAACATCCTTTCGAGTAAAAGCAGCCAGTTGCAAAGAAGTACCTACTGTCCGATACCATACAGGAAGTTCTAGAGAAGCTAAGTGTAATCGATGATGATAGAATAAAAGCGATGGCTTCTTGGAGGGGTACTGACGGCAAAAGTGTTCCAGAGAACTCTCTGGGGTGATGGAAATATTCCACAGCTGGACTGTGAGTGTATTTATTCGTTAAAACTCATTGAGCTGTACATTTCAAATCTGTGCATTTCATTGTATATAATTACACTTTGACTTAAAAAAAAAAAAAGGAATAATTAAAAAAATACCTTAATGGTAAGTGAAAGGAGCAAGGCACAACAATCTGATTCCATTTATAGAACATTCAAAAACAGGCAAAGCGAAACAGGCTATTTCTCACTGTGAAATTAATTTTGAAACAATCTGCCACCAGAGCTGGAAGTGGTCGTCTCTGGGGAAGGGGGAGCCGGGGAGACCACTATTTTTCTTCACAAAACTTAGAACTATTTGACGCTTTAAAAATCTGTAACTTCGGTACAAATAAAGACCAAAAGAAAAAAAAATATATATATATATCATACCCATTTGCAGGCTGGTGATATTAGCTTCCACAGAGAATTGTTGACATTCATTTCAGCTAGAAAATTGTTTCTGGTGGGTGAATCATGCAGAAACTTTCAGCCCTTAAGTCCAGGAGACGGGGTCCATTTGCTGTTGGTTGTATAATATAGGCCACCTTGTTACCAGTCAAGCATGAAAGACAGTGGCGGGGTGGGGGGGGGGGGGCTCTGCACATCAAGTGTGACAATACGCTGCAAAAAGTGTGCCTTAAATTAGAATATGGGTGCAGAACGGTGACAGGAAGCCGCTCTGTACTTCCTAATTACAAAGTCTCACTCCCACCAAACTGACACAAATGTTAAGTCAAATTAAATATTGTCTAATTAACTAGCATACACAAGACTTCAAGACCGGTGACTAGGTATTATTCGACTGAAAACATGAAATGCCAGGACTTGCGAAGTCTCAGC
Source organism: Callorhinus ursinus (assembly GCF_003265705.2). Classification (NCBI taxonomy): domain Eukaryota; kingdom Metazoa; phylum Chordata; class Mammalia; order Carnivora; family Otariidae; genus Callorhinus; species Callorhinus ursinus. Next base: position 1,406,720 of record NW_027397118.1, on the reverse strand, counting down.
CAACCCCAGATCTGCTAGCTCAGCCAACTGCGACAAGGTTAGGCCATTTTGTTTTCACACATCTCTCCTTCAGGGGTCTGCTTGTAATATTTACAGAAAAAGGCAATGCTGGTAAACAGTTTCACACAATGAGGTGTGAGAGTGGATAGGGGCCTATTCAAGCTCTGAACTCCCCTGATGAGCTGCCAAAAGTTGTTATGAATGGCCCAGCTGACAGGGTGATGACTGATAAAGCAAAAACAAACAGCTCGGGTAATTCATGAAAACACACAGCACCAAGACAACTCAAAGTGGCGAGTGACAGTTAAGATAATGGAATTTTGGAAGCTTTTCTTCAGGGGTCCTTGCCATACAATTATTCTGTTAATAGATTCTCCCTTAATGTGGCTGGATCTTCAGCTTTTTTTTTTTTTCCACCAAATAATATTTATTATGACTGCTGGCATAGAAGCATGGACCCTGGCCTTTCAAACAATGGTCAGTTTCTCCTTCAAAAACCAGAGCAGGATGAATTTTTTTAGTTGAAGCCCGTGTCTGCCGTTTTAAAGAAATAATATATCCTATTTCCGTTCCTGTTACTAGAAACATCTCGAAGCGTTCTTCCCTCATCTCTTTCATTTATAAACCGTTTGCCGCAAACCTTTGATTAGAAAATAAATATTGGTTTGCACACTCAACTGCTAATATTTTAAAGGAGGAAGATTTAAACGTGGTCGAAGTCAGTTTCCAATGCACACAGCCTCTTTGGGGTTCATTCCCTTACATCAGGCGTGACCAAGCAAAAAAGTCTCAGTTTGTCAATGTTTTGCCTTTAGACCCAATGGTTTGTCATGAAGTACACTGTGGTTTCTGTAACAATGAATGGCCTATTTCTCAATTAATGTTTTAGAAAACAGAAATATGAAGACATATGTGAAGCGTGTGTTTGTGTGCACATAAACACTATCAGATCATGTGCCCGGAGAAAGAACGAGAAAAGGAGAGGCCAGCAAGCATAGGAGGAAAATTCAGGTTCTGTGAACTTTATTTTGTGTTATTATTATTATTTTTAATATTTATTTGAGAGCACACACAAGCGGATGGGGCAGAGGGAAAGAGAATCTGAAGCAGACTCTGTCTGACCATGGAGCCCGGGCCCACGGCTGGAGCCCGGCCCATGGCTCGACCCCATGGCTCGATCTCACGACCCTGAGATCAGGACCTGGGCCGAAATCAAGAGTCAAGTTGCTTGGCCAACTGTGCAGCCCAGGAGCCCCAGGTTCTGGGTATTTTAGAGCCTGGCTACCGTGAGGTCTGGGATCAAGTAGCTAGTCGGAAATGCAGTCCCACCCTAGCTCCGAACCAAATCAGAGCTTGCATTCTAACGAGATCTTCAGGTAATTCACGTGCATATCAAGGTTTTGAGAAACTCTGTAATTTAGATGACTGAGTTTTCCTTAATAGTGTAAGCATTATAGCTGTAAAAACACACAAGGATGATGATCTGTGTTTCACCCAAAGTTGAAAACTAGATGGTAAGTTATTGAAAGCTACCTCAGGGGCGCCCGGGTGGCTCAGCCAGTTAAGGGTCTGCCTTCAGCTCAGGTCATGATCCTGGGGTCCTGGGATCGAGCATCTGCTTCTCCCTCTCCCTCTGCCCTGCTCGTGCTATCTCTCTCTCTCTCAAATAAACAAATAAAATCTTTAAAAAGAAAAATAAAGCTACCTCAAAGTAATCCCATCACTGCAGTGAACTATTTGACTTCTCTGGCAACAATAAAGACATTTTTTTAAAATTGTATCTTTTTTTTTAATGTTTGTTTTTTAAAGATTTTATTTATTTATTATTTGGGAGAGTGAACAAGCTCTCCTCCCGGGACCCCTCCTGGGACTTCAGGATCATGACCTGAGCCGAAGGCAGTCGCTTAACTGACTGAGCCACCCAGGCGCCCCTAAAAAATCATGTCTTGACTAGTGTCAACTATTAGCGGCCAGAATCCAGAGTAACGTACAGGAGAGACGAATCAATTGTTAAATCCTACACAACAGAGCGGCCCTACACCTGCCTACCGAAGTCACCCAAGACCCACCTCTAGGCGTGCATCCCTTTAGGCTGTGTGGTCATTAGTATAACTAGCTAATTATAGTTTTCTTTAGACTTAAAGGGACCCTGAGACCTGGTTCAACTCTCAACAGCTTTTCTGGGTGTTGATAAATTTAAATATGTATAAAATTAAAAAACTTAACATGGCCCCAGATACTCCAAATATAAGGCAAAAGACAAAAGATAAGTTGGGGAAGCTATTTGTGACATACATCATAAGGGCTCATTTCCTTACCTGACAAAGGGTTTTAATAATTCAGTTTGAAAAACGCACACCCAGTGGGAAAATGGACGAAGGATATGCATAGGCAACTCACACGGAGATGTAAAAAATACACACTGAATAAACGTATGAAATGGTGCTCAATCTTATTCATAATTAAAGACATACAAATGAAAGCAAGTGTGAAAGAATGGTACTTACCGATCATGTTGGCAAAAATTAAAATGTTCGGTAATATCAGTAGCATGCAGATACAGGTGCTCTCGTCCACCGTGGGTGAGAATGTGTTGGTTCAGCTGTTTGAAGGGCAGTTTGGTAATATCTACCAAAATTGTGAAGCTGCTTACACCCTAAACCAACAACTCTGCTGCGAGGAATTTAATCTGGGAAAATATTGGTGAAAGTGCCTTAAACTAGATGGAGGAGGGTACGCAGTGCAACAACATTGGCGTTACTGGATGTCTGGAAACAATCTCAAGGAGCGTCATGCCAGAGGGCTGGGCAACCCAGCAAGGGAGGCTGGTGGTGGCCATCTAGAGAATCATCTAGACTAGCACATGCTGCTACAGAATGATCTCTGAGATGTACCAGTCATGGAGGGACAGAGAACAGAAAAGCAGGGGACAGAGCAGTGTGTACAATTTGATATTTTTAGGTTAAATAAAAATATGTATATATTGGTTTATGATTGACATTTTTTTTTATCATGGAACTATAAGAAGCAGCTAAGATTATTTACCTTTATGGTAAGGTCGAGGGATGGGAGAAAGCCTTTTCATTTTAATTATATGTTTAGCCTTTGAATCTTCTTAAAAATGGTGTGTGTGTGTGTGTGTGTGTGTGTGTGTGTGTGTGTGTGTGTGAGCAAGCAACACCTTGGCATTGAGATTATAAGCCATTTTGTTTTATTAAGTCCCAGATGTAGGAATATTGCAGAAAATTCTTTGGAATAATATTATTCTCCATAAGATGATCTTCACCATCGAATTTTCACCGGCAAGCAGATTTCTCAACCACAAAGCAGCTAGATTTCCCAAAGAACTTTTGTGTTCTCTGGAGCAATGGTGAGAAATTTTGGAGGGTATGGAAAACTTTGAGAACTTGGGGAAAGCATCGTCAGAAAAATTTAGCTGCACACAAGATTCTGGGTCCATTTCAGGGTTTTATAAAACACCTGACACCTATCCATGGACTGTGTGGGTTCAAGGCCCTGAGGTTAAGGATCAGCCGCCCTAGAGAATCTTAAGGACAGAATGCCTCCGGCTTTTGTAATTTTATACACAGCTCTTTGCCTGGACCATTCGGCCTTCAAGACCTTGCTGGGCTGCTCCTATGGGAAGACCTTCCTGTCTCTTCCAGGCCCAGTCCAGCTGAATCAGGCGGCTTGCTTTGGCAATTACATGGCACTCAGTGCTTGTCTCTATAGAGTGTAATATCTATCATGCTGTGTTATAATTGTTCACTTGTCAGAATCAACATCAAGATGGTTGGCTCCTGCTGGGCAAGGGCACTGGTTTTATTGATCTTTCTTTGTTTAATACTTGGAGACATTAAAAATGCCCAGTAAATGAACATGTGAATGAAGGTCCAGTTTAAATCATCAAATCTTTGTGCGTAACTATCTACAAACCTGGTTTAATCCATCCTGGGCGACACAGCCATCTTTCTGGCCCCATCACAGAAACAGTATGACACCTTTTGAAATCATTTAGAAGCTCTAGAGGGATTACAGTTTTATAACCCCCGACTCACATGGACCTTACATGTGATTTCTCTACCCCAGGGCTCTCTTTCTTTTACCACACTCAGCCCTCTGGTAAATTCCCTGGTCATAAGATGGATCCAGCTTATGAATAGGGATGGGTAGTTCAAGTTACACCATCTGGGGTTGGAAGGATGAATATTATTCAGAATGACTACCAACTGGGTTTCCTCTGAGAAGGAAGAAGACAGAATCTGAGTGTAATGTCCCATACCAGCCTACTCTCGGGGCATTCAATGTTGCATTCTGGACTTCATTCAGCGCTTTTCCCTGTTCTAACCAAATAGATAATGTTAAGAAGGATAAAGGATGCTATATAGTCATAGAGCTGAGCAGGAATTCTAGATCAGCATCCACGAAATCATGACCAGGTAAGTTATTTCCGATGAGACTCAGTGCATTAGTCAGGATAGGCTGGGCTATGCTTCAGTAGCAAATACACCGCAAAAAAAAAAAAAAAAGGTACTTAAATATAATACATGTCTATTTTACTCGAATAAAGTCCTCTGTGATTTGGGTGAGTTCACCAGGGTGGCCATCCACCATGTAATGACTCTGCAACCCAGCCTTTATTATTGAATTGACATTACCAGCTCAACACAGGTTGCCATGATGGGAAGACAGAGTGTGGAGCACCAATGCTTATGCTTATACTCACTTATGCTTCCTCTGGAAGTGACACACGCCATTTCCATTTACCAGTGGCCAGAACTACTCATGTGGTCCCAGGCTAACTGCACGGAAGTTGGGGAGTACAGTCTTTAAAAATGAGACTTGCCCAACACATAGAATCATCTCTGCTACATTCAGCGATCCCATCTGTAAAATGAGGATGATATCCACCTTACAGTTTGTCTGTAAGGATTAAATAAGAATTTGCATAAAAAGCCTCATACATAGTAGACACTCATGAAATGGTGTTGGTTATTTTCTTTAAGACCAATAACTCCCTATTTGTTTGACCATTTGAGAGGCTTGTTAAGTTGTGGGCTCACCATGTCATCAGGGAGTGAAGCACTGTGATGGTGTGAGCCAGTGTGCCCAGCAGCATGACTATTCACCAAAGGCAGAAACTATGGCCCTGGAGTATGACACGCAAGGCATCATGGGGCAGTGGGAACCTGCCCAGAAAGGCCTGGTCATCACTCCCACGTGGTCACAGTCCAGTGAGATACCTGGACAGACGTACATCACAATACTTTCCTGGACATGTACCAGCGGCCAACAACAACAGTAAATTCCAACAATGCTTCACACAAAAAATAAACTCAACTTTTTTTTATAGCGATGGTGTCTATCTCTCTCTTTTAATTCTCTTTTAATAGCCTTCCAATTTGTTTTGCTAGCACATGTGTAATGACTGCTGGATAAAGTTGACCTTAGTTTGGTTAAATATGTTCATGGACATATAATTTCAGGGGTAGACGATATATTTTTAAACATGATGTGATTAATATCTAACTCCTGGAAGAAGGGAGGAGAGATAAAAAATTGGGCCTATTAAATGCAACCCTGGAGCTAGGTCATCTGATCCTATTACATTCGTGTTTTCCAGTTTCTTGACTGCACTCTCCATGTCAATGTGAGCACGAAGCCTGTAAATACAGGGCTCACCATCCAATCACATCAGTCAGTTAGACCATTTATTTCAATTATTTTCACTAAATAAAAAAGCTATACTCACAAAACAATAACCAAACACATAGATTCTCCGGTAGCCTAACCTAAGGATAGACAAAACTTTTCTAGTATTCCTTAGTTCATTTGATTTGACTTCAATTTGTTCTTAAACATGGAAGACCAGGCGCACAAAAGGCTTTGTTGAGAAAGATAAGCCACCTTCCACCATTCAACGTGGGCTCTGGTGGACCTTATTCTACAACATTCCATTGGCCCAGTTTAGACCTCAGCCTAACAGAGTGACTGTAGAGTGTGGGGCCATTTAAACACTTTTTAGGGAATAATTATCATCTCTTATAGTCTTTCAGGATTCCCCAGAAAAACATTCAACTGCTACAACAGGCTGGCACGTCACCTAACTCCAAGGAAAACCTACTGGTACACCCAGCACGTGTTATAAGCACGTACTGTCCATCTGTTTCTCAGTGCTATGTCACATTTATGACACATGGCCAATGAATTCAATCACTTTTGACATATTACACCAATCTCTGACATGCTGCCAACAGAAATGACATGACATACTAAAAACGATAATATTTAAAACCATGATAATATAGAGATCCAAATAATTGGGATGTAATAACACTTTCAAATGTTAAAATGGAGTGATAATAATCACTTTGTCCCATTGTGAAAATACATCTTGCTCAGACTAACAACACATAAATAATAATAGCTACCAACATATTTAATGCCTGTTACGTACAGACATTGTTAGTAGGACTTTATGTACATTAGCTCACCTCCTCCTCATGACAGCCCTCCAAGGTAGGTACTATTATTTATCGCCCCCTTTTATAGACAAGAAAACCAAGGGCCAGAAAGGTGAAGTGACCAGCCAGAAGTCACACAACTGGTAAGGGGCAGAAGTTCCATTAACAACCTTGCTACATACACCTCCTTTGGAAGAAATCTAGAAGTTTTAATGGGCCTTTTAAAATTCACTCCATCAGGGCGTCTGGGTGGCATAGTGGGTTAAGTGTCCAACTCTTGGTTTCAGCTCAGGTCATGATCTCAGCATTGTGAGATAGAGCCCTGCATCGGGTCCCCCTTTGGGCATGGAGCCTGCTTAAGATTCTTTCTCTCCCTCTCCCTCTGCCCCTTCCCCTGCTTGTGCACGGGTGTGCTCTCTCTCTCCCCCAAATAAATAAAATGAATCTTAAAAAGATAAAATTCACGCCATCAACAAAATGATATCCCTGATACACACAACAGAAGAAGAAATACGGAACACGCAAATAGTATGCCAGTCTTGCTACATGAAGGTCATCAGGCAAAGGACTCAGCTTCTGTGAACCTCCATTTCTTTATCTCTAAAATGGAGATGATGTTAGTTAGTCCCTAGTACAAACATAGTGCGGCTTCAACACTGTTAAGTTGAAGCCCTAATAACCCCCAGGACCTCAGAATGAGTCCGTATTTGGAGACCTGGGTTTTGAAGAGGTGATTAAGTAATCCAATCTGACTGGTGTCCTAATAAGAATGGAAATTTGGCCACACAGAGACACCAGGGATGTACACACACACACACAGAGGAGAGACACAGGGAGAAGCTGGCCATGTGGAAATCAAGAAGAAAGCAGACACCAAGCCAGCCGACACCTTGATCTTGGACTTCCAGCTTCCAGAAGTATGAAAAAATAAATTTCTGTTGTGGAAGCTACCCAGTTCGTGGTATTTTGTTATGGCAGTCCTAGAAAACTAATCCAAAGATATTTAAAATGATTCGTGTAGTCCCCGGCAAATAATAAGGGCTCAAGAGGGTTTTACTATTAGTTGAGTTGTGAATACACACAAATACATAGGCATAGGGCTTTTATTTGGGCTTAAAGAACATGTACCCTGAGGTATTTAAACATGATCTGAAAAATGCTTCTTTCCCAATCAATAGACTTCATGAAACTTTAATTAAAAGGTTGAATATGGTTCACTTTTCAACCTAAGAAGGTCTAGTGAACATGGTTAAGTGTCAGCGACTATTCCCTTGCTTCTTACTGTGATGTGAAATTGCACGTGACTTTGAAAAGCTCCTTTCCTTCTTGGTAGTTATCGGAGCATGCGTAGTAAGTGTAGGGTGGAAATTGATGCCATGGACAGTCCTACACAAAAGCCATGAGGCAGAGAGGATGGGAATACCCAAACACAAACCAGTGTGGATGAAAACAAGGAGCACGTGGAAATCTCTTTGACTGAGGCTACCTAGATCAGAGCTGGCAGATAAATGTCATCCCGAGGGCCAGTTCCAATCACTTGTCTTGAACTCTTGTGTTAAGAAAGGTTCTGATGTGGGGCGCCTGGGTGGCTCAGTCAGTTAACTGGTCGACTCTTGATTTTGGCTCAGGTCATGATCTCGGGGTCCTGGGATGAAAACCTGAGTGGGGTCCCTCGCTCAGCATGGAGTCTGCTTCAGGATTCTCTCTCTCTCTCTCTCTCTACTCTTCCCCCTCAAATAAATAAATATATATTTTTTTAAAGAAAGGTTCTGATGACACATCTGGGCTCAGAGAGGAGTACCACAGTGGATGAGGAACACTGTTGGAACATGGGGGGAGAAGGGTAGGGGTAAGTATGTTGAGCAGTTACTGATTGGATCTGAAAATTGGTTAACAGGCCCTCCTGACGCTCCTCTTACAGGTTCAAGGCCAATCAGAGATCCAGGCTCCTGTGCATATTGCATGTGTTTGAGTACCATAACTCAGCAATTCTAAACTCACTAAAAAGTAACTGTTTTTCTTTAAACATATATGTCTTGTGACATTCAAGCCTTGTTATTCAAGAACAGAAGGAAAACATTCTGTCTTGAGCTAACAAAGTCCATCAGCGGAATCACTTTTCAGGTTGCTCTAATTCGAGGTGACTAACCCATAGAATCACACATTTTTAGAGAAGATACTTTTTTCCTCAAAAAGTCAGCATGGTGGCCTTTCGGTCACCACCAAAAAATAGGGTTGTAACTCATACGATTGCATCCATGCTTTGCAATCTCTAGGTACTATTTAGCAGCTGATAAATGCATATTATCTTGGTGTAGGCTAGGTCATGGGGTGCACTGTCCACTGAGCTGTCCCCTGGAATGGGAGAGGGGACTTTTTGGGCCCATAATGCCCAAACTCTGTTTGCTTCTATTCCAAAGACCAAGTTCACACGGTAAGAGTGAGCTCTTCCCTGGGTAACCCCATTAGAGAAAGCCATTGCTAATGATTAACAATTAGCATTGACATCCAAAGTGCCAAGTTGTCTAAAGAAAGGTGCTAAGAAGTCTTAAGAACCCGAGTGTAAGCCCCAAATGGGCCAATTGGCTTCATGCAGAGAAACATCAACCACAGTCCCCCCCCACCCATGTTTAGAAGGGGAGGGGCAAAGGGACTGACTCCTGTCAAGCTCAGACCACTGTGGGACAGCTCCAGGAGCAGGAGCTGCTCAGAGGGCCCCACCCCTCTACTCCCCAAGAGAATGGTAACCCAGTCAGATTCAAGACTCAATATATATCACTGCGGTAGGCAAACAGAAGGGCTCCAATGTGCTACATAAGTCATTCCCTCCTACACACGTGATGCCCACAGCATCTAACATGGTTCCTTACACACCTTGATGTACGACCAACAGTTGCTGCCCGACTACATTCTAAAATAAACGTCAGCCAACCACTGTTCATGCAATCTAACAAAGTATGCCAACTCCAATCAGTTGGACTTAAGCTGGCTCCTGTAGTAACCTATTGTGCTGTGCTAAAAATTCTGCCCCAAGCTTGCAGATTTAAAAAAAAAAATCAATTACTCTATTACTTTACATGTTCATGCAAAATATAAAGTAGAACAAAATACGGATTGTGTCAGTTTATGTTCAATATGGAAAACTATGGAGAAGATTGTATCGCTCCCTTGGAGCTCTGAGAAACTCACAGGCAGAAGAAAAAAATAAATCAACAATTCGACAGGCTAGCCACCATTAAGACTTCTCAGATCAAGGGGTGTCTGGCTAGGTTATATGTATTCCAGCCTCATTCATGCTTTCCAGCTATGCACAGCGAGGGTTTGTAAATGGCACATTTCCTCCGCCATTCTGTAAGCAGCACCTTGTCAGGCTGGCTTTGCGCGCCACCAGTGGAATTGTCCTACGGCGGCACATGTTCCAAGTGGTTCTTTCTTCCTGGGAGAGGCAAACAGATAAGCTTGTATATATAACAAAGATTTCCTTAACTGATTCAGCATACCTTGTGCTTCTGGCACAGGACCCTTCCCAATCGAAATTGCATTTAGTTATGCATTTAAAAAACGTTGCTTCTAGAGGCGCTTGGGTGGCTCAGTTGGTTAAGCGTCTGCCTTCAGCTCAGGTCATGATCCCAGGGTCCTGAGATCGAGCCCCGCATCGGGCTCCCTGCTCAGCGGGGAGTCTGCTTCTCCCTCTCCCTCTGCCTGCCGCTCCCCCTGCTTGTGCTCTCTCTCTTCTCTGTGAAATAAGTAAATAAAATCTTAAAAAAAAAAAAAACCCAACATGGCTTCTAAGAGAATACAGTCTCCCACTCAAATATCAGGGCTTCTAGCACATTCTCAGAGGACAACCCCTCAAGTCCCTCTGCAAGTCCGTCTCCTGCGTTGCTTTCAGAAGCCCCAAGAGCACAAGGATGGAAAATGAATTCAGGCAGCATAAGTGGTAACCCGGTCGTCCATTTCCTCTTCTCTGCAACCCCATGGAATGCTTTTTGAAGTCGGGAGGAGCTCCATGGGAGGTGAAGGCTGACTCTAGCTGCCAGCGAGCAGAACTGTTCAGCTACTTAACACGGGGCCACATGTGGCAGCTACAAAAACATCACCAGGATGTGAAACCTACTTACTTCAATGCCATTCCCCTTGCCCTCAAAGCTTTTCAAGCTTAAGGAACCGTAGGAGTAGTTGGGAGGAAAGGTGGGGAGAAACGTCCTGTGCTTTCAGTCCAGAATTTGTTCTGTGCAGTGAATCTTGGAACTGGGTCCTGCTGGTTTTATTCCACCTTGTGTCACGGGTCTGCGATCTTGGGCGCCGGACGGCTGCGTTTAACACAAAGCCCAGGGGCACTGGGAGCTCTAGCAAGCCGGCCCGCTGGACTCTTCGGTGTTTTGCATTAATGAAAAGTCAGAAGGAAATACTTGCCAGGGTAGGTCCCTCCACGGTGTTTCTCAGGCTCTGCACTATACTCATTTAAGTTATTCCAGAGTACAGGTTCCTTCGTCCTGTGCATTTACCGAAAATGATTTGGGGCCGGCTTTTGTGCTCCTCTATGCCTGGGGCAGCCGCAGGTTCGAGTCCCGGTGTCATGTTGAGGAATCAGCCGCCCAGCGCTGGTGTTCACGCCAAGAAAGATCGGTGGCTGGAAATGTCATTGCTCCTCCGTGCCAACGGGAGTTGGATCGGATAGATGACCTCTGTGCCCTTTCCTTCCTTCCTCTTTGCTTCCAGGCGGCGATTCTGCAGCGCCGCAGTGGCAAACAGCGGAGCGTGACTTTACCAGCAGAAGGGCTTAGCATTGGACAGACGCGGGCCCGGGTCCTGGTCCTTGTGTTCGTGAATCCAATGAACTTGGCTTCTGAGCCTCCGTTTTCTTATTTGCGAAATAAGAATAATGGGGGTACTCTACCCCCGTGCGGGAATTCAATGAGATCGTGCAAGTTGCCCGTGTAGCATGGTGCCTGGCCCGCAGTAGATGAGCGATAAATGTGAGCTCTCCTTATTTAACACTGCAGGTCAGCGTCCAACCCCAGAGCACTGATCTACAGACTTTACCCCAAAAGGAACAGAACTTCGCTTGTCCCAGCTGGAACACAGATGTGGGGCAAGGAGGGGACGAATGGGGGTGGGGGGAAGCAGACAGACTCTTCCTCTCCACTGGGATCTCAGTGTCACTCCTTCAGAAAGCAGTATGCGGTTCCGGATCTGGCAACATTACAAGGTGACGTGCTTCTGGTGGCAGCTTCCTCCAGGCCAGGAGCAAGGAAAACTGCACACTTCCTCCGGTCTAGAACAATCTAGCCCTGCTTTGGTTAGTCTCGCTTATTCAATTCAACCCAGATGTATGAAGCTGGTGCTAGAATCTGAGTAGAGTGATAATAAAATACACAGCTTGCAGCTTCAAGAGGAGGAGACAATCCAGGAGAGAGAAAATGGAGACCCAGGAGGCGCTTTCTGAGGAGGTGATAGTTGAGCTAAGGCCCTGAAAGAAGGGGACAAGAGCTCCAGGCAAAGCAAACACAAGACCTAGAGGTTGAAAAGGGCACTGGGAGAAGCAGGAATAAAAAGTCCATCAGCAACAGCAAAACCCCTGGGGGTGGCTCGCCAGGTATCCATGGTCAAGGACACGTCCTTCCAGAATCTTCCACATGGAGATCATTACCTCGCCCTTCCTCAGGGCTCTGTGAACACAAGCAGCCAGCACCTTTCAGAAGCTTCTCGGCTCTTTACTAGTTTAATTAAGATACTCTGTAATTACACTGAGGTGGATCAGACACAAACACTAAGAGGGCTCAGAAGTTTGCACAACTGGGAAATGACCACCAGGGTAACCTTCCTGTGCATCGGTTCAGGAAATGAGAAGTAGGTGGGGGGCTCAAGTACAGGGTTTCACACACCTTTTTACTTGCCTTGTCCACAGCCAGTCCCTATGCGTGTTCTGCCCTTGGAATTCAAGCTATTAATAGGTGCAGAAATTCTAGGTTGTAAACTAATCACAGTTAAGCAATTAAGACACAGTCCTAGCAGTCCTTTTCACTTGGCGTGGGTTAAGACCAGAACCAGAAATGATATCATTCCTAGGCTACTGTTTGTTCTGCTTACTGAGCCAGCCAGTGCATGTCTGAGTCTCCATTTGTGAGTCAGTCTGTCCTTCGGTGAGTCTGTCCTCCCCTCAGTGAGCATATATGGAGCATCAGCTTACTGCAGATACGGCACGGTGAGAATAGCCCTCTTGAAAGGGGTAGCACCTACTCCTGCAGCATTTACCAACTAGCAGGACGGGACATGCACATAAATCGTTTATGCAAATGACAATAGTCAACGGGCCAGCCATGGGCCAGGAAGACCAGGATCTTGCGAAAGGGGGGCTTAGGACTAATCTCTCTCTGAAACTGTCCCATTCCTCTATGACCCCTTGTTTCTCCGTGCTCTATTCCCCAAGGATGTAAGCTCCAGGAGAGCACAGAGCTGGCAGAGGATGCTTAGAGGAAAGACAATGCGTTTGATTGTGCGTGTGACTTTCACCATCCTGGAAGCTTTGCTCAGTGGCAACAAAGAGGGATGTAGATTCACCACAAAGCTGTGTGTTCTCAACACGAGGAAGCACTCCAAAAATAAGGCATTTTCTCAGGGCTGTCCTTGCTTCCTGAGCTCTCCCGTTCATCTTAAAGGCCAACCAAGACCACCAGGATTTCACTCCAGTTGGATTTTCTGTGTCCCCCTTCCCCAGGACACGTTCATTCTTCTCCCACTTCTCACCCCAAACCACTTCCTCTGAGATGCTTCAGCCATAAGAATTTTAGGAGCTGGGTTCTCATCTCCTTTCATTTCCTTCTGCTTCATTATTTTTTTCTAGGAACTTTTTACATCAGAAACAATTAGATTGACTCATGATCTTTCAAATCCCAGAAAGAGCATGTCTGCTATTTTTCTTCTCTAACAAGTGCTAGATAGACTGCTTGACCTAAACCCTTGACTAAGACTCTTCCAACCTCCCATCTCTCACGACAGCCCATCCCCACCAGAAGTCTCAGTCTAACATTACTGACATTCCTCGGCCATCGTCCTAAACAACATCACTTACTTTACTGGTAGAAAGAAAGGATGATAGTCCATTCCCCATATCTAAAGTAAATAGGTACATTGTGCAGATTAGAAGACGCCCCCCCCCCTCCTCGCCCCAGGGTGCCTGGGTGGTTTGGTCAGTTAAGTGTCCAACTCTTGATCTCACTTGATCATCCCAAAGTGAAACTCATTTACCAACAAGCTCCATAAATGGACACAGGGCTTCCAGACAGCTTTTTAGGAACTTCATCCTAAATATTATAGCTACTGACTGCAAGACATTGGAGGACATCCTCCAACAGGGAAGAAAACGCCCAAGCAAACAGAAAAATGGGATCTGGAAGAAACTGAGACCATGCAGAGAATGAAAGAAAATAGTGCTTAAAATGAAATTATTATCACAAGCCAAGGAACAAAAGCAGCCACCAGCTGGAGGAGCAAGGGACAGATTCTCCTCGGGAGCCTCCAAAAGAAACCAGCTCTGTCAACGCCTAGATGTTTAGCCCTGTAGGACTTGTTTTGAACTTCTGGCCTCCACAACTCTAAATGAATAAATAGCTGCTGTTTTAAGCCATTCAGTTTGTGGTAATTTGTTATACCACTGATAGGAAACCAACTACAGGCCTAGGTTTTGAATTTAATTGTAACTTATAAAAGTGAAGTGTAGGAAATCTCTAAAAAAAAAAGACCCAAAAAACCTAATGTCATTCACGAGTTAATTTTGCAAACTTCTCCCACTGGCTAGAAAAAGAGAAAATCCTTCCTAAAGGCTCCCCAAATCTATTGGAAGGCCGATAAAAGGAGATGGCGCTCTGGTGACAGGCCTATGTTCAAATTTGGGCTTTCCTAGAATTTGTCAAATTTCAAGTCGTGATAATAATACTCATATCCATTTGTTGTCAGAATTTATTGCAGATGCTACCAAAAACAAAGCAATAAAATAAGATCCATCAGATTATTAATAACCTCAGAGAAATAAGAGAAGATGCTATATCTATGAAACAAGAAGAGGCTGTTACCAAATAGGAACCATCACAGTATAAAACAGAGCTTTTGGAAAAGCATGATGCCTACAGTAAAACATTTTCAGATGAAAATATTTTATTTCCATGTGCACTTCTTTAGAAAGTGGTGGGAGGATGTGTGCCATGAAAATGAGAAGCAAGAAAGAGGAAGACATAGAACTGAGAAAACAGAGTCCAACCCAGAAAAGCACAAGGATCATCATTCTTGGCTCATGGCCCCCTTCCTTCAACTGCAAAGCCAGCAATCGGCAATGCTCAGTTGATCTGTTTCATGGTGCCTCACTCTGACACTGACCTTGCAGCCTCCCTCTTGCACTTTTAAAGCCCCTTGTAATTACACTGGCCCACCTGGATAATGCAGGATAATCTCCCTACTTAAGGTCAGTTGATGAGTTCCTTTAATTTCATCTGCAGCCTTAATTCCCCCTTGTCATGTAATGGAACATATTCACAGGTTCTGAAAATTAGGACATAGACATCTCTCTTCACCATGACTTTATACCTTTCTAAACTATTTACATTTGTTAATATAAGTCCACATTGCTTTTAAAATTTGAGATTAAGAGCATTTGCTAGAGAATTTTTTTTTAATTTAAAAGATTTAAGCTTCCTTTTACATTCTAATGATAAAAAGTGTGATGTTGCAGGATTAGACAAATGGAATATTCCAAAGAACCGGAAAACCGGAGACATGTGTAGGTGGAATATAGCATTAGACAAACATCATATAACAAACCAGGGGAAAGAAAGAACGGATGGTGTACAGAAGGAACCTGTGGTTGTTACCAGAAATAAAAGTTTTGATCTTTCTCTCGCACCACACACCCAAGTAAATCCCACATGGATTAAAGATCAAAACTTCAAAAAAATTAAAAGTAGTAGGAGAAAATGTAGGAAACCATTACTTGTAATCTTGAGATAGTGAAAGGCTTTCTCACACCTCAATCTATGAAGCAAAACTTGGTAATCTTGAAATAAAACAAAAAATACAAGCAATGGGCTTAGAAAAAAATTTAATAAAGTATAACAAGGAGTAGGGGCACCTGGGTGGCTCGGTTGGTTAAGCATCTGACTCTTGATTTCAGCTGAGGTCATACATAATCTCAGGGTCATGAGATCGAGCCCCATGTCAGGCTCCATGCTCTGCAGGGAGTCTGCTTGAGATTCTCTCCCTCTCCTTCTGCCCCTCCCCCCACTCGCTCTCTCACTCTCTTTCTACAAGAAAGAAATAAATCTTTTTTAAAAAGTGTAACAAGGAATCAATAGCCATTCTCAATAGAGGTCTTCTGCAATTTGATAGGAAGATAATGCTACAGGAAAATGAACAAAGGACATGAACAGGTTACGTCTCCGAAGAAGAAACATAAAGGCAATAAATACATGAAACTACATTCAAACTCACTAACGAAGAAAGTCATATTACAAGGAAAAAACACAATGTGTTTCTGCAGGCACATTGTATTGGGTAAGAACTCGGACTCTGGTGTGCCAAACCTCCAGGGTTTGAAGCCTGGCTCTGCTGATTTCTCACTGATGGCCTTGGGCAAGTTCCTTAACTTCTCTGTGCTTCAGGTTCCCTCTGTGTAAAATAGGGATGGGGAGAATAATATATCTTACCGCTTTATTGTAAAGATGAAATGAGGTAAGATATGGAAAGTGCTTCGAATAATGCCCGGCACAGAGCAATCACTAAATTATTAGTTCAATATTTTATTATGAAACATGCACAAATATACACACATACGTGGTGCAAACGCACACACCTAGGCACACTCAGAGGTTTGGAACATTATTTGCCCTAACAAAAAACTGGAGATGACTTTAAATGACGTCCATAGGCAGTAGACAAGTAAATTTTATATCTCCAAAATTTGGAAATGCATTTAGCTATTAAAAGGAAGGAGGAAGATCTAGGAATCGGTATAGGAAGATGTCGATGACAAATTAGGTAGGAAAAAGAACAAGTCACAGACATCTACAAAATGATCCAAATTCTGTTCTTGAAATATATCATATGTAATATACACACACGAATAGATACCTGTATGTGCGCATGTATAATATGCACAGAGAGTGTCATGAACGTTTGACTTGTTATCACACCTTTCACGAAGGTGACCACAAAGGAGGTAAATAGGATCAGGGGTGAAGGTGAAGGTGAGAACTTATCAAAGAAATTCCTACATTTTTCGTTTCTCCTTTTTGTTTTATTTATTTTTTTAAAGATTTATTAATTTTAGAGAGGGAGAAGAGGGCACAAGCAGGGGGAGGGCAAAGGGAGAGAGAGAGGGAGAGAGAGAGAAGCAGACTCCCTGCCAAGCGTGGAGCCCGACCTCGGGGCTCAATCCCACAACCCTGAGACCGTGAGCTGAAATCAAGAGTCGAACACTTAACCGCCTGAGCCACCCAGGTATCCCCAACCTTTTGTTTTAAAGCAAGCTTGTGCTTTTCTAAAAATTACAAAAAATAAAATAGAAGAAAATCATGATCAGTTTGGATACACTCTCAAAACACTGAAGAGACACAATGGCAAGCGAAGAAAATTAGGAAATCAAGTCATCCTGCAACTTTTTTTTTCCAAGAAAAGATGGAATGAGTGGCAAAAGAATTAGTCCAGTTGTGCTTCAAAGGGTGTCAGTTTAGTTATGGTTTTGCAGATACTTTGAATGTGGGCTAAAAATGTCAAAGTCCTATGTCTTTCAAGGACAAAGACTGTACAACAAATAGCCTCCATTAATTGTTTCCAATGTCTGTACTATTTTCTGAGTTTCACGTCCCCCGGAAAATGTTTACAAAATTCAAACCATGGGCCTTCAATATTACTTAGATGACATAAACAAATTAAAATAAGGCCAGCCTAAGCCAGTTGTGTTTATCAACCTGATCCCCTCTGAAAATGAGAAATGAAGTCAAATACCCTTTAATGCTATTTATTAGTGGAGTCATATAATACATTTTGACAAGTTGAACAGTTGTAACAGGCAGCTGTTAAAGTCTCTACAGGGCCTGTTTAGAATGAAAACAGGAGGGAGAGACAGCTCTGTAACTGGGTTTTAAGAACAGCTCAGCCATCAACTATATCCTAACCAAGTACTTTTATCCAGTTAATTTACGGAAGGAATCCCTTAGGGTCTCAAGCCGTCTACCAGCGCAGCTCATTAGAGCCCAGTATCCAACTTTTCTCATTGTAACGCTGAAAGCATTTATGCTTAAAATGTAATTAAACTTAAAACAAACAAGATCTTTATTCCCTGACAGTCCCGCTATTTTTAAATTGACAAAGGCATGAACTTATATAGGATTATTTAGAAAGCACTATACATTTCAGCCACTTATGGCAAGACATTTGCCCAACTGTTCATCCTGCGTGCAATTAGAAATCTAAATACTTGGGTAACGGGCTTCTACTGGGAATTAAACTTGCAGATCTCTTGCAAACGAGTAATGTGGTAAGACTTGCTGTCCAATGAGGTGTCTTATTGAAATATCCCAGGCCGGTTCACTTGTCACGGCTGTCGTCCTAGCCGCTTGTACTCACAGCGTATAGCTTTCATTACGAAAATAGAAATTTGTGTCCTAAGTGCTGTTACATTACTAATGCTAAATATTTAATTCCCTGGGGTTCCAATTATGGTTGAGCACTGGCAACACTGATTCTACTTTTTAATAACAACTGTAAAAGCAATTTGAGCATTTTTCAATTAATTAAATACATAGCGAACGAGTAACCTCTTGTCATTTTGCCCTCCAGGACCTGAGCTAATTGGTGTAGAATAAAATGTTTTGAAAATTAACTGATATTCCGGTCTGCACAGTTATACCATTAAACTCCGGTTTGCAGAATGAAGTTTGTCTTCTAATAGTTACACTCAGCAGAGTCTGCAGATGTGAGGAAGTACCTACATTTTATGTACTTAACAGTGCTTCTAATTAGAGCAGAGTCGAAAGTCGAGCGTAGCTTCTCTAAACATCAGTCAGTATCAGTAAGGCTTTGCATTGTTCACAGGTTAAGTGCAACAGATTTCAACAGAGGAAGGCTCCCCAGATTTCCTTCCAGGTAGTCACAATTTAGCTTAGCCATTTAAAAATCTGCCCATAAGAATTCCTATCGTTAATTATAGTCACACACACAAAAAGCCCCCCAAATAAATTCTGACATTTCTGGCACAAGAGAAAGTTCCAAACCAAACGTCTGGGGAAAGTTCTTCCTTTTCAACACGCTGTTGCGCTTTCTCCTTCTTCCACGGAACAATGTCATAAATAAGTTCTAAATTGGTCTCTCAGCTTTAAAAGTATGGTGAGGATGAATCACAAAAGCAGATGCTGTTTTACCCACATTTTTAAATGAACCTTTTTCTGAAGTGCAATGAAATCTGATTAAAGAGACCATCTCCTTGTAGAAAAACGTCTCTGACAGGTGTTCTTCCAACTCCGAGTCTTGATTGGCCATAATCTAAAATCCATGCTCGGAAAACGAATGCCTTTTCGGCAGCTGTCTTTCTACCAGAGATGATCCCCTAAACAGGTTTCACTGAATTAAGAATCTCAGCAAAAGCATTGTGGCTCATGGAATAAGACTTGGAAAGTGAAATTAATCACTCTGGGAGAGAGGGGAAAAATAATAGGGAACATGTAATCATTTCCATACCAATTTTTAGGGCTTAAGTCTTTAATATTTTGAAGATTTTGGTAACATCTTTGAGAAATGAACTTTAATTACAGGACTAACTTGATAGTACCCGTCTGTTAATATAAATAGGTCAGCGTATATTTCTGATTTTTTAAGAACTAAAGTAGATAATGAGAGTATTTTAGAATTTGGAGGGGTTGGGGTAGCCTCAGGAAGCATTTCCAGTCTGTCAGCAAATACACGCCCACACATAAAAATGAAGAGAAAAATATACATCTGCTTAAGGTTTATTTCAATATTATTCTATATGGAAGGTAGACCTTCCTTATCAGACCTTCGATGGTTCAAAACCACTGGCCATCGGCTTAATACGGCCTATCGTTAACAATTCTTTTTTTTTTATCATTAACAATTCTTAAAACAGAAAGCCACAGAATTTGTAAATGACATATTAAATCCAGTATTGTCAATTATCTTATTTCCAGCCCAAAGAACAGCTTAAATTTTAAAATCTGAAATAAAGACACAAGTGGTAAAGATATTGTTTGTATTAAGGAATGGGTAGGTAATGATTCCAAAATAATTTAGTACTTCTGAAAAATAAGGATTTCATTAACAGTACTAATCTATGGCTGAAACACAACTAAGTAAAACAATACGAGGCTTCCTAAAACATTGGACAATTATCCCCGTGATAACCAAAGCCACTGTATTTCGTCTCAGGGCCCTTAAATTATTGACCAGCTGGCCATCAGATCCCGAAAAGGCAGGAGCAGATCAGGGCTAGTTGAAGACAACAGACCTTTTCCCCTCAGGATCACATGCCCATCAATTTCCCCTCCTCTTGCTTTGGATGATCTGATGCTTCATCTACTCAGAGTGGTTGGCAGCTCCAATCTGCACACGGAGAAAGAAGTCGCACCTATTACTCACCAGTATAATTACGTAGGAGCTGGAGGTGGGGGAGGGGAAATCACTCGTCTGGGAAGCAGAGGATCTGGGCTCAGTCCTGAAGGCACCCACTGTGGTATGACCTTGGGCAGGTCACTAGATGCCCCTGCACCTCTGATCTCCTGGTTCTGACATGCAGGACAATATAATCCCTGCGTTGTTCTGAAGACTCAATAAGAAAACACGATGAAAACACTGGAGAAGCTTCCAAGTGCCACAGAAATATTAAGATAACCAAGACTTCTGATCTAACATTCACCTACTGGGAACTTTAACAACGCATTTTTCACTCTGTTACTGTGCGAAGAACCTAAAAATGTATGTAATGCATCCATAATCATGGGCACTCAAAAAATTTTGAATAATTGGGGCACCTGGGTGGCTCAGTCTGTTAAGCACCTGCCTTCGGTTCGGGTCATGATCCCTGGGGTCCTGGGACTGAGCCCCATGTCAGGGTCCCTGCTCGGCGGGGCAGTCTGTTTCTCCGTCTGCTTCTCCCCCCACCAACTCATGCTCTCTCTTTCTCTCTCAAATAAATAAATAAAATCTTTAAAAAAATAAAACAACAATAGGGCGCCTGGGTGGCTCAGTTGGTTAAGCGACTGCCTTCAGCTCAGGTCATGATCCTGGAGTCCTGGGATCGAGTCCCGCATCGGGCTCCCTGCTCGGCGGGGAGTCTGCTTCTCCCTCTGGCCCTCTTCCCTCTCGTGCTCTCTATCTCTCCTTCTCTCTCTCGCAAATAAATAAATAAAATCTTTTTTAAAAATTAAATAAATAAATAAAACAATAAAAAAATAAATTAGAATAATGAAGGACTCCACAGTTTTAACTAGAGATTCTATTAGAATTAAGGCTTTAGCTTTAGTCCCAATAAATTACAAGCCTAAAGAACATATGTTGAGCATTTAATAAAAAAAGGAAAAAGAAGCAATAGGATAAAGGAGGAAAGGAGAACTAGCAGGATATTATCACAATATAGTCATCACTTAATAAACTCTGAATGAAAATGAGGTCTGTTTTAAACCTGATTTCCTCTTCTGAGGAGTGTTCAACTAGCCGCGTTTGGTCGCGGACGGGAGGCCCAGAGCTCCCCTGTCCTGCAGGGGACCATCAACTTCTGCAGAGTCCTCCCAAGCAGAGAAGCATGTTGAGGGAAGCAGTTAGAGCAGCTGTCCCCCAACTAAATACCCAGTTGGCTAAAACACACGGAGCATGGACATGTTAGGGAACAAGGGTTTTCGGAGGGGACAAGAGCAGCTTGCAAATTAACACACCACTGCGGTATGTGAGCCGCTAGTGGGCCCCCAGCAGCCCTTTCTCGGGGCTGCCTGTACTCTAACGAGTGCCATTGCTGGTCCCCAAGGGCACAGAAGCATAAAAACAGCAATCCGAAGGGCAGAGGGAGGACTACAGGCAGGGACGGTGAGAAACAGCTGGCAGCAACGGAAGAAAACAGGACCATTTTAACAAATGGCAAGGAGACCCGAAAACAAACAAACAAACAAACAAACAAACAAATAAATAAATAAAACAGAACTCCCATGTCCTTCAACAACAGCTGAGTTATCCAGGACAATTCTTACTGATGACCCTGAGTTACTATCAAAGTTCAATGAGACTCGGCTTCCAGGATAAGAGGGAAAGGCATGATCCATTTTTAAAAGGTTTCCATCGCAAATAGCTAACGTTAATTCTTAAAATTTGGCTATCTTGTTCAACCCACTCCCCGAGGGATCCAGATTACCGTGGTTTTACTGTAGTTAGATAGTTTTATGGTTAATGTACTGCGGTATAAATAAATATAGCTTAGCCTAAGCGTCTCCACTGAAAATATGCATGTCATAAAATGACAAATAAAAATAAGCCAGTAACCAAACCCACAGTAAATAATTCAAGCATAAAAGCACATAACATCAGAATAAACTAGAACCGATCCTCTTCAGACTTGAAACATTTATTCAAAACGGACTTTAGCGGTAAGAAGAAATGTCCAAAGATAAATGGTGAGAAAGGAGGTATTAAAATCGCTAACTTGGTAAAATCTAAACAGTTATATGCCACACTCATGAGAAGAGTCTATAGGAAAACAGAGCTAGCCTATGCTTCTGTGTTGTAGAATATTACAACAAAGTAATATTCTATACCATTTTGATTTGATTTTACATGATAGAGACGTACTAGGTGCTCACTAAATTGATATTGCCCAGAAATATAATTTATAAGTGGTTTGAATGTCCTATAAATAAAAGGTAGGAAATAACAGGAATATCATCAACACTTCCTGGGAGCATTTAGACATCTAACACACAAGGAAAGAGAAAGAGTCGGAATCCACTGCCAGCTACAAATGACACGCTGACTAGGACCGCCTCTAAGAGCAGGAGATGCTGGGTGAACAATGTCCTGTTCTGGTTGGCTTTCCGAGTAGGGGACTGTGGCCAATCTGAAGACTGTCCAAATAGCATCAGGAGATGACAAGGACAAAGTCAGGGTCCCAGCCTCACCTCTCCCCTGGCCTCAGCGTTGTTACTAGGTGGTCCTGTTCAGTCACGAGGACAGAAGATGTTCTGCTTTGTGACTTCGAGGAGAGAGGGCAGCAGGGTGACCTCCAAGGAGCCCCTTGGGGGCCGAGGGAGGTGACAAAGGCTGTATCTTCCTTCACCCTCTTGCCTGATGCTGGTTATGCCAGGCTTTTAGTGACCCCATTATTTTAGATTTTAATTGACGTGCCTATTTAGTTTAGGCATTTTCTAGAGTATATAACCGTGGAAACAAGCATGCTTGCCTTTAATGTCTACTGGCTTAATGCATGCATCCCTCTACCGTCTACAGCTCTATTAACTCAAAGACATTAGTAACCTGTGCAGTTTTCCACACAGGCTGCGAAGTCTAGACAGTCTATCTAGACCGTGGACATGCGTGTCCTTTGAAGTCCTAGCAGGACCCCAGTTTAGGAAAAGTTTAACTCGCCTCTCCAGCTGCAACATTCACACAGCCTACCCAAACCAGGGCGGGGCGAGGCTGCCATTCCAGAATCGCTTCACCGCAACGTTTCATTCCCAAACAGCTCCGCAGCAGGAATCTCACCGTGTCTGTCTCGTGAAGACCTGGGTTAAGGATTCATTTTACAAACACTCCCACGGTGTTCAGTGCGTGTCATGCATCTTTCACTTTACTGGTAAAGGACATTTCAAGCCTCTGCTACTGATAGGCAAGTAGAAGCCGATGACGCATTGTTTGTGCCCTTTGGAAAGGAAAAAGAAAAGAAAAGAAAGATCCAGGGATTTAGAAACTGTGAAGGTAACGCTAGCGAGGCCTCTGAAGGGTTGTTCAGAGACAGCGCTGGAGCAGGGGGATATTCTCTGTCCTTTGAGCGGGGGTTGACGAGCTACAGCCCGTGGGCTAAAACGCAACCTGCGGCCAGTCCTTGTAAATGTTACTGGAAGACTTTAGGGAAAGTGTCATTGGAACGCAGCCATACCCACTTGCCCGAGGCTGCTTTGGCAGCCCAGTGACCGAACAGTTGCAATGGACGCTGTCTGGCCCGCAAAGCCTAAAATAGTCACTCTGTGGCTCGTTAGAGAAAAAGCTTGCTAAGTAAGCCCTGCTTCCTCGGGGGCTGACTCTGAGAAGGCTGGGAATCCCAGGAAAGCTCCTCCATCCTGGAAGGCTACTGCTCCTACCCCCAACCTCGGTCATCCTCTACCCTGCTCTCCCCAGCCCCCGAGGTAGCCAATGCTGGTTCCAGAGTTATTTAGTGAGGAGGTGGCAGGGCCCGTTGGGGTCTACTCCAGGAAAGCAACCGCTGTGGGAGGAGGATGCATGGCTGGGACGGTAGACAAAGACGCTAACTGCTAACGGAGTCCCCCGGTCCGGTGGTGAGCAGCCTTGCAAATGGCGCTGAGGGGCAGAGGAGTGGTAGGCGGGAAGGTGTCTCCATTGTAGGCAGATCACTCTGACAGCAGGGGTGAGGTAGAAGGGAGGTGGGGGGTGTCTGCTCTCCCATATGCTGCTGTACCCTCCCCACCATGTCCACTCTGAAATTCCCTAATCGTCCGTCTCTAGGTACTCCAGGCACTTCGACCTTCTTCCCTGGGCACTCGGGGCATCTTCTTGGACAACTACAAAAATCTATCGTTTCCACCCCAAATCATCATTTTTCTCAACTGCCTCTTTGTCCCATGCTTTTCCATCTATCTGTAGTGATGGACCAATGCTTTGCTGTTGTTCGATTTTGTTTCTAATTCCAATCTTCTGCAAATCGGTATTTTTGTAAAATACAAAATTGTGCCCTTGGATATCAGGGCAATGTCAAATTGCTATACAAATATCTCCAATCTTTTTCTTTTCTTTGGTATTTGTCTTGTCACAGGCTGATAATAAACATCTGTGTCAACGAATTCACTAAAGTTGCAGGATATAAAATTAATACACAAAAATCAGTAGCATTTTTTTAAAGGAAACACCCATTTATTTTATTTTTTGTTTTTTTAAAGATTTCATTTATTTATTTGAAAGAGAGAGAGAATGAGAGAGAGCACATGAGGGGGGGAGGGTCAGAGGCAGAAGCAGACACCCCGCCGAGCAGGGAGCCCAATGTGGGACTCAATCCCGGGACTCCAGGATCATGACCCGAGCTGGAGGCAGTCGCTTAACCAACTGAGCCACCCAGGCGCCCAGTCAGTAGCATTTTTATACACTAACAACAGATTTTCTGAAAAAGAAATTAAAAAAATCAGTCCCATTTTTAACAGCACTAAATACAATAAAACACTGATGAAAAAATTTAGCCAAGGACATTGATGAAAATATAAGACATTGATGAAAGAAATTAAAAAAGACACAAATAAATGGAAAGGTATCCTGTGTTCATGGATTGGAAAAATTGTTAAAATGTCAATATTACCAAAAGATTAAATGTAATCTCTACCAAGACTCCAATGGCATTTTTTTGCAGAAATACGAAAAACATTCCTAAAATTTATATGAAACCACAAAAGATCTCCTGAATAGCAAAAGTAATCCTGAGAAAGAACAAAGCAGGAGGCCTCACATTTCTGATTTCCTGATTTCAAGCTATATTATAAAGGCGTAATAATTAAACAGTATGGTACTTGCATTAAAAAACAAGAAGACCAGTGGAACAGATTTGAGAGCCCAGAAATAAACCCAAACATATATGGTCAATTAATATTTAATAAGGGAGGCAGGAATAATTACTGGGGAATCATTAAATGGTGGTAGGAAGATTGGAAATTCAAATGTAAAAGAATGAAACTTGACCCCTATCTTTCACCATTCACAAAAATTACCTCAAAATGGATTAAAGACTTAAATATAAACCATGACATTCCTAGAGGAAAACACGGGATAAAAGCTCCTTGGCTTGGGTCTTGGTAATGAATTTTTTAAAATCACACCTAAGCACAAGCAACAAAATAAAAAGCAAACAAGTGGACTATATCAAACTAAAAAGCTTTTACACAGCAAAAGAAACCATTAACAAAATGAAAAGATGACCTATGGAAGGGGGAAAAGTATTTGCATATATCTGAAATTTCTATATAACTGACAAGAAGTTAATATCATATATATATATATATATATATATAATATATAAAGATTTCATACAACTCAATAGCAAAACAAAATAGACAAATAAAACCCAAAATAAACAAATAATCCAATTATAACATGGGCAAAAACTTGAATAGACTTTTTTCCAAAGAAGATATAGGAATGCCCAACACATACATGAAAAGATGCTCACCATCACTAGTCATTAGGGGAAGCAAATGAAAACCACAATGAGATATCATGTCACACCTGTTAGAATGACTATCACCAAAAAGACAACAGATAACAAATGCTGGCATGGATGTGAAGAAAAAGGAACCCTTGTGCACTGTTGGTGGGATTACAAAGTAGTACAGCCACTGTGGAAAATAGTATGGAGTTTCCTCAAAAAATTAAAAATAAAACTACTAATAATCCATCAATTCACTTGCTGGGAATATATCCAAAGGAAACCAAGACACTAACTTAAAAAGACACCTGCACCCTCATGTTCATAGGAACATTATTTATAAAAGCCAAGAGATGGAGAGAACTAAGAATCCACTGATGGATGAATGGATATTCATAGATAGAACTACAAGGAGAAATAAATGAATCTACTAGTAGCATTGAAGACTTTAACACTTCTATCATAATGAACAGACCCAGCAGTTAGAAAATCAGAAAGGACATAGTTGAATTCAACACCACCATCAATAAACTAGATATAAGGGACATCTATTGATTATTTCATCCAACAACACCAGAATACACATTCTTCTCAAGCTCACATGGAACATTCACCTAAGGTACGCCACATTCTGGGCCATAAAACACACCTTAACAAATTCAAAAGAATAGGACTCATACAATATATGCTCCCAAACTACACTGGAATTAAACTTAGTGAAACCAATAAGATAGCTGAAAGACTGAAAGTACTTGAAAATCAAATAACACATGGGTCAAAGAAGAAATCTCAAGAGAAATTTCAAAACATTTTGAACTAAATGAAAATGAAAACACAACTTGGCAAAATTTGTGGGATGGAAGGAAAGCAGAGCTTAGGGAAAATTCATAGCTTTTGAATGCATATATTAGAAAAAAAGAAATTTCTAAAAACAATAATCTAAGTTTCCACCTTAGGAAATTAGAGAGAGAAGAGCAAGTTAAATCCAAGCAGAAGAAAAGAAATAATAAAAATTAGAGCAGAAATCAATTAAATTAAAACCAAGAGATCAATAGAGAAAATCAATGAAACCAAAAGCTAGTTCTTTGAAAAAGATAAATGAAACTAGTAATCCTCTAGCCAAGCTAATTAAGAAAAAAGGAGAGGGAATACAAATTACTAATATCATAAGTGAAAAGGGAGACATCAATACAGATCCAATGGACACTAAAAGGATAATAAAGGAATATTATGAATATCATGCTCACAAATTTAACAATCTAGATGAAGCAGACCAATCCCTTAAAAGACACAATCTGCCAAAACTTACCCAAGAATAAACAAACAATCTGAATAGGCCTCTATCTATTCAAGAAATTGAATCAATAATTAATAATCTTCCAAAACAGAAAACACTAGGCCCAGATGGGTTCACTGGCGAATTTTACCAAACATTTAAGAAAGAAATTATACCAATTCTCTTCAGTCTCTTTTGGAAGACAGAAGCAGAGGGAAAACTTCCTAACTCATTCTATGAGGTCAACATTACCATAGTACAAAAAAAAAAAAAAAAACCCCAGAAAAGACGTTTAGACATTATAAAAAAGAAAACTATAAACCAATATCTCTCATGAACATAGATGCAAAAATCCTCAACAAAATACTGACAAATTGAATCTAACAATGTATAAAAAGAATTATATAACACAGGTGCAGAATTATACACCATGGCTGTATAAATGGGATTTATGCCAGGTGAGCAAGGCTGGTTCAACATCAGAAAATCAATTAATGTAATCCATCACATCAACAGGCTAAAAAAGAAAAAATGTCACATGATCTTATTGATATATCCAGAAAAAGCATCTGATGAAATCCTACACTCATTCATGATAAAAAAACTCTCAGTAAATTAATAGAGTAGAATTTCCTCAGTTTGATAAAGCATGTCAGCAAAAACCACTGCAGCTAACATCATACTTTGTGGTGAAAAAACAGAAGCTTTACCACTGAGATTAGGAGAAGACAAGGATGTCCCAACTCACCACTCCTTCTCAGCGTTGTACTAGAAGTCCTAACTAATGTAGTAAGACAGGAAAAAGAAATAAAAGGTATACAGATTGGGAAGGAAGAAATAAAACTGTGTATGCAGATGGCAAGATTATCTATGTAGAAAATTGAAAAGAATCAATAGCCCCCCAAAACCCTGTGATTAATAAACAATTACAGCAAGATAGGAGGATACAAGTTCAATATAGAAAAGTCAATTGCTTTCTTCTATGCCAGCAATGAATAAGTGGAATTTGAAATTATAATTATAATGAAATACTTAGGTATAAATCTAACAAAATGTGTACAAGTTCTATATGAGGAAAACTACAAATCTCTGATGAGAGAAATAAAAGAAAAACTAAATAAATGAAGAGATAGCTCATGTTCATGGATAGGAAGACTCAATATTATCAAGATGTCAGTTTTTCTCAACCTGATCTATAGACTCCATGCAATCCCAATCAAAATTCCAGCAAGTTATTTGTGGCTACAGACAAACTGATTCTAAAATTTATATGGAGAGGCAAAGATCCAGCATAGCTAACACAAGATTGAAAGAGAAGAACAAAGCTGGAGGGCTGACACTACTCACTGGAAGACTTACTAAGAAGATACTAATCAAGACAGTGTAGCACTGGTGAAAGAACGGATGAATAGATCAATGGAATAGAATAGAAAGCCTAGAAACAGATCCATGTAAATCTAGTCAACAGATCTTTGATGAAATACACGGAGCAAAGAGAGTCTTTTCAACAAATGATGCTGGAACAAGTGGACATCCAGATGCAAAAAAGTGAATCTAGACACAGACATTTAGCCCCTCACAGAAATTTATTCACAGTGGGTCACAGACCTAAATGTAAAACATAAAATTATAAAACTCCTAGCAGATAATATAGGAGAAAGTCTGGATGACATCAGATTTGATAATAACTTTTTACATACTGCTAAAAGCATGATCCATGAGAGAAAGAACTGGTAAGTTGGATTTCATTAAAATCAAAACTTTTTGCTCTGTGAAAGACACCATCCAGAGAGTGAAAAGACAAGCCACAGACTTGGAGAAAACATTTGCAAAAGGCATATCTGATAAAGGGCAGTTATCCAAAATAGACAAAGAATCCTTAAAACTCAGCAAGAAGAAAATGAGCAACCCAATTTAAAAATGGGCCAAAGACCTTATCAGGTACCTCCACAAAGAAGATATACAGCTGGCAAATAAGCATATGAAAAGATACTATAGGTCATCCGTGAACTGCAAATTAAAAGAATTATGGGATACCACTACACACCTATTAGGATGGCCAAAATCCAAAGCATTGACACCACCAAGTTCTGGTGATGATATGGAGCAACAAGAACTCTCATTCATTGTTGATGGGAATGGACAATGGTATAACCACTTTTGCAAGCCAGTTTGGCAACTAAATATAAAACTAAATACTCTTACCATACATTCCAGCAATGGCCCTCCTTGGTATTTACCCAAAGGAGTTGAAAATTTATGTCCACACAAAAACCTGCACACAGATATTTATAGCAGCTTAATTCATAATTGCCAAAACTTGGAAACAACCAAGATGTCCTTCATTAGGTGAGTGCATAACCTGTGGTACATCCACACAATGGAGTATTATTCAGCCCTATAAAAGAAATGAGCTATCAAACTATGAAAACACATAGAGGAACCTTAAGTGCAGATTACTAAGCGAGAGAAGTCAATTTGGAAAGGCTACATACTGTGTGATTCCAACTATATGACATCTGGAAAAGACAAAACTACAGAGACAGGAAAAGGTCAGTGGTTGACAAGAGTTTGTAGGGAGGAGGAAGGAGGGATGAATAGGTGGAGCACAGGATTTTAGGGCAGTGAAACTATTCTGTATGACGCTATAATGGTGGATACATATCATTATACATTTGTCCAAGCCCACAGAATGTCCAACACCAAGAAGGAACCCTAATGTCAACAATGGACTTTGGCTGATTATGATGTGTAAATGTACTGACTTGAATTTTTGACTTTGAAAACCTTGACATCCACTGAGAAGCTGAATTAGTGCACATTTTGATTGTAACACCAAATTAGATCGTTTTTTGAGCAAACCACGATATGTTATTTCTATACCTTTTCCATGCCCAACCTCACTACTGTCCATCATTTTTCAGAATGGGTAGCTTGTCTCCTATCTAGCTAACCACTTCTTTTCTCTTTTCCATTTTCTCCCAATTTCTTAGCTATCTTCTGCATCTTAAAAATCTCCCTCTTCGCTTAATTTCTTTTCTTCAATTGCTCCCATTCTAAAATGTTCCCTGTAGACTCAGTCTCTCCCACTAAGCTCTGCTCAGAATATTCCCTCCTCTGCCAAGCTTGTAGAAAGATGTGTCTGTAGAAATGTGGCTTTATGTTAGCTTTCTCTGCTCTCGCTTTCCATTTATCACACGTAATCTGGCTTTCTAGTTACCCAAAGGGCTAGATTTGATGGTTTTCAATCTCACTGGACTTAACCACACTGTGTATGTTGCAGTGTCTTCAGCTTCTGAGATGCTGCTGTCCCTGGGTTCTTTGGCCTCTGACCCTGTTGCTTTTGTAGACCACCTCCCTTGATGTACCTCTCAAAGGTGACTGCTCTCTGGGGCACAGCCTTCCCTTCAGGACAGTTCCCTTACTCGAACCCTGGTCTCAGATTTTCAGCTGTCTATGGGGACAGCTCCCCATCACCCCTCTGTCCTCTCTGCCCTGAGTCTACTTCTTCCCATGCCCTCCTGAACATGTACTGGTTCATAACATCACTCTTGCCGTAGTTACGAGATCAGGTCAAGTGTTACTCTCATAGCTTCTATCGGGTTGGGTCAGTTTTACCTTCTAAAACCTCTTAAATCCCACACCTCAGTCTGTTCCTACTATCACGCACAGCCTCCCCCACTACCAACATTCCCCACCACGGTGGGACATTTGTTAGGATTGATGAGCCTACATTTACTAGCCCCTCAAAACCAACTGTTTGGACCACATGGTGTCTTTTGTTCCCATCAGACCCACTCTCTTGGGATCTCAGTCCCAGAACACCAACACCACGACCTGATTGCTTAAGTCCTATGGACACCCTCATTGTCATACTTTTCCTTCACCCTCATGTGAAACCAGTCACCAAGCCCTTTTATTTCTAGCATCTCAGTGTTTCCCATCAATCCTTCAACACCTCTCCTTCCCTTGTCCCTCTCCTAACTTAGACAACTGTTCCCTCCCTCTTGAACACTTACCGGCAACCATCAGCCAACTAGTCTCTCACCACCCCATCTTGCTGGCCTCCAGGGCACTCCCCCGCCAGCCACCACCAAAGAGGTATCTGTAGAATGCACACCTGATCAGGTGGACCTAAGATGAAATCGAAGCTCCCCTCGCCAGGCAGATTAAACCCCTCTGCAGCCCGGCCCTGCTGCCTCTCATCTCTCTTTCCCATCATCCCCCACACCCTTCCTGCTTGGCTCCAACTTCTCAGACTCACAAATGCATCAGGCTCTCCTGCTCTTTGGTCTTTGCTCCCCTTGCCTGGAGCCCTCTTCCTTCAGGGCTCAACCGTAATGTCCCTCTGCTCTGGGAAGCCTTCCTTGACCTTGTCCGTCGTCTATCAGGCTTGGTTAGGAACTGTGCCCCTGTGGTCCCACAGCATCTGGCTTTCCCTCTTACTGTGCTGGGCTGAAATGGTGAAATGATCTGTTTAAGCCCCGTCTCCATAGTAGAGGCTAAGCCCTGCGGTCCATGAGCAAACACTGCCTGATGTCCACCATTTCGTCTCCAGGCCTGAGCCCCACGCTCACTTTACTGAATTCAGGGAACAGGTCGGATTCATATCTGGCTCCCTGGATTTATCACAACGCTTAGGATCAGCAGGTAGGCGTACATAGTAGTGAACAAATACGATTTTCTACTGGCTGAAATTCAGTTCTGAGATTAACACGCTTGAACTTGCTACTTATACCCATGTTTGGTGCCCGAATGTCGGTATGCCCTGCGCAGATGGCAAATAGACATTTATTTCTGACATACATAGAATAAGATAGACCAAGAATCGGATTGTGATACAGAACCAGGGACAGGCGTCTTCAAGTTGGCTGCATTTACCCTTTGCTTTAGATTCCAAAGATCCTCCTCATTACTTCTAGCTAGTCATTTCATCCTGCTGGGACTCAGTTTCTTCATATGTAAAATGAGTCTTTCCCAGCTTCAAAAGCCTGCAAGAGGAAGTGGCCTGCTATTCTTATGCATTGAGTTCGAAAGGTATTTTGAATAAGAAGGCTCCTGGAAAAAAATAACATACTCTACCAAGGCGTCTTGCAACTCTCACTGCAGTGTGTTCATACATAAAAGTTTAAAGATGGCGAGTGGGTTAAGGTAATTTAGCAATAAGTTGTTCTAAAAACATTTTGTGGAGAATATATATATATAAACAATTATAGACAAAATTATAAAGTGCCTGGTATTTTAAAACACTATACAGAGAATACAGCAATCATGGCGGAGTCAGGAAGTCTAGTGGTGACCAACCTATGATTTGCAGTATTTGTAAAAAAAAATCTTAAAAAACTGACTAAAACTGCACTGTTTTATTTTTTAAACTGCTAAACAATATTACAAGATGATTCCACAATGCTTCCTCTTCATATATACTCAAAACTTTTAAGTCGCTGACCTAGTGTAGCTCTTCCACAAAATACGATTCGTGTTGGCGATGTCATAGAGTCGGGTATACTGGGATCAATATTATTACATATAAACCCTGAGTACCTTAATTTTTGTCTTAATTTAATTTACCTTAATTTACTTAGCACTGAGTACCTTAATTTAATGTCTTTTATAATCACTTTGATCAAATCTACGATTTATACAAATGTAAAGAAACTCTAATAGCCCTTAGGTCTCTTCCTTTTCCGAGTTCCCAAGTTCAAGGGGCCTTGGTGATATTAGAACTTCCTATTTTAGTTTCCTAAAATTAGACGCCTATTTAGAAAAGGCCCTTAACAATCTTACCACCTTAAGCACTTAAAAAAAAAAGAGAGCAGAAATACTTGTATTTTCTTAGCTTACTCAAAATTGTTCCTTAGTAAAGCCATCAGCTCTCTCTCTACGTTACAAATCTTTTCTTGATGTAAAGGTTTATCTATATGTGCTCTTGCAGTTTTCATTTTGGAGCTTTAAGAACTTTAAGTTCTTTTGTTATTTAAAGCCCAAAATAAACAAAAATCGTAAGAAGTATGATAGTCTTATAGATTATGCATTTAAGACACCAGAAAAGTATAAAACCTCTTATTCCTTATCAAACATGAAGGGAGGGAAATAAAATATTTTGTTTTACACACACACACACACACACACACACACACGCAAACAGATGGAGGCTTAAAAGCTGAAACATACTTCCAAGCCCTAGTTTTAGGAGGAAGAGTATCCATTTGTTTTTTTCCCTCAAACCCATGTATTTAAATGCAAGTATGACTCTTTTAAACAGCATGCCTCATTTCTGGTGAGTTCCTAAAACATGGGAAGCTCTTAAATAGACTTTTGGCCAGTGACGTACCCCTTCGGTGCCCCAGAAATTCTAGCCGGACCAGATTCCACTCCACTTTCAACAAACCACACACGAGCTCATTTCCGTCTCTTTGCTGATATCCTCCTCCGTATCACGTGTATGCTCCTTCAAAATTCATCTGTCATTTCCCCTGTGAGGCCTGCTCGGCAGTTCCAGCTGGCCTAGGCTTTCTCCTGAGTTCTGAAGGTTCTGGATTTCTAGTAATGCACAGTCATGTTGGTCTCTCAGTTTCTTTTTACTTTCTCCCCTGTCCCCACCCCCTAATCTATGCCCTATGAGGACCAGGCTAAGAGAAGAGGGGGACTGTATTGCCTATTGCTTTCTTTGCTCTTCAGTTCCCAGCACCTAGAGGTGCCAGAACATGGGGTGCTTCTATAGCTGGGTAATGATGAGTGACCTCCTGGTATTTAAAGCTTGCACGTGCACATGCTATCTTTTATCCAGGTCCTTTTTAAGGGCAAGGCCTATTTTATTGTCTTAGGTCATTTTTATCACTGTGGTCATAAACATAACGGGCTAAAGATAGAAACTATATTTAGAAGCACTGAAAGATTGGGGTCCTCTGAGCCTAGTGCCTCACTTGAAAAAGTTAAAGATTTATAATATTGACTTTTGTTAGCAGGATCACTGTAAACCAGTAAATGATATCCAATGCTTCTAAAAACGAAATGGAGCTCAGTCTTTGATGAGAATTCTAAAGTCAATATATATAATGGTGAAAAATCAGAGTAAAAATGGTCCTCGGAAAATCTTTTCCGTGGGTCTCCCCCCAAATATAGCATGCATGGTTTTGTACATGTCTCCTTATGTCGAGGTAAATATAATAAAACAGTATAATTTCCACTAGGGTTGGGAACAGAGCTGTTTCTTCCAGTAAGCATCGTATAAAGTAGCTGCATTCTTAGGGGTCGTGTAGTAGGAAAAGACACTTTTTGGTTTTTATTCCTTTCTTTTTCTTACAAACACAAGTCTTATAGTCGAATTAAATGAGCATGAAATGCAACACTACTGAAAACCAACTGTTAAGATAATGAATTAATTCTACAAATAAAAACTCCAGGCAAGGGGACAGTGACAAAAGCATGAGTCTATCAGTTCGGAAGCTATTACAATATATCCTTGAATGCCAAGTCTCTACTAACACTTAGAAAACTCCCCCCTACATTTCTCCAAGTAACCCGTCAGCTCTGCAGCATCTTCTCTACAGTATATCTCTACCTTTATGTAAAAATTGTTTACCTCCCCCCCACCAAAAAAAAAAGCAGCAATTTTTTTTCAAAAGTACTTCTCTAAAAAGAGGAACAAAATCTAGGTTGTGGAGAACTGTTTTTGATATCTGGCTACAAGTTATTCGAGATAGTCTGCATATTTTAAAATCAGAAACAAATCCAGTTATAGCAAAGCCACCGCAAAAATGTCGATGTCCGCCTTGTCTCCCCTCTTCCACACGTACAAAATCAAGTCCAGTCATAAAAAAGAAAGACTCTATGTAATTATCATATGACCCACAATTGCACTCCTGGGCATTTTTCCCAGGAAAAATGAAAACTTATGTTCACACAAAAACCTGTACACGAATGTTTATAGCAGTTTTATTCGTAACAGTCAGGAACTGGAACCAAGCCTGAAGTCCTGACCGGTGAATGGTTAAACAATCTGCGGGACCACCAGACCCTGGAATACTACCCGACGATAAAAAAGAACAAAGTCCTGAGAAGTGCAACTTGAATCTCCAGAAAAAATATGCTGAGTGAGAAAGGCCAATCCCCCACGGTAGCACGCACTAGAGTCCCACTTATAGCACACTCTGGCAAAGACCAAATGATAGAGATGGGGAACAGGCGAGCGGTTGCCAGGGTTAAGGAGAGGGGCAGGGGAGAAGTGCGTATGGATACGAAAGGATAACAGGAGGAGTCCCTGCGGGGATGGGAACATTCTGTACCGTGACTGTATCAACGTAAACGCCCAGGCCGCAATACTATTATACTACATATTACAAGTATCACTATTGGGCAAAACTGGGTAAAAAGTACAAGGGATCCCTCCATTAGTTAGCACAACTGCCTGTGAAATCTGTACTTATCTTGAAATATAAAGTTTAGTTAAAAATTTAAAAAGAAATATTCTAGCCTAATAAATTTACTTGACCATACTGAAACCCGAGCTGAAGAATACATCACAGCATCTTTGATGCTTTCTAAAAACTACAGAAGTGGATAGAGTACAAATGGGGTCAAGCGCAAAATAGTGACCCACAGCCGCTTCTACAGGTGGCACCAGCATCTGTGCATCTCCCATTTCCTCACCAAGGACTGTCTCTGATCAGACGGACGCCGTCGCGGTGTTCACGCGGCAGAGGCCAGAGGATTGAATCATTCTGTTGTCCTACAGCTGCCACAGGCCACAGCAAGGCATTTCCCAATGGCAAGGCAACCCATGATTAGTCTACACAAATGTAAGAATGCTGTGAGAGAACTGGATGTCGCCTTATTTACATAAATCAAATATTCAAACATGTAACAAATGATCTGCCTGTTAAGGCAACATTTTCTTGTATCTGAGTTGAGAGAATAGATTTTGTGAGGAGAACTGTTCCATTCCAGGGGGACTAATATAGAGAAAGAAAATATATGTATGGATTCCTTTCAAGTCTTTTTCTTCTCCTGTAAATGTAATAGTTGTACCGGCGACGTTGGACCATTAGAAGAATCGCTATGATGGAGACAGGGATTTTTTTTTTTTTTTTTGGAGCCCTCTTTTTCAAGTACAAACATTCATTCAATCCAATAAAGACATTTTAGAAGAAAAGTCAACATATAGAATTGATTTTATTTTTTTCTATACTTTGATTCAAACAGAAAATGTTTGGTGATACTCGACAATACTAATCATTTCAAATAAAACGGATGGTGAAGAAGAGTATGACTTTCTTCCGCATAACAACTGAGGATCTGAATTGGAAAAATATTTTTGTCTATAAATAGGAATATCCAAAACAATTTAAACCTCTTGAGCACTTGACTGTTCCAGGTCCTCTGCATCTAGATTGAACAGACCACAGGAAGTTTCAAAGCCCGATAGCTGAATCTAAAAGGAAAAAAAAAAAGAGATTCATTTAGTTGTCATGATCACTGTCACCATCAATCCCTAATATCTCAGACTTACCGGACCGCACTCAACTTCACCATGCTGCTTTCTGCTTGGGAGAAGACAAATCACTAATCAATTAGGTACACTAATTAAAAACGCTACCTTTAGGAGGTGTTTTCATACCTTAGTAATAGGGGTGAGTATTTCCTCTCACTGCTGACTTTGAAACCTTTTCGCTATCACATTAGGCAGGATGCACTGAACATTTGCAAACACTTAATGCTACAGTCTACATACACTATCGAATTGCCCTCCAAAAGTGGTGGTACGATTCTGCAACTGGTTGAGGTCACATGGAAAATAGAATTATATGCTAATTTGTTCCTATATTAAGTTATCATAGAAGGTCAGACCAAACACAGCAAAATGAATTCTGGAAAAAAAATTAACTAAGTAGACTGGTATGTACCATATCAAAGTAAACTGTTTATCTTAATAGATACGAATACAAGAAAGATTTTTTTAAATGAGGGCATTTTCTCCTTTTCAAAAAATAAATGTCTTAACTAACCCCTGGCAATGACTTGCGTGATTTGAAAACACTCTATATAAATAATTTTTCCCTAAAGAAGAACAAGGGCAGAGTACTTTTTCTCAAGGGGGAAAAAATGGAGAAGGGCATCGTATCCAAAAGAGAGTAATTCCCCCAGAAGAAGCTTTCCTTTATTGACATATTTATTAAAACTTACCTCACATAAGTAGTTGTACATAAGCACTGTAAAATGAACACACAGGTTTAAACTACATGATGGGGTGGAGAGGTGCTGACTATAATACATGTATTATTTAGCTCCAAAATAAACTAAACAACAATATAGATGCTTTCATTAGCCTAGATTTGTCTGAAAAAAAAAAATGTTTTATTTTTAAAAAAACTATTGTGAAAAAAACCCTACATTCATTTCTTTTTCTGGAAGTTATATCTATAGATATCGCCTTATCCATGGATAAGCTGTACAGATGCTACATCAACTTAAAAAAAAAACAACTATAAAGCAAATTGATTGAAGAATTTGTGGGCTACCAGTTTTGTATATGATGATGGTGTTCTCCTCACAGTTCTGTTTTCAAAGGTCCACTTATAGGAAAAGGGAAAGAATCTGGGTGAAGGGGTGAAGGAGAAATGAAATCTTACAGCATTTGAAACCATGGGACCAGTATTTTATAAAGCATCCAATCTGCTGCAGAACACAACTAAGATGAGTGACAGAGATCATCTGTGTCACACCCTTAGGCAAAACCCTGGGGAAGAAAAAAACGGTAATTTTTTTGTGCTAGAGTCTACCCTTTTTTCCACTAAAAGACAGGTTTATATTTTTCATTTTATTGCAACATTTCCAATGCCATCCTATAAGAGAACGAGTGCTCACAAAAAGCCATCTGAATTTTCTTTCACTCGGAACTCATTTTTAATTTTTAGAGGAACTTTACCTACTACTTTTTTAATAAGATGCCATTACTATTAGTTATCATAAGATATGCTGGATTCCCATGAAGTATCAGTTTGACATCTTGCTCAAATACTTACTTTTCTGCTATTTATTACCAGCAATGTTTACCCTATTTTCTCCTAACCAAGTTAGATATGAAGATACTTCTTCAGGCACAAAGTCTTCAGGCTCCTTGATGGATTATAAGATACAGCTATATACTTCTCCACTACTACTGCAGCACTTCTTGTTTGAAGGACCTTACGTGTCGGGATCTTAATCTATAAAAAGTTGAGAATTACATTCAAAAAAGGGAAGGGAAGTTGGACAAAAATGAAAACATGCACTGATGCCTAAGTAAATTAATCTTCATTCCCACTGAAAGCAATCTGATGTCCAGGGACTGGGAATTATTCTACCATAAAATACGGCACATTAAATACTACAATAACCCATTTGAGATGTCCTAAGATAATGATTATGTCATCTACAAATGATCGTACATATAGTTATATTTTAATATTCATTACTGGAGGTTCTAATGCAAAATATGTTGAAACGGTGAAAATAGTTGGTTAAAGATAAGATCAAGCAAATCAAATTCTGTAAACTGAAAGTAAGACTCAAAATAAGATCTGAAAAAAAGAATGGATAAAAGTAAAGGCAAAATATTTGGACCCTGGTTGTAATCACAAACAAACACTATCGTTCCTGATGGTTTGCATATAAAACTCCTTATCTCCACTAGCTAGCTGAAAAGGATGAAAAGCTTCTTACAACCAGCTAAAAAGAAAGTCTTTACCAGCCTCCTCGAAAAAGCTCATTTTCACATTACTCAGGCTTCATTATGCTAAATCAATATTCGTTTAGTCACTGGGGTTATTGACATATTTTAAAATAAAAGTATACCCTTCAGCTACTGCACTCATTACAGGTAATTTGTCTTGTCAGAGAGCAGGGAATATTATCCTAGTCTTTCAGGGACTGACAGCCCATGGAAATACCTCCCCATGGTTACAACTGTAAATAATTTTAAGGTAAAATATTGAAAAATCAATGACTGTTTCCTGCAATCTGTCACAAACAAATCAATCATAATCTGTACTGCCAGAGAGTATGATCTGAAGGAGATGGGAGCAGATGTAATTCTTGGCTGAAATCTCTCATTTCAAAATCACTTCACATAATGGTGTCATCATTTAAACACTCAACAGTCAGTACGACTGCCACTGTAACATCTAGTTGGACAAAACCACAAGGAGGAGGAGGAGAAAACGCCATCGCCATTATGTTAACAAACATTTAATTTTAATGGCTGCAGCATTAGTAAATTTCAGCTGAAAACAGGTTCACCTGTCCCCTCTCACAGTCCTACATTAATCAAGGCTGCCGGCTGCCCTTCTACGTACGAATGCTTAATAAATTAGCCTCTGACTCAAAATTTGACTCTCCCACATACACCTTTTATTTTCAAGGTCTGTTACAGAGAATGAAATTTGGAATTAATAAATAAGACATCTGGATTGTAGAATATCCATAATTCTGCCCACATAACAAAGACAAAAAATAGTGTCATAGATGTCAAGATTATACTTTTAAAGTAGGTTTAAAGGTCTCAGTTGCCCAGATATTAAATTTTATATTTTCCTTCTATTAATACATATTACATTTCAACTTTGTAATATTGTAGCCTATTTTAAGATGCCCAGCAAGACCCAGTCAATTCAAAAATACCGTCGCATCCTACACCCAAGCTATAGACTGATATTTTAAAAACTGAAGTAATAACCCAAGTACCTGAAGTGTAAAAGTTGGTCAAGGTCCTAATATTGAATTGTTTTGTGAATGTAAACTGCTTTCCAAGTAATCACTTTGATACCACCATTTTTTCTAGGCTACATTTTAATGGCTTCCTCTGCTTCCAACCTCTACCTCGGCATCAATACAAGAATCTGAGATTGGTACCTCTTGTTCTGTTAACCAAAAACATCATTTGATTTAAAGATCAAAGAGTCTTTTTTCTGCAGGTTTTTGTTTTTAAATGTACACTAGCCCTTTTAATGAAAGAACCTGCTTTTAGCTACCACACTGCTTACCAATCTCCGAATTATATCACTGGGCACCATGAAACCCTTTATTATCCTACTAATAGCCCTCTATAGGTATAGTTCAAGAAGTAGATGGTTTTGGTGACTAGAAAAGTGTATCATTTTTCTTAAAAAGGAAAAAAGAATAGATATAAATACCATTCCACGACTTAAGCCTCTATAAACATTCTTAGACCCAGGCATAAAAGGGTTTTAGTCTGTTTTTAATTTCACCTGCATATTCAATGTGGCAACACACAGCATGAGGAGACAGAAGCTTTTCTTGTGGATACCAACTGAGCATGAACTGTGTCTTTCAAGAATCTTTGAGTCATTCTTTAACACCACCATTAGATTTTTGAAAACGAAAAAACACCCGGGTAAATGATCAAAGATATCATCCAGAGGAAAACAGAGTCCTCCAGTCCATGTGAAACGCTGCAACAGCTGCAGAGGAAGCAGCAAGCCAAGCTAGTGAGAGGAAAAGCGAAGTATTACCCGTAGCCTAGGACTGCAAGGAAAATGGAAAGGGACCTCAAGGGGTGAACAAGGAAAGGGATCCGTGTGTGTGTGTGTGTGTGTGTGTGTGTGTGTGTGTGTGTGTGTGCGCGAGCCCCTGCGCCAGAGCAGCCCAGCCTGGGCCCAGCTCCCTCCCTGGCAGAGCTCTGGAGCCAGCTGTCAAACACCACGTCTCCCACTCAGAGTGGGCCCGAGACTGGCACTGTGGACGGCCCCGCAGAGAGTGCATTCCCAGAGAAGGCAACAAAGACTAGGAGGTAAGTGAGGACAGCCAAGCAACACGCCGAACGCACGCACATCAGCCACAAACTGAGATGGCGTCTACTAGAACTGGGGAGGCCACCATCACAGACCTAACTCTCAGAAAGAAGCTATTTTAAGGGTGCTGAGTACGCCTAGATGAGATTTCTCAGCTCTCCCAGCACAGCCCACAGCCCCTGGAGAAACAGCTCAAAACTCAGCACGGGGAAGTCAGATCGTTTCATACCCCACATTTAAAGAAACTGCTGCCTGGTAGATAAAGTTCTTATATGTAATAAAGGCTCAGGATTACAGAGGCAAGTATTCTTTTTAAAAGAGATAATGTTACCTCCCTATCTTCCGAATCTCCTCCTTCCGATAGCCAGTACAGTAGCTCCATTATGAACTGTAGATTCTTAAAAAGAAAAACAGCAATAGTTAGCCTCATCTTTCCTTCCACTTCCTTCCTTCATGGGATTACAGTTTAATTGCCAATACTTCGATTGATTTTATTCCTGAACGACACATTTCTCAAAAGGCATACTCTAGCTATTTCCACTAGAGAACGTTTAGTACAACCTTCTCAATTAATCAACCATAACCCATTACCGTTGAAAGGACATGTTTCCTTCATATTTTTTTTAAAAACCAGGGGACCCTCCCACCTGTTTCATATAAAAGGAGTACTAGTTTTAATACATTTGAGTATCATTAATATACATGAAATATGAATCTTAGTAATAAATTTTGGCTGACAACAGATATAAGACAAAACCAACTTGCATATATGTTTAGATTTTTCCTGTATTTTTCCTTAGAGGGGGAAAAAGAGCCCCACCCAGCCCTCTGTCTTTTATATTCAGCAACTTTACATGTGGTTAAAAACAACAACAACACCAACAAAGATGAAGCTTAAAGGCAAACGGGGAGGAATCAGACTGCTCACTGCTTCACATTTTCCTTAGATTCCTGTTGTGTATTTTTGAACTGGCTGTAAGGCATCAGCCCCTGGTCACACATGAAACCCCGTCTCCGTAAGACCCGATCACTGACAGGGGAACTCAAGTGTGTTATTTAAAAACAATTATATCTCACTCACCTTTATGTTAAAAAATCACTCTCTGCCCTTTGCAAGTTTACAGAGCAGCAGTTGCTCTGCTGCCCGCTGTACTAACTAGAGTTGCCTTCTGTTTCAATTAAGCCTTTTCTCCTTTGGTCCTACGGCCACCTTTTTTACTTAACAAAATATTCTCTGTTACTAAACCCAGTTCCTTGCTCTCCCCAATAGACAACACGAATATTCTGCAAAATAATTTTTTCTCATCTGCTTATATTCAGCAGCCCCTATTCTGATGAGAAATGACAAGCTTTACATACACCTGTACACCCTCTGAATTAAAAGAGTTTAGAACCCATGCCTGGAGCTGATCCTCCCATTAAATTTACTCTTAAAAGAACTGGGGAATGAAAATAATCAAAAACTGTAATTTGGTATAAACAGATTATTTCCTTTAAATAATGATCCCATTTCTATAAAATATAACCTCAGTCTTGACTTCTGTGGAAAGCACTGAGTTTATAAGTTTCACCATCCAGTGATATCATTAAAAATTAATTATTCAATGTATTTCCACGAATCAGAAATTTTTCTGTTTACTGAACTTTGCTTAATGCATTTAGTAAAATTTTAATAAGCAAAGGCCTCAAGTGACATTCTTTACATTCTGTACTTAGTTCCTATTACTAATATAAATACTTGGGTAAAACCAACACTGACGCTATTTTGGGTTTACTCCACACACAAACACACTGTGTTGCAGACAGACGCTCACTTGCAGATGAGCTTGGGGATATGCAAGGACAAATTTCAGCCAACATTTGGCGGAACCCCATCGTTCAGAAGTGAACTTAGCTGAAAACATCCAAATGTATTATGGAAGCATCATACTTATAACCTGCACACACATAAAAAAATAAAAATGATTCTGTTTAAAGAAACACAGAAGACTAGTTAAATACTTTGGGATGTTAGATATGAATACCTAATCTGATTTCCTCCAAGGTATCACTCCATATTATGCCAAATAAACAAATAAAGGCTGTATCGAGGTGTGGAATATC
This sequence comes from Callorhinus ursinus, assembly GCF_003265705.2. Classification (NCBI taxonomy): domain Eukaryota; kingdom Metazoa; phylum Chordata; class Mammalia; order Carnivora; family Otariidae; genus Callorhinus; species Callorhinus ursinus. The sequence goes on along the minus strand of NW_027397118.1, from coordinate 1,363,679 downwards.
ATTAGCCTGAGAAAAGGCTAGAAAAATGGATTACATAAATGACAACTGCAGGAGAAAATTATATTTCCTTCTCCTGAACAAATGTTAAGTGCATCTTTACTAATAAAAGATTTAAACCGGAACGACATTAGAATATACTGGTTTTCAATTTTCAACCATCTAAGTTAATTTGCCAAGCTAAATTGGTGCTTAGGTATATTCTAGCTATAAAACTACTGCAAATTTATGCAGAAATAAGTTATAAGTACCACACTTCGGAGTAGTGCTGTGACAGCAAACCCCAGTCATTACTGCACAGGAAAAAAAAAAAAAATTCCAGGATTTTACATCTTCTTAGAGTTGCATCATTTGCATCTTTTTAAGAACAATTATTCTCTATAGAACAGCTAACAATATACCAAAAAGATGTTAAAATTAAAGGAGCCAATAAAACGTAGAAATTGAAGAGAAAAACACACAGATGTTGAGCTATTACCACACAGAAAAGGCTGTCCGATCTCAGAGTTAAAACATACCAAAATATGATACTGTTTTCACATTCTATTATAAAGAACACGTTTAATTCACTTAGGATTACATGATTTCACTTACTTGCACGTTATCAACGGAAGAACATTTAAATTTTTCCTAAGATTTCTATAATGTAAAAATATATTAACAATTATGTGGTGTTACTCATTCAGACAGACAATAGGTAATTAGTTCCCATGCTTATTTCATTTCTTTTAAGGCAGCATATAAAATTTGAAAATAACACATGGATAATAGCATAGGGATGCTGATCTGAGCTGCTAGAACAAAAATTTTGATGGGGGACGTTGGGGGCTAAGTAAAGCAATTATCTCAAAATTAATGCTCTTGTTTTAGTTTCAGCAAACAAATCTAAATAAGTCTTTCTTTGATTTTAGTTTACCATGTAATTCTAGCCAGCTAATTACCCTTGGAGTCACGAATGAGCTGTGACTCTACACCTGGCTTCTCCGATCATATGCCTATGGCCTCCTCCACTTTCATTTCCTCTTTCTACAATGAGTTTTAATATTAAAGGAAAACACTCACACATCCTATATACACCACTGATGGACAGCCAGCTTCCAGGAAATCATGAGCTACAAAGAGAGGGGGGAAATCTTAATGCAATACTTATGTTAAAGGGTTTTAGGTGCTGGGTGAGCCAAGGGTAATGTAATCAGCAGCAGCCCGCTTGCTATTGTTTTTGCATTCAGAAATTTGACGTAAAGGACAGTAATATTATTTTAGTGGTCGCCCAGGTTATGATTCAGATCCTTAAACTAATAAGAGGCTAAATGCACTACCTTCACTTGCTCATAATTCGAATTTATAGACAATATTTGGGAAGAAATAAAACAGTTTTCTTCTATTTCTGGAAATAAAAACAAGGCATTCCATAAACAAGCTAAGTACCTGATGATGTGAAAAGAGAAACTACTTTAGATCATTAAAACATTCTAGGAGACGGTTTTCCAAAATATAAAGTGACATAAATTTCTCATATATTTACCTTTTTATTATATTCCTGTTTCTGCACATTAAGCGAGCTTTCCTCTACAGACTTATTCTCAACACTAATAAATGTTTGCTTAATAACAGACTGTCCCATTTGTGCTTTTCTTTCTAAATTCGCAACCACGACTCCACCAAGATAGAGCACAAAGAAAGCTGACAAAGGCATGGCCAAAAAGCCTCAAGTAGTATGACTACATGCCAGAGCATTTAACATTAAACTACCATTTCTCTCTAAAACTTCTGTTGCCAGAGTGCTCACAAAATCTGGAAGCTCGAAGACAGGTTTCAAGTGCAATTAAATTCTCCAAAAGCAAAACTGTACAAAAATATGCCGCCCTTCTTATGTCACCATTTTATAGACAACATTTTCTCAGGATCTTAATTAAGATAACGATGCACACCTGTGTCAACATTCTCTGGCAAGACAGCCTTATCAATCATAATCCTTTAAGTACACTCCAAAACAGCAAAGCGATATGACAGAAGCAATCTGTTGCCTTTCCTAGCGCCCGTGTTGTGTCTCTCCCACAAGAATGATGAGATCTTTAAAATACAGCAGACCTACTTTTATGAGTCTTTTAAAGTTTTAACTGTAAACAGTTATTACACTAAATAAACAGGAATAACCTCTTTTGCACTTGATTTAAACAATGACAACTGTACAGCCAAAACTCGAACAGCAAGCTCTGCAGCCATGTCTTAGTAATACAATTGTGGATCTTATGTTAAAGCTTGAAATTTTAAGAGTTATGCATAACTGGATCCGTGCAGACATGACGAACCAATAAACCTTTAGGAAGTCTTAAAATTACAATCTGTTAAAGTCCTACGTTAAAAGCAATCAGGGCATGCCTATCCCCAGTGTAAGTTAAAATGTTAAGAAAGATACAAATGCAAGCCTAACCCCCGGCCCCCCGCCAAAAATGGAATCATCTTGGTAAAGTGGAAGGAGAGGGAGAGAGCTCCCACCTCTGCTGGGGGAGAAAGCTTCAGTGACCACAGACCAGTGAAACTACAGCTTAACAAGTAAGCAAGTTCCCAAACGGGAAAGCTGATGAATAAAGGAGACGAAAGACAGGGGATAGAGGACCTTAACCGTCACCACTACCAAGATCAAAAAGGTAAAAACCTCGTGTTTACCGGCAAAAACGTAAAAACTTTCACAGGAACACTGAGACACCCCGCCAGATGCTATCTGAATCCCATCTGCCTGCTAATGATCATTTCTTCCATTTCACATATTAACACAAGTCTGAGACGCCGGGCAGCCGTGGCCCGCCGAGCAGCGGAGCCATCAATGTGCAAATAAAGCAGAAAATAGAGACATCCTTAAGAAATGAGTCTTAAATTTGACGTAGAGCGGAGCTGACAACCACAGCAACAGAACCATAACTTCGAAATGCTTCAATATCTTTCAGGATTCTCTCCAGACCTTGACACCAAAAAGAAGACAGTAAAAGGAAAGGAGAGGGCGAGGGGGGTGGGGTGGGGGGTGGTGGATAGCCTAGCGGCCCAGAGTGGCAGGATGATGTAATGAGGATGTCTGTGTGACAGACTCAGATTCTCGGTGGCACAAACCTCCATGGCTCCATGTCAGAAAACAGCATCCTGGACGAGACCCGAGAGGGTGCTGCGGCCGCGCGTGGATGGAGGGGACACGCCCACGCGCGCCCGCCCGGGGACCGTGACATCTGGAGAGGCCCGCCCAACACTCACGCGGCCCACGCCCCCCCGGCGCCCAGCGGCGCGCGGGGCATCGCCGCGTCCATCCGGTCCACGAAGGGACTCGGACGCGGCGCGAGGGGCAGTGAGCCCGATCGCGACCGGGCGGGAACGCGGCGGGACTGGGGACCCGGGACTCACCTCTCCTCCGCCGCGCGAGCGCGCGGACGGCGGACACTGCCTCGTGGCTGGCGCAAGCCCCCGGCGGGCGGCGCGCGCGGGCCGCTACCGACCGTTAGCGCGAGGGGCTGCCGCGGCGGCGGCGGCGGCGGCGGCGGCGGCGGCGGCGGCGGCGGGCGGAGCCGGGGGCGGGCGCTGAGGAGCACAAGGGCCGCGAGAGGCGGGAGCGAAGGGAACGGGGCGGGGTAGCTCCCCGCGACCACCCGGCCTACACCGAACCCGGGAGGACACCTCCCCTTGGCTGCCCGAGAAGCCACCACTGGCCAGCCCGGCGCTCCCTCCCGCTCCGGCCGTACCGGCCGCTCGGCCTCGCCTCAATCTCGGCAGGCTGGCAGCCAGCCACCTGGGCCGGGCTGTGCCCGCGTCCGCGGCCGCCGGCTTCTCGTCTCCATGACAATAGCGCGCCAACGCCCCTCCCAGCCCCACCCCCTCGGCGCCGTGACTCGGAGGGACGCGGGCCCACGTCGCCGAGGGGCGGGGCCAATGGAGGCCAGCGTCCAACTAGAGATGGAGGCAGGGAGGGACGGGGCGGGGCTGACCGAGAGATTGTCGAATGTCTGCTTGGGGGGCGGAGCCGGGGGGGGAAGCTGACGGAGGGGAGGAGCTAGCGCGCGTGCGTGAAGTCCCGCCGCCGAGCGCGTCCGAGTTTACTGAGTGGGTTAGTGTGCGGGGACTGGAGCTCCGGAAATGAAGTGTATCTTGCTTGTCAAAGTCGTCGCGGGGAACTGTGTAGTTGTCCTTCGGCTTGCGTGTGACCCAATTTTATAAAAGATCACGCAGTCCCTGACAGACTGAGCTCCAGTGGAGTGCCCAACACTGTGCCAGCCCCTGTTTTGGTTCACCAGCGCCCCTGTCTGTCCCAGAGTTCGAGTGCGTCTGGCTTGTGGCGGCGCGCGGTGGAGAGACAGGCAGGGGGTCTGTTTTGTATTCTAACTGTGTGGCCGTCGTGGGCAAGGGCTCTGCCTGTGACTCAGTTGTGTGTGTTTGCCTTGCCAGCGCCTCGCTGAACAAACAGTGGTTGGGTTGGGCAATGCCGAGTGTTTGCAATGGAGCGTGGGCGGGTGCTAAAGTGCGAAGGGGAAGGGGACCCGCACCTTCCACCACCGCCACCCGCATGGCAGGAGGAGCTGCGGACGGAGAGCCCCGAGGAAGAGGCGGCGAGGCACGGCGGGGGCGGGAGGGGGTGTAGTGGGGTCCGGAGACCTACTCCGGTACAGCTGCTTCTTCGTATGGCAGCTCTTGCCCATTACCTCTGCTCTAGACGTAGTCCCGGGCCCCGCCCCTCCCTCGCCGTTTGGCGGGGAGTTGGTGGAAGGGAGGCCGGAGACGTGCAGACGTCCAAGGCCTGTCTCTCGCCCACCTGCTGCTGCTGGCGGAGAGGGACAGTCATCTCGGCCTCCCCGCGCCCCGGACGAGGGCATCTCTCCGTCTCTCCCAGGGACCTTCATTCCAGGTCTCCCAACTCGCTCTCCGGCTCCCTGGCTTGGGAGAGAAGCCAGGGGCGGGTCGGCGACGGTCCGCTTGGGACCCCAGCCTCTTGCGGAACAAGAAATCCGCTAACTCCGCGGTTTACTGCGGCAAGCACAGAGCAGAGCGTTCGCCGGCGCCCAGTCCCCCGCCTTGCTGCCTTTGTGCTTCGGAGCGACCGGACCCGCCACCAGGGCCCGCCTTGTGTCGGAACCGCCACTCCACCCCGACTTAGCAGGGAAGGAAAGTTGGAAGAGATCGGCGCGCCTGGGATGTGATTGTCATCCTGGGGCCGGCGCTCGAGAGTCTGAGAAAGAGAGAGAGAGGCAGAGAGACCCGGGAGAGGGGGTGGGTAGGGGGGAGAAAAAGAGGAGGGTGGAGAGGAGGGCCGCGGAGGAGAGGCGGGCGCGAGGGAGGGGCGAGGGGAGCGCCAGCGAGCGGGAGAGGGAGCCGCGGAGGAAGAGGGAGAGGGCGAGGCGCGCCTGGCGGCCGGGTTGGCTGCGGCCGCCCAGAGGTTCCTGCCAGTCCTCCCACCGACTACACCCCGGGAAGGAGGAGCTTCAGGCGCGCACAAGGCGTCAGAATCCTCAATTTCCAACTTAGCATCTTGGCAGGACCTTTGCGAAGCCAAAAGCAGAACCCCCCAGTGCAAAGAGCGAGGGGGGAAAAAGAGAAAGCAGCAAGGGAGGGGGGGGGGAACCCAGCCGGGGCAAGCAAGGCGCGCAGAGGAGAGGGCTCGGCAGTCGCAGCCGGAGGCGCGCGGGAAGCCAGCGAGGAGGCGCCGCGGGCCGGAGCCCGGGAGCCGGGGCCCGAGAAGCGGCAGCCGGGGGCAGCCGGAGGCCAGGTGCCCGCCCGCTCGCCCTCGCAGGGCGCCGCCCGGCTCGTTGGCGGCCGCGGCGCGGCGCGCCCCATGCCCGTGTGTGGCCATGTCCTACCCGCAGGGCTACTTGTACCAGCCGTCCGCCTCGCTGGCGCTCTACTCGTGCCCGGCGTACAGCACCAGCGTCATCTCGGGGCCCCGCACGGATGAGCTCGGCCGCTCGTCGTCGGGCTCCGCGTTCTCGCCCTACGCCGGCTCCACCGCCTTCACGGCGCCCTCGCCGGGCTACAACTCGCACCTCCAGTACGGTGCCGACCCCGCGGCAGCCGCCGCCGCCGCCTTCTCTTCGTACGTGGTGAGTGAGCGGGAGCCGCGGCGGGCAAGGGCAGCTGGGGCCGCGCGGGACGGGCGGGGGCTGCGGAGGACACGGGCCTTGGCGCCACCGCGGACCGCCCCCGCCAAGCTTCGCGGCCCCTGCAAACTTGGGCGACTGTCTCGCTCGGCTTCGCCCGGGCCTCGGGCTCCGGAGTTGCTCGGAGAGCAGAGCCGCGTCCTGCTTGGGTCGCTGAGCTGGCGGAGAGGGTTTTTTGGGGAGAGGTCGCTGCAATTAAAGAGCAGCATTTGGTTCAAATGTGAGCTCCAGGCCGCCCTGCAAATTTTACTTTATTTTATTTTATTGGTTTTGCCATTCTGGAAAAGTAGTTCAAAAGAAATGGACCAGAAATCTGAGCAGAAGCGTACTAAGTCTATGTAAATGTGTTTGGCCTCGCCTTTAATTAGTCCTCCAAAATGTTGCAAATCCGTAATCCTATCTTCGCAATCCGATTTGGAGGTATTAAATTTCTGAAAAGTCGGCCGAGCTGCGGTGCATCCGGGATTTTTCGGCCGGGTGCACTTTCTGGAAAAGCGCCGTGGCTTCGGTTTGGGGTAACATTTTTGGAGGGGTGGGAGTGCCCGGACAAGGCTTAGCTTTTCCTTTGCCTTTCTCTGTGGGGGGAAAAAATGCCTTGACTTCCCTTGCTCTCTCCCCTTGCGCCTAACGTGCGGCCACCCGGGCACGAAGTGCCGAGTCGCCGCCGCTGCCCAGGCCTCTGTCTAGGTGGAGGGCCTGGCGGAGGTGGCCGGATGTGCGCATGGGGGGCGGCCTTGCCCCGGCAGACGGGGGCCCACAGGGTGCCGCTGAGGCCAGGACGGCTTCAAGCGTCCCGAAAGGACGGGAGGCAGGAGTTGGAGCCCCCGCTGCCTGCCGAGGAGGAGGTGGAGGAGGAGGAGTTGCCCCTGGGTCTGAGCCCGCCAGCCCTACCCCAGGGGAAGTCAGAGTTTGGGCCTCGCAGCTCGCGGACCCCTGGGCGCAGGGAAAGTGTGCTTCGGTCGTCTAGGTGGTACTGAGGACCACTCTCACCTTCTCTCCGCCTGTTCCTTGCAGGGCTCTCCCTACGATCATACACCGGGCATGGCAGGCTCCCTGGGGTATCACCCATACGCGGCGCCCCTGGGCTCGTACCCCTACGGGGACCCGGCGTACCGGAAGAACGCCACACGAGACGCCACCGCCACGCTCAAGGCCTGGCTCAACGAGCACCGCAAGAACCCCTACCCCACCAAGGGCGAGAAGATCATGCTGGCCATCATCACCAAGATGACCCTCACCCAGGTGTCCACCTGGTTCGCCAACGCGCGCCGGCGCCTCAAGAAGGAGAACAAGATGACGTGGACGCCGCGGAACCGCAGCGAGGACGAGGAGGAGGAGGAGAACATTGATCTGGAGAAGAACGACGAGGATGAGCCCCAGAAGCCGGAGGACAAGGGTGACTCCGAGGGCCCCGAAGCAGGTTGGTGGACGCGGTAAAGGGTGTGTTGGAGCGGGAGTAAGAAGGAAAAGGGGGGCCTGGAGGTTGGGGGCTAGAGTCTCTGCCTTTGCGGGCGGGGACCTGGGCCCCGCCGCGCGGCCTCCGCGCCCCTGACGGCCTGGGGTTTCGCCCGCAGGAGGAGCGGAGCAGAAGGCGGCTTCGGGCTGCGAACGGCTGCAGGGGCCGCCCACCCCCGCCGGCAAGGAGACAGAGGGCACCCTCAGCGACTCGGATTTTAAGGAGCAGCCATCCGAGGGCCGTCTGGACGCGCTGCCCGGGCCCCCCCGCGCCGGCGGGCCCTCCCCGGCCGGGCCAGCGGCAGCGCGTCTGGCTGAGGACCCGGCCCCTCACTATCCCTCGGGCGCGCCGGCTCCGGGCCCTCACCCAACCGCGGGAGAGCTGCCCCCCGGTCCCGGCGGGCCCTCGGTCATACACTCTCCGCCACCGCCGCCGCCGCAGGCGGTGCTCGCCAAGCCCAAACTGTGGTCTCTGGCAGAGATCGCCACCTCCTCGGACAAGGTCAAGGACGGGGGCGGCGGGAGCGAAGGCTCTCCATGCCCACCATGCCCCGGGCCGGTAGCGGGGCAAGCCCTAGGAGGCAGCCGCGCGTCGCCGGCCCCGGCGCCATCGCGCTCGCCCTCGGCGCAGTGTCCCTTTCCAGGCGGGACGGTGCTTTCCCGGCCTCTCTACTACACGGCGCCGTTCTATCCCGGCTACACGAACTATGGCTCCTTCGGACACCTTCACGGCCACCCAGGGCCAGGGCCAGGCCCCACAACCGGTCCGGGCTCGCATTTCAATGGATTAAACCAGACCGTGTTGAACCGAGCGGACGCTTTGGCTAAAGACCCGAAAATGTTGCGGAGCCAGTCTCAGCTAGACCTGTGCAAAGACTCTCCCTATGAATTGAAGAAAGGTATGTCCGACATTTAACGCGGGCTGCGTCGGTCCCGGACTTTCCTAATTTATTAAAAAACATGGCCTTGGCAGTTATTTTTCCATCAACAAGAGAGAGAAACAAAACTACCCCTCCTATTAAAAAGTTTATAGTTCATGGAGATGGATGACATACACATGTAAACATCTCCCCACACAAAAATGTCTTAACCAACCGAAAAGAAAAATTAAAAAAGGATTTGTATTAAATCTTATTCTGTATATTTAATGTAGCATTTTTGTATTTAAATTGATAATTCAATATCTTTGAAGTAAATTATGAAATTAAGACACCTGTACAGGCATTTAATGTTTTTTTGTAATATAAATATATACATTTGTGTTTCCCCCGAAACTGTTTCATAGTTTAAAAATACAAGTTTAATTTAATTTTTTACACCTATTGATTTTTCTGGGTATGAGCTAAAGTATTATTGCAGAAAGGAAACAGGTTATACTCTTAGATTTAAAAAGTAAAAGAAACGGCAGCCGCCTTTGTAAAATGCAAAATATTTAATTAAAAGAGATTTTAACATAATCAGAGCCACTCATTACTTTTTAGAAGCCTCAATAAACTGTCCATCGCCTTGGACAAAAGGTGGAAACTGCAACTTTTTTTTTTTTTTTTTTTTCCGAAGTGGGGAATGAAAGGTTCCACAGAACCTCAGTGTGTCAGGGGGAAACCATAATTAGGCGGCAAGCCCCGGGGACCCTGGCCTAGCCGGGAACGCAGATTTGGATCACTGATGCGGGCTGCTTGGGGGAGATTGGACCCTGGAGGAAGGAGGAGAGAGACCCAAGTGTGTGCCCAGAAGGGAGAAGAGATGGCAAAGCCTGCTAGAGACACGCACCGCCCGAGCTCCATCGCTTAACCTAATTACTTCCAATCAGTGTCGTGTTTTATGCAAAGCAATCAGCTGGTGAACTTTGCTAATGAGTTCGATTTTATGCCGGATTTAGCCGTTATTACTATTTCAAAGGTGCTGTGGGCTAATGCGGGCGGGGAGCGTTAGGGGATGCCAAGGAGAGGGCTTTCCCAAGTCACTGTTTTCCCTCCCCCTTCAAAATTGGGCATTGATTTCTTCGTTGGATTTGATTAAATTAATAAATGTTCCAGCCGCGACAGTGCGGGTGGTAGGCGGCCCTGTAGATCCGATCCCCGCGCAGCAGCGAGGCTGGGGCCGCGGGACCGGCTAGGGGACGGTTCCCCCCTTTCACAGGTAGGTGTCACACTTGTCCTGAATTACAAGCCTGCACTTCGCAGAGTCGGAGATTGGAGAGAGTGGGCGGAAGTGGGGGAGGGAGCGCCACAGTCGCTTGGGGGCAGTGAGGGGGAGCCCCGAACCGACCGGAGGGCGCCCCCAGCCCCCGCTCCCTCACGGGCCCCTTTTTGGACAAGTGGCCTTCAGAAGTTCGAGGACATTTGCCTAGATAATGAGGCTGTTGTGGACTCGATCAGGCTTGTCGTCGCGTTAGCACTTTTCCTGTCTCGTTTGAGAGCCCAAGTAGCTACAAAAGTATGTTTGAGGCTTTATTTTTCTCGTTTTAACCCCGCATGTTTCATCTCAAAATGAAACATCAGGATGAGTCTCAATTCCAAATGAGGAAGAGACACCGCCCTGTGCCCGAGGTCCGCCAACACTGTCGGTGTTCGCGTCTCCATTTTGCGCCGGAGAGGTGGAACCGCGGATGTGTTTTACTTCGTGGGAAATTTTCGGTGGTCGGGGGGAGGGGAGGGTTTACAGCAAAAACATACTCCAGCGAGGGGAATTAATTTGCTCTATTAAACCCAAGCTTGAGTGTAGAGAGAATGTGTTTGCACATAACAACGGTTTAATTAGGCTAAATCAGAATGCACATATTTGCATTTCTATTCAAGATTACTTTAACCCTACTTGTTTTTTTAAACACACCCCAAACTTTCACCGGAGTTTTAACTTTTGCTATTTAAAAAAAAAAAAAAAAAAACCTGCGAAGGGGCTCCATTCGCTTATTCGAATTTATAAACAAGTTTGCAAACTGCATTGTCCAGATGTTTTCGCGAACAGCAGTCGACTTAAGAGTTTCAATTAGTGAGAAAATTCATGCAGGGAAAATGGTTTCAAAGCTGGAAGTGTGAATGATTAAATATGCATGAGATGATCGTATTTTATTTTGTCCCTTTAATTATAAATGATTTTTTTAAACAATTGAATTCCAGAGATGACTTGCCCTACCACAACCCCCCACCCCCGCGCCCCGGCCCCCTCCACCCACCCCGCCGACAGCCTGGTTCACAATCAGCTTTTCCCCCCTGTTGAATATGCAGCCCCAGGAGTCACCTTCTCTTCTAAAAAAGTCAGAAGAATAGGCCAGTCCCCTTCTCTTAAGAGAGAGTTTAAGGACGACATCAACTCTGCGGGGTTTTGGAAGCGCTGGCCCTAAACCCTGCCCAACGATTTTAAAAAGAAAATTACAGGCCTCCTTGTGTTCCCGGGAATATGCAAATGACGCGGAGCGGGCCTCCCAAGTCTGAGCGCAGAGGCTCGGGGCTGAGAGCCGAATGCCCGCGGGGCTCCCTGGGAACGGGAACCGCGCACCCGGGAGCCCGCGGCGTTTCTCCCCAACGAGGGGCTGCTCGGGGAGCCTCCGCGCTAGGGAGCCAAACCACCAGGGGCCGGAAAGCTGGAGCCCGAGTCGCTGCCCCCCTGTCCGCATCCCTCCTGCCCTTGGCCTCCGCAGGGTCTACGGGTTTCTTTGCGTACTTCATCTTGAATACAAGCCTCCAATTAAGTTTGAGGTTTGCTCCTTGCAGAGCTGGGTTTCGTGGCCAGTGGTTTTTCTGGTGTCTAGAGACTTTCCAGTTTGAGGGAAGCCTGCCGGGCAGTTCGGGGTTCGGATATTTAGGAGATGTCTCCCGCATTTAATCCTAGAAGTAGTTTCGTGTCTTAACGGTCCCAAGTGCCTCCTCGAGCCCCCGCTTGGCCGCGTCTTGGGCCATCTCGAAGGCACAGTGTCTTGGAGGCGCTGGGGGCAAACTTCCGGCGTGCAGTGGGGTCGTGGTTGGTTCGCAGGCTTGGACTGGGGCGCGGAAGTTGCGCGAGGCAGTGCCTAAGACACCTGGGTGCCGGGGCTGCGCGGGCGTTTGCCACCTGTGCTTGACTGCGATGGTTCCGGCCCCCTCGAGGAGCGTTTAGCTTGGCACTTAGGGACCAGGAGGGCCGAATCCCAGACAGCAGGGGCAGCGGGATCACTGCGTGGGGTCCATGCAGTCACCCCCCTGAGGCAGCGCCAAATCGGGACGGACTGGGTCCCTTCCCTTACCTCTCTGTGCGGGTCCGAATCAGTTCATGGGACTTGGGGGGGAAGAGCCAACAGCCCAGTCAATCCCCGAGGGCGCACAAGCGGGCACTGAGGAGGAGCTACAGAAAGGGGACATTGCTGCTTCCCTCCCCGCTCCTCGGCTCAGGGTGCTAGGGCCCGAAATGCTCCCTGGCCTGGGTGCGGGGCCTGCATCGAGGCCTTCTGGTTGGCAAACCCTTCCGGGCCTCTCATTTTGCTAGAGGTGCGCTGCTCTTGGAGCCTGGAAGGTTGCGGGGAGGGTCGTACGTGCAGTTTCAGAACTGGCCGTGCCTCCCAGGCCACCTGTCCCCCACGACTACCTGACAACTCGGGCAGAGGCAAGGAATAGCGCTTTGCAAAGCGCCCAAAGTGAAAGGAATGTGATTGCGCTCCCAAGAGAGAGCGGAACGCGGATGCAGTTTAGGAGGGGCGCCGCCTACTGGTCCCCGGGCGCCACGCGGTTCGCAGAGAGGAGGAGTTTAGGCAAGACCTGGCTCTGTCCCCCACCCCCAGCGGGGTCTTAGCTCTGAACCCCAAGCGGGTCACTGAAACTGCCCAGCTACCGCACTCGCTGCGGCTCGGGTCCCACGACTCAGCATTGGAGATTTGGAGAGCAGGGCTCGCTACTAGAACAGTTTTAACCCTACCGATTCCCGCCACGGTCTGGGCACAGGCTCAGAAACCAGGCTGCAGGCAATTGAGAAATATGCCCACGGTTGAAACAGTGTGCGGGTGGGGGGCCGCAGCCGTGCGTAGCCCAGGCAGCGCGCCGGGGCTCCCGCTGCGCTTCAGGTGCGCGCTTCCGCTTCTGCTGGCCTTTCCGGGCCAGGGTTCTGGAACCCGCAGAGTTTTGTTTCATCGGCGGGTGGGCCTATCCGGGGTCTACCACGCAGCCGCACCCCCCAAAACCGTTTCTGTCTTTTGGCCTATGCGTTGGACCTCCATAGAAAAAGGAAAAACAAAACTACCTTCGCATTCTTAAAACCCTCCTATTTCGAAAGCATCTTAATGAGGTCGGCGCAGCAAAGCAAGAGGTGCACACATGGGAGTCCCCTTCACCCTTCCAGAAGTGCTAACCGGTAGCATCAACTGGTCTCCCCCCGGTGCAGAGATCTTGGGGGAAAGCGGAGGCGCATCCTCGGCCTGGCTCTTGGAAGCTCTTTCCACTCGGCCACCGAATAGGAAAATCGGACCTGCCTGAGACCTTGCCACCTGCCCTCCTTCCAAACTGGCCCCAACTGCAGGACTGTCCCTAGACCCACCCCACGGGTCTGCCTCGGTGACCTGGCCAGAGTTGGTCTCCTTTTCGTTTTCGTTTAAATGCGACTTGGGTCCAGGGCACAAGACGGGGCCCAGGGTTGTGGCCTAACGGAGGATCGCCTTTGGGGCGGGGTTGCAGCTCTGGCTGCACACCCTGCCCAGGCCGGCCCTTCCGGGGCCTTGCGGGATCTCTGGCCTCCTGTCGGCCGTAGGCCCCAGCTCTGAGTCCCCAAGGCGACCCTCCTGGCTGCGCTCGTTTCCGGCGCCCGGACGAGCCCCGCGCGCTCAGACGCCACTTTTTCCCAATGAAATCTGCTTTTATTTGCTCCGAGCAAACCCCGGGCTCTCAGCGCTCCCGCCTGATGGATGCAAATGTAAATGTGCACTTATTTAATTGGATCAGGCCCCAAGATAAAAGAGATAAACGGCTCCCCGTTTGCTAACTTATTTTCCGAGGCATGCAGCGCCGCGGAGGGGAAGCTAATGAAGGAGCTGTGCGTCGCTCGGCGCTCCAGTTCTCCACGGTCATAGTGCTCTGGCCGGTAGGTTCGGCTCGGCCTGCGGCTCCTCGCCGACCTCCTTGGCATGGCCCCTGCCCGCCGGGTACAGTGCCCGTGGGACCTTCTGTGCTCCAGGACCAGAAACTGAGAAGGCATGGCGCGGGCTTCGCGTTTGCAAATATCCCACTCCTCGCCACAATTTTCCCCGGCTCTTTCCCCTCTCTTCTCTTACCCAGCTCCCCATGCTGGAGTCCAACCGGCCTGGCCCATTGGAGAGAAAATCCTTTCTTGCTCTCCTCCCCAGGCGTCATCTTTCACCCCAGGTGGCGGTCTCAGAGAGAAAGACTCCAGGGCCACGGAGAAGGCTAGGCGCGCTCCACCCTCACCCCCGCCATCAGGGTCCCGTGGAGCCGCCCTTTAGACATAAGGACCCCCTTCTCTGTTCCCAGATGGCTCTCTTTTGGAGCCTGGGATTTCTTTCAGAATCGTCAGGACGCCGTGGCTTACCCCCCCCCCCCCCCCGCGCCAACGTGCGCCTGCAATATACGCAGCCCTGTAGTAATTTCAAGGGGTCACGGAACCACGACATCTAGGCGTTAGGAGGAGAAAGGTCCGCTTGGCTCTTCCTTCCGCGGGGCTGGAGTTCAGAACTTCAGCACTAGCGCGTCCTCCTCCACATCCTCAGTTAGTTCCCCAAGTTGGGCCTGGGACTCATCCACCCCGCCTCCCACCCCGCGCCGCCCAATTTTTCTTCTGTTCAGAAGGGCTGGGGAGGAGGTCGGGGTGGGGGAGGACTGGAGGCCGGACACAACAGCCTGCGGTGCATGGTGGTAAAGGAGCTGGGGAAAGGGGCGCCCTAGTTGGAGATCCTCTCCAGGGAGCCCCCCGGAGGCTAGGCTGGGCGGGACTGGGAGGGACCGAGAGGGCTGGAGCGGGGGAGGCTGGCCAGGGCTGGGCCGGGTGAGGTCCGGGCTAGGCTGGGCGGCCTGGCCGCGCCCCATCCCCAACGCGCTGATGGATTGGCTTGTCAGGAGAGCTCTGTGCGCGGAGCCCATCAGAAAGCACTTACCTCGCTATACTGAAATTACTGTCTTTTCAGGGGCTAATTTGTGTAACTCCCATGGAGGGGCTTGGAGGGGGTTTGATGAGGCATAAAATGATGATTAATGAATTTATTGGCCGCTGCTCATCAAACAAGGGCTGGAGAGCTCCCGTCCTCACTGGCGGCCTGACGGCGGCGCTCAGCACAGCTGGGGTACGGCCTAGGGGGCGGGGGGTGCTCAGCGCTGCAAGGGTTTCCCCTAGCGCCTGGCCCTGGGCGCTTTCCTTGACTTTAGCTGCTTTCTGCTGGCCAACCCTGCATTCAGGGCGACTCCAGACGTGCTACCATCGCCCCCCTGCGGGCGGGCTGCTCAGGCCTGGGGCGGGGGGTGGGGGGGGGGGGGGGGGGGGGGGATGGGGGGGTGGAGAGACTGGACTCCCACGGCTGCAGGCCCAGAGCGGGCAGCAGCCTCTCCAGCCTCAGCCCTGTAATAGCTGGGACGAGTGTGACCAGGGAACCCCAGGCAGCCCGAGGATGGAGACGAGGGCTCTTGTCCAGAGACGTTATGGCTTCCTGCTTGGGTGCTTGGGCCTTGGTGGCTAAGTCCTATCATCTGTAAAATGAGGTTTGTACCACCCCTGGTTTTGCCAGAATTCTAGTGAGTGGCACACAGTTGTCCTTCAGTATAGTTACTGGGGTCACGCTCTTTTAAGACTACTTCATGAGAGACAGTAGCCAAGGCCTGGGAATAAGGAGAGCGTAAGAGACTGAGACTTTGAGTTCTGTCTTGGGGAGGATCCTTTCGAGAATGGCTGATGTTCCTTAGCAGGCCCCCCTCCTCCCACCTTCTTCCACCACACTGTACTCCCTGGGGCTTGGAAGGCGGGGGCGGGAGGACACTGGGTGCCTAGGAAGGCAGTTAGACAGAGGAGTGACCTGATGATCAGAGCTGAGCTTCGGGAAGCTGGCTGGACCTGCTCTGGGGTACACTCAGTTTCAGATCAGTCCTCTGGGTGGTTCCGAGCTCCTCCCACTCACAACCTATCCTTTGTCTGCAGGGTCCTGTCTTTTGGAATCTGTCCACAAGGGCCTTTTAGCTTCCTCTGGTCTCCATCAAGAAGTTGCAGCCCATGAACTTGTAAATTCGGCTGAGATTCTTTATCTCCACTGCCTACCTTGTTTCCCCCACGTTGCCCCACCTTGATCTCCCAAGAGCCTGCTCTACCTTTGACTCCCCAGGACATCCTGTCCTGCTGAAATAGTGCCAGAAAGACCTTGGCATTGACCGCCCCCCCGCCAGTGGAATGCTTAGATTAGCCTCTGGATTAGTGCAGTTCTGCTTAACCTGTTCTGTTCCCTTCCTCCAATATATACTAATTGAGCACCTAAAATATCCCGGATGAGCCATTCCAGGTGTGATTTTGCAGCGGTGAACAAAACAAAGCTTGCCCTTGTAGACCTTCTACTGTGGAGGGGGAGACAGAAAGTGAGCAGATGAGTGTGATGACGGCATCTCACAATGTCCGGGTGATGAGTATTGGCAGAAAAATTAAGTAGGGTGAGGACGTGGAAGGAAGTGTGCTCTTTTAGCCAGGGCAGTCTGGGAAGCAACCCTTAGGAGGGGGCACTTGAGCAGATACCTGAAAGAAGTTGGAGAGTAGGCCATGAAGATATTGGAGGGAGCAATTTCTGGGCAGAAGGAACAGCAAGTGCAAAGATCCTGAGGTAGGAACAGATTTGAGCAACAGCAAAGGGACCTTTACGGGAGGTGATGAGGCCAAGGCCAAGCCAGGTTCAGGTTATGGGGCCTTTATTGGTCCTGGTGAGATCTTTGGGTTTAATGATGAGAGAGAGAAAAGAAGAGAGGGATGGTCTGGGGGGGGGGGGGTTGAGTGATAGGATTTAATTTATGTCTTCAAAGCATCCCCAGGTGTGAGGAGTTGAGGCTCTGGGTGGGCAAGACAGAAGCAGGGCCCAGTTAGGAGGCTGATGGGAGAATCCAGGGGGAGGTAATGCTGGACCTTGGACCATGGTGGTCACCAGAGAAGTGGTGGTTGCTCCTAGTGATCAGGTTTAGGCTATATTTTGAAAGTAGAGTCAACAAGCTTTGCTGATAGATTGAATGTACGGGCGTGTGCGGAGGGGAGTTCTGGATGCCTCCAAGGATTTGGGCACTAGGGGCTTGAGAGATGCCATTTGTTGAGATGTCAAATATAAGAGAGGAGCGGGTATTTTGTTTTATTATTTATTTTATTTTATTTTTTTAGAGGGAGAAAGTAAGACACTATTTGACCTGACCTCCATGCCCTTTGGCCCAAAAGAGCTGCTCCCATGGACATGCTGGGCCTCCAGTGACAAACCCTAAAATGAACACACTGTGTTCCCTCCTGAAACCAGACATCTCAGAGCTCCCTGACCACCACATCTGCCCTTTTATTTCTTTTTTTTTAATCAGTGGAGCCACTGAGTCCAGAAAGTGAAAATGACTCGCCCAAGCTCACACAGTGCAGAACCGAGCCGGAAATCCAGGTCAGCTAACTCCTCCGCTGTGGTCTGCCTGGGCCTCACCCAAGCTACATTCTCTGGGATATCTGTATTTTAACAGAGAACTGGAAACAAAATGCCTTAACGGAGAGGAATGAATTTATAATGGTGGAATCTCAGACACGGTGACAGGCTGTCAAGGGAGATATTTTTAGGCTCGGCCGGGAAATATCTTAGCCCTCTTCCAACGCTGCTGGAGAACGGCTGCCTCTTCACGACTCCGTGTGTGAAGTACAGATGAGGGGAGAGCTAGGAATGTGCTGTCTCTCCCAGACACTCAACAGCAAGGAGGGACTGAGCCTGCTGCCCCTGCCAAGGAGGGCTTTCTTCCGTAAATCATTGCTATCTGAAAAGATTTGCTCATTTCTCCTGTTGGAAGTGACGGTCCACCTGCTTGCCATTATCCGACCTAATGCAAACAAAAATCAATGTTCCTTTACCCCGAGGTTCACAGAGCAACTCCTATCAAACAAAGATTTGAGTAGGGGGCAAGGTCCTGAATCATGGATCTTTCATGTATTTATTTTTGAATTCCTTCCTTCCCACCTTCCCTCCTTGCCTCCTTCCCCCTTCCCTCGCCCCTCCCTCCCTCCCTCGGCCCCCCCCCCCCTCCCTCCCTCCCTCCGCCCCTTCCCCCCCCCCCCTTCCTTCTCTTCCTTATGTCTCAGCTTGACTGTTCTGTTTTTTTTTCTCAAGTCTTTTCTTGACTTCTTGTGTTGGATGTATGGTCGTCAGCTTGGGCATTTTTTCTGTAAAACTATCAGTGGCTTTGTCCCCAAGGGAACCCACAGGCCCTTAGGAACAGCGTCTTGACATCTTTCAAGCAGAGTGAGACATCTGTTAGCCCTAGATTCCAAATACCCTCACAGTTCCAGAGCATCCCAGACACCTTCCCAGCTAACTTGGTTTGACATCAGACTTACCACACAGTTGTCATTTCTGAGACTTCTTTTTTTTTTTTTTTTAGATCCAAACCACAGGGTTGTTTTTTTTTTCTTCTTTTTTTTCTTTCTTTTTGTTTGTTAGTTTTGTTTGCCCTCTATTTGTATCAAGCATCTAAATCCAAACCCTGTGGTAATAGGTGGCTCTAACGCGCAAAGATGTTCATTGGCCGTTGAGGACCGATTTTCCTGGATCACATAAAAGCGTGGATTAGTGGCAACTTGGAGAAAAGGGCTCATTTAGAATAAACACCACCTCTTTGCTCTCTTGAAGAGTGTGGTAGAAAAATCACTAGCCTGGTTTATTTTGGTTGGTGGGGTTGTTTTTCTCTCCAGACTTTTTTTTTTCTCACTTTCTCTTTCCTTTTTAATTTTCCCTTTTGTTCTGGCAAACACCTGCCAGGTCCTATACCATGCAGGAGGAATGTCTGAGAAGGTTCCATAGGACTTGAGTCTGTAAGGAATGAGCCCTTACTTTGCGCAGCGCTCCTCAAAACCCTCAGGGCTCCCACCCTCCACAGCCCTGTCCCAGCCTCCAACGATTGCAACTATTATTTCCATAATAACTTCCTTCGAGTTTTGGAGTTTTGTCACCACCTACTTATTTTGAAAGGAATATTTATACTGCTGCTGTAACTGAAAAACAAGTACCACCTGCCATTGACACAAAACAAGGATAGAAAGCAAATTCGTGAAACGAGGTTCTTGGTGCCCTGGGTGAGCAGCATCTCTCAGAGTCTCTGGTTGGTCCCAGAGCCCCCCACCCCCACCCCATTCCTCTGCTTTGCAGGCTGCCTTCAAAGTTACATGGGCCACATGAGCTTCCTTTCGCCCAACCTAATACCACCTCCTGTGGCCCCGGAGATGGGCTTACCGCACTTTGGAAAATGGTAACTGTTCCTTTTCTAGATATGGGAACAGAGGCCCTGACTTGTTCAATGTGCTCAAGATCACAAAGCTGTTTGGTGACAGAGCCAGGGATGGCTGCCTCCCCATCCCCAGCCTGCTTCCCCCGTGCTCCTTTCTTAATAAATCCCTTGGACAGTAATCCTCATCTCCACGTCCGCTGTGGAGAAGGCAGGACCAAAGTGGGGGGGGGGGAATCTCTGCAAAGCTGCTGGGCTGTTGGTCCTTCGGTCCCCCTAGATCTGCAAGGCCGGAGGCCTTTTTTTCTTGTCTGTTGGTCACTCTTTGGGGGTAAATGGCCAAGACCAACTACCCAATGTGCCTTTTCACACCACAAAAGACTCTGGTCCTTCTTTCCTTCTTTAGGGAAAGGAGAGGGGGCTGGGGCCTCCAGCTCTGAACAAAGTTGTGGGGAGGGTGGTGGACTTGAGGGGGTGGCCCCTGCCCCCCATGTCCTCTTTCTCCAGCTGCTCATTAAGTACCAAGTTTCCATGCCATTCTCCTCTTTCCCGAAGCCACCCACGGTGACGCATGGCAACCTTGTTTACTGTGAATAAGTGGGAGACCGTTGGGGCCCCGGCTGTAATGTCACGTGAGGTCAACCCTCCCCACATCTCGCCTCTTCCCCCTCTTTTCTCCCTGAGTGCGGACCTTCTGCCCAGCTTGCTCACCTGGTGGGCCCTCCCCTCGGTGGAAGAACTTCAAAAACAGGCCGCCACCTCTCTTTCCTCACATAGCCTCACTCCCTAGGTCCCAGAGACCCTTCTAGGGGATCCCATTCAACGGCCTCCTCTCTGCTGCTTTGGTCTGAGCCTTTGGCATCTGTCACATGGACTATCACACATCCTCCTGACCATCTCCCTGGCCCAGCCACCTTCGTAACACCAACACAGAGTCCAGAGCCTGACGGGGCCAGAGGATTCAATACATGTTAGTGGAAATGCAAACAAATGAACGGATCCCAAGCCAATGCACCGGTCTGTATTGTCCCACAGAAATATGAATTTTGAAACAGTTCTGGGGTCAGACCAAAGTGAGTTCAACCCCGCATGGCACTCTGTTATCCGGAGTATATTTGTGAACCAGATTTAGTGACTGAGAAATCTACACAGAGAGGCCCAGGAGCTGTGGGGATTGAACAGGTGGACCCGAGGGCCAGTCTGCCTGGCTTCCGTTCCCATCTGGGCGGTTTGCGGGCTGTGCAATCCAGGGAGATTTCCTTAACCTCTCTGAAATTCAGTGTCCTCATCTATAAAACAGGGATAACAGTGGTACTTACCTCAGAGGTGAGGATTAAATGAGATAATGTGAGCAAAGCTCACCAGAGCACGTGGTTGACGCTCCAGAAATGTACGCTTTTCCTAATATTACTCCATCCATACAGTTTCGTTTGGTCGAAAACGACTTCACCTGAGAATTTCTAAAATTGCGTGGTGTGTTTTTCCCATGTCTTAACTACTTCACATCTTTTTGCTGACCAGCAATGGTTAAGATGTCTAGAGTTAAGGGGAAAAAAAAGCTTATTTTAAGAATCACTCCTTGGAACATTATTTCATTACTTAAACTTTCTGCTGACTCATCTATTCCTTGGTGACTGAGTCTTTACCAATAACTTTAATTACATCAATCACTCATTCCAAAAACTGCTGAATAATGAGAAACTCCTAGAGGTGACACTGTGGACTTCTGTCACACAAGCAGGGGCCTGTGGAAAGGGAACTGGTTTTTCTTCCCATTTCTTTCTTTCTTCCTCCCTTCCTCCCTCCCTCTCTCTCTCTCTCTTTCTTTTCTTTCTTTCTTTCTTTCTTTCTTTCTTTCTTTCTTTCTTTCTTTCTTTCTTTCTTTCTTTCTTTCTTTCTTTCTTTCTTTCTTTCTTTCCTTCCTTCCTTCCTTCTTCTTCCCCTCCTTTTTTTAATAGCAATCAGTACTTCAAAGAGAGAACGCATGTTTAGCTTTCACGATTTACTGTCTGCCCACCTATCTCTCCATCCATTTATAGTTAGCAATCTCCACAGCGGGGAGAATGACAATTCATAACTTCTTGAGTCGAATCGAGTGGAATTTGTTTTATCTTCTGACATTTTTTTTTAAGTCCAACGGCCCACCTGCCTCCACCTCGTGGCAGGCGGGGAGGAGGGGGGAGGACTGTAAAATACATAATATTTGAGAAGCCCAACCCCCATTCTTTTGCTAAGAGCTGCTAGTCCCATGGTTCAAGGGTGAACGTATTACTTAAACAATTATTTGGTTATCAACAGTAACGGCTACCTTACTGAACGACTAGTATATGCCCGTTATTAGACGAAAGTTTTTACGTATGTGATCTCAGGAGAACCTCATCGAACCTCTGGAGTGGGTACTCTCAGTATCCCCCACTTTACAGATGAAGAAACCAAGGCACTGGAAGATTTACTTGCCCGAGTCGGTGCCGGAAATGAGCCCCTAGGAATGTCTGACCCTTTATTTTCTGGGACTCGATGGAACGAGGAAGGAGTTGTTGGCTGCTCTTTGCTGTTTTAGGCAGTAGCTAAAAAAGCTGGCTCTTTGCGGCTCCCTTCTGTGAGTAGAATAAGGTACCTGCTCATTGCTAAACTGGAAAGGTTATCTGATGCTGCCAGGAAGCAGTGACGCTTACTCGGGTGAGAGTAGTAGGGTGCCAGTGGGGGGCTTCCCTCAGAATCCTGCCCCAGCGTGTGTTCTCTTCCTTTCTCGCCTCCTCGGCACACTTTGTCCTCTCCCTCTTGGACTGTGATGCCTAAGAGGCCTATCTCCAGGCTTTCCCCCACATCTTTCCATCTACATATGAGAGTACTCACCAGGAGACGGTAGCCAAGGGAGCTACAGAAGGTTGTAGAGCAGGAGAGTGGACAAAATGAAAGCTGCACTTCAAAAATATTCAAAGCCTCCATTCCTCTCTGTCCTTCGAGGCTCTTCATCAGTCTGACCCCTCTCTCTTATGTGGCTCCGTCTCCCAAGACCCCTCATGGGTAACCTGTACCGTGGTCCCACTGGCTAAACACTCACTGCCCGAGCCCTCTTTCCCAGGCTGGATTCTTTGGCTCAGAACGATCCATGCCAGGCAGCTGCCTAAATCCACTCCTGCTTCAGAGATTGAGCTCAAGAACTTCTGGGAGCTTCCAGGCTTTCAAAGTGGCTCCAGCCCACATTGCTTTCTCTCTCTGCGGGGCAGCTGGGGAACAAGAAGCAGCAGAGAGCACGGGCTCTGGGGTCAGAGTAAGCTGGGTTTGCCTCCCACCCCTGCCGCGTACTAGCCGTATGACCTTGGGCAAGTTTCTTAACCTCTCGGAGGCTGAGTTGCCCACCGTCAAGTCATGATAATGATATCTGTGTCCTGGAAGTCTGGTTGGGATGAGGGTGAGCCTGCCTGTGGGGTGCTTTAAGAAGTCATTCGTTTTAGCACTGCCTACAAGACTGGTGTGTTCATTGATCACATACCGAGTGCCTGTATGTTAGGACAGAAACAAGATGATTCCAGAAAGCACACCCTTCCGTGAGCTTTGAACTGGCTTTTCGTCTTTGCACGTATGTTTCCATAAACACGGAGACGTGGTTCTAAACTCTCTCCTGGTCTGTTGGTCTTAAGCCAGTCCTGTACTGTTTGTCTTACTGTGACTTTGTGGTATGTCTTGAAATTTGGCAGGGCGCTCCTTACTCTTGATTTTTCTTTTTTGAAACTATTTATTTGACTTAGCTCTTTGAGGGCATTGGTTCTTCAATGCACGTTTTAAGATGACTTTCTCAAGTGTTTAAATCACTTATCTTTGCACCCTTGTCATCAATACTGTTCCAGGCATAGAGGCTTAGCTTCAGGGTTATAGGGGTGAGAGCACCCAAGTGATTTTCTGGGAATACAGGTTAAGGAAGTAATAAAGTGCACACCAGAGTTCTATCAGGATCTGTATCAGGCTCCTCGGTGGTCTGTCCTGGGGCAAAGCTGAGGGCTCAGGTGTCTTATCTTAGGTGGAGGGAGGAGAAAAGGCCCATGGTGGCTCTGAGGCACAGTTCGGAGCTGGCTGCCTGAGGGCTTAGGAAGTCCAGTGTACCCACATCCAGGGAGGGAGGTGTTATCACTTTGATTAGGGTTCCCTTAATGCCCCTGGCCCAGTCTTGAGACCTGAGTCTAGAGCACAGAGTGACAAAGCGTGTAGGCTTTGGAGTCAGGCTGCCTGGGTTCCCGTCCTCCATGTTTCCCTCCCTCCTGCCCACCTCAGGAAAGGGCAACACCATCTAGAAACCACGAGTCAGGGGGCGCCTGGGTGGCACAGTCATTTGAGCATCTGATCCTTGATTTCAACTTAGGTCTCGATCTCATGGTTCATGGGATTGAGCCCCGCGTGCACTGCCTGCTAAGTGGGGAGTCGGCTTAAAGATTCTCTCCCTCTGTCCCTCCCCCTGCTCTCTCTCTCTCTCTCTAATAAGTGAATAAATCTTAAAAAAAAAAAAAAGAAAGAAAGAAACCTACGGGTCACTTCTAAGCTTTTCCCAACTTCTCTCAATTGTCACCTCCAGTGACCAAATCTGGACTCAGATTTGGTGGATTCCATATCTCCGATTTTTCCCTTGAGGCTCTACTTCCCTTCATTCCGGCCGCCGTCACTGTGATCCAGGCCACTGATCACTGTCAACTCTCGCTTCCTTGATGGCCTCCCAGCTCTAGTCCTGCTCCGGCAGTTAGCTGATTTTCCCCACTGAAGATAGACTGCATATGTAACGATGTAATTTCCTGCCTAAAATATTTAATGGCTCTTTATGGGCCTCATACAAGACCCAAACTCCTCAGGATGATGCTCCCTCAGATTCTGTGCTCTAAACCTATAAAACTGTTTTCCATTGCTATGTCCCGTTTGGCCTCTAGGCCTTTGCACATGCTGTTCCCTCTGCCTGGCCTGCCCCCATTCTCACTCTGTCCCCCACCCTCTACAGTCAATACCTATGTGGTAAAAGGTCCGTGCTTGAAGCTCCCTCCTCCCTCAGTATTCTGTCTCTCTCTGTGCTGAAGGCATATAGTAAAGGATAAGCAAAATTTACTAGTTGCATGATCTTGGGTATGCAATTCACTTCTGAGTTTCAGTCTGTCCATCTGTAAAAGGAACACAGTCATATGGATGAGTCCATTGCAGGTGGACACCTTAGTTGTTTTTTGTTTTGTTTTTAATTTTTTTAAAGTAAACTCCATCCACGACGTGAGGCTGGAACTCATGACCCCGAGACCAAGAGCCACGTGCCCTACTGACTGAGCCAGCCAGGCCACCCACCCCTGGGTGGACACTTTAAAAGTCAGTGTATGATTCATTGTCTCACAGGACTCTGGGGAGGAGTGAGGGAGATCATTGCAGGCAAATTCATAGACCAGTGGAGGAATAAACAGGCATGAGGGCCAGCTGTAGCCTTAAGGAATTTTCAGTGAGATCAGACTCATACCACCACAGCCGACAGCTCCTTGAGAGTCATCTCCTACCTTTTTTCTTGAAAGAACCTCAACTTTGTTTGGGGTGGCAGTGTGCCCACTCTTAGGGAATATGCCATTTATGTCTAGGCCCTGCATGATAATTTCATTCCCCTTTGCCAGATGCTTACTTTCCCAGCATCCCTTGCAGCTAGATGTCCATGTGACCAATTCTGGCCAATGAGACACGAGGAGAAAGCTAATCTTTCCGAATTTCAATTTCTTGTAAAATGAGGAGGTGGGATCAAAGAGCAGTGATGTTTAATGCCCCTGCTTGCTTGCTTGCTTGCTTGCTTGCTTTCTTAAAGCAGAGGACCTCCCCTTTTGGTTCCAAACAGATTTTTCCTTGGAATCCTAATATATACAGCAAACAAAGTACAATGACTTTAATTGAAAGGAAGATTAAAGATCTGCTATTGGATTTGAGGGTTTGTCAGTTCATAAATTCCCTTCTAAGTAGTTTCACCTTCAATACAACCACAGAGTCCCAACTAGTATAAATCCTTTCCAGATCCTGAATCCTGGAAACTCTGAGAGGCAGATATAAAGATTGGTCACAGAGCGCCCCGTTTTTCTCCTGGGCTCGTGGTAGGATTGTACTTCTCCAGTCGTTCCGAGTGAGGCACGGCCTAGGACGTCCTTTGCCAATGAAACGTGAGGAGAAGTGATATGCGTCACTTCCGGGTGGGATTCTTTAAAAGTCAGTGCATGATTTACCTCTCTCTCTCTTTCCTTCCCATCATGATGTTCCAGATGGCGGAGGCTCCATCAGCCTGGGTCCCAGACTGAGGACAATGTGGAGCAGAGAGCCCTGCTGACCCTCGATGGATCTGTACCGTGAGCAAGAAATAAACCTTTGTTGATTCAAGCCATTGAGATGTTGCCTCGTTTGTTAGAGCAACTTCCGTTAGCCCGTCCCAAATAATATACGCAGAATTATTCTCCTCCTCCTCCTCTCTCTTCTTCCCCTGCCTTCTCCCTCCCTCTTTCTCTCTCTCTCTTCTGCTGCCCGGCTCTGCCCAGCACTCTTACGTAACTCTATTTCTTAACTTATCTTCTGTCAACAGCCTTTAAAGTTTTTCATGATTGTTCATCTACTGCCTTCCCAGTGATATCCAAGTGGACATTGGCAGGAGATAACTAGCCTGCCCCAACAAAGCCGTGCTCCTGGCATCAATGCCAGTGCCAATCAATTACAGCAGTCAGCTAGGCATTCTCCCTAGCGCTCCAACCTCCCCAGCGGGCCAACCTCTTAATCATATCATTGGACTCCCAAGGCTCCAAATCAAACCTTCTCCGGTCATTATAGTATGAAAACGGACAAGACCCTGAAGTTTGTGCTGTGGTCTTCATCACGTAAGGCTCTTGCCAAGATTTAAAAACTCAATGACTAAAAAAAATCCTATACGTTGGCTTTCATCGTTAATAAGCAATTGCTAGAGCGGATCAGTTAATTGAGCCAATGCACGAGATTCTGCAGCTGGGGAGGACGTTTGGCAAATGCCTCAGTTCTTTGGGAAGCAGAAAAGTAGGAGTCAAACATTCCTGCAGCTTGAGAGTGATTATCATCATTACCCTCTATGATGCTGGGATAGGTCAGGAGTCTCAAAGGTACCTGCTGACGGGGGCCAGACGGGCAATGTCAATGAGTGGTGGGGACCATAGGATACTCTGTGGTGATGTCTCTTCCACATTCGGCTCCAGCTGAGAGTCACCGTACAAGAATATAGGTCCAGCGTTGCTAGCTCTTTCAGTGTTTTTCCCCCTCGCCCCCCTCCGGGAAAGTTGAAATCCATATAGATTGTCAACGCCATCACATTTTTCCTAAAATTCTATTCTGTCCAAACTCAGTGGGCAAATCGCAGGTAGAATGTTTGATGGTGTATAACACAGTCATCCCTTCCCCTTCCCATTCTGCCTGATCTCCATTTTACAGATGAAGAAACTGAGGCTCAGAGAGGTCAAGTGATTCAGCCCAAAGGACACAGCCAGAATCTGAAGCTCAAGCCTATACCTCCGGACTCCAACTCAACCAGATCCCAGGGGTCGCCTGACAGCGCAAGTACGTGGCAGAGAGGCTAACTGTCCACCAAAGACTCATGCTCCCATTTCCCTAGTATAGGTTTGCCAGTGGGTGGCAGTGGGAAGCCAGAACTACAGTTCCCTGCCTGGCTTCTGGGTGAAGTCACTTGACTAGTTCTTGTCAATGGAATCTGATAGGAAGTGCTACCTCTGGGCACTCTTCCTGAAGAAGTGGGTGGGCCTTCCCCACCCTCCCTTACTCCCTCCACAGCCTGTTGCAGATGAACACAACCACCACCTTGGAAACCATGCTTGAAAATCAAAGAACCTCAAGACAATGAATCTGTGGATTCCTAAATCATCTTTTGGAGGAAAGCCACCTCTAATCAGGAGCATCCATTTTGGACTCGACATCAGGAATCAATAAACCTCTATTGTATTTGAGCCATTATACACTTTTGGTTTTATTAGTTGCCATGACTAGCGTGACCCTCACTATACCAAAATGAATGGATTTTTAAAAAAATCTATCCTTTTCTTCTTTCTTTATTGGCGGGAGGAGTTTATGATGGACAGGGTCATCCTCTTGAATCCAATGGGTCCTGGGTGAGAAAATGACTCAGATGGAGTTTGGGTTCTCGGGGTGAGGGTGTAGCGGCCCCAAGGGTCACTGCATCCTGCCCACCTCCCCCACCCCAACCTGGCTTTGAAGAGGGACTTGTTCATATTTCAGCTGGAGGTGAACATATTATCACTGAACCCTCCTGGAGAAAGACGAAAGACAAAACAAGCATTTGGCCTGTCTGGGCCACACACCCTCAACCTAGATAGGAGTCAACATGTTTGGGAACATCAAAGACAGTGTGTGATATCTTAAGCATAAGGAGATTAACATTTACAAAGGTTTGCCCCTCGGCCTGTTCCCAGGAATCCAGCAGACAGAGCCAGAAGGGACAATTAACATCACCCATCTGCATTGGGGTCTTCTGGCATTTTGTATTAGAGGGTTTTTTGTTTTGGTTTTGGTTTTTCCGTTGTTTTTTTTTTTTTGTTTTTGTTTTTTTTTGAGCTTTCTCCTGGATTGGGTATGAAGGAGGTGAAGTCCAGTGTCCTCTTTAAGCAAGAACCCTCTGCACATTTAGGGAGTTGCTAGAACAGTCCAGGAAATGACAGCACGGGTATGAAGATCCAGGGGACGGGGGGATTTCTGCCCCCATAAGTACCAAGCCTGAGAGAGAGCAAGCGAGAGAGTCTTTGCCCATCTTCGTATAGTCAGAAACAGTCCGTGCCTCCTAAGCCAGCCAGCCAGTACAAAACAGGGCTGAGACAGTGTGCAGGAATGGAGGGGGGTGGGGGCGAGGCACTGGTTCGTCTCTTTGAAGCAAGGGGCCAAGAATATCTCAACACACTCCAAGTACCAGCAACAGTAGGCAATGGATGGGGACCAAAATCCCTTACAGCTGTTGGAAACCATACCCTATTCAGAGATAATTGGCAATTAGTTGAACAACTCCTGTTTAAAACACTCCTCCTCCCCACCCTCAAAGACAGCTGTGTTTAAAAAGGGGCGGGGAGAGAGTTCTCCAGAAATGTGGAAACCTAATCTTCAAGTCAATAAAACAAAACAGGGCCCTGGGAGTAAATGAGTGAGAGGGTTTAAAACTATGGGAGGTAGTGGAACATCTTTTGGAAATCCAGCGCTCTCCTCCTCTCTCGAAGGGTAACAGGGTGGGCAGGGACACAGACGCCGGGGGCCGAAAGGCGTGGGTCAGAGCAGCTGTTCTGCCACTGGCCACCTGGGTGAACTTGGCACATTTCTTAAACACTCTGAGCCTCAGTTTGCTCAGCTGCAAAATGGGGATGACAGTAATTACGCCGGGGAGATTAAATGAGACAGTGCATGGGGCCCGGCACATAATAAGTGCTCCGAAGCCAGGGGTCTCAGGCGTACACGCTTATTGGGGTCCAGGTTCCTTAGCCTGGTGTTCAAGGCCCTCTACGATTTGTCTCCCACCTACTCTTCAGAAGTCTTCCCCGTTTTCACGTTCCCTGTTGACTAGCAACCGAATGGAACCAGTCCCCTGGGCCTCTCTTTTCTAATCTGAGAAATGAGATCAATGAACTAGATCCTCTCAAAGGTCCCTATTAATCCTGGCTTCCCACCTCACATGTCAGTCTCACCATGTCCTCAAGGCCAGGCTCAAACTCCACAAGGAAGCCTTCCCTGGGAAGGAGCTGATTTCTTCTTATGAAGCTCAAACCAGACTTGTAAGTCAGTGGCCCTTTGGTTTGATTTGCATTACATTTTTTATTTTTATTATTTTTTTAAGATTTTATTTATTTGAGAGAGAGAGCACGAGCGAGGGGAGGGGGCAGAGGGAGAAGCAGACTCCCCACTGAGCCGGGACCCCGATGCGGGGACTCCATCCCAGGACCCCGAGGTCATGACCAGAGCCGAGGGCAGACACTTAACTGACTGAGCCACCCAGGCGCCCCTGCATTGTATCCTTAAAAATCGGAAAATACTGCAATAAAATTTGGATTTTCAGCTTCTCTAAAAAAAAGTCAGAAGACCTGGCAATCCTGGCCCCACTACTCCTGAACAAAAGCCATTGTCTGGAGATGGGTCACTGCTGCCCCCTGCAGGTGGGGCAGGCGCTCCTAGATTTTTCTACCTCTGATGTGTCCCTGATTGACTTTAACAGTCTGAGCCCTGAAGGCAACTGAGACCCCTACCCGCCCCTTGTCCGGGTTCTTCTTCCTCTACTTTCTATTTTTATCTTGTAAGGGCTATTTCTTGCTTTCGACCTTATGCTGGAATTACTGATGTTTATAGACATCTTCATCTCCTCTGCTACAGACTGAGATCCTTGGGTGGGGGGGGGGCTCTCTTTTGTTCATCTGTGAAGCCCAAAGGCCCCAGCCCACTGTCTGGCTTCAGAAAGGGAATGAGCAGGGCCCCTGATACATCCGAGTGTCACCCCCTGGGGTCGTGCAAACCAGTGCTGTGATTGACTAGTGAGTGAGTAAAACGATGAATGAATGATGAAGACGTGCACTTATACAGCACCTACTGTGTGC
The DNA here is from genome assembly GCF_003265705.2 of Callorhinus ursinus. Taxonomy (NCBI): domain Eukaryota; kingdom Metazoa; phylum Chordata; class Mammalia; order Carnivora; family Otariidae; genus Callorhinus; species Callorhinus ursinus. The sequence goes on along the minus strand of NW_027397118.1, from coordinate 1,334,093 downwards.
CAGGCACTGTGCTAAGTGCTTTGCAGATCCTGACTTATTCATAAAGTGAGCGCACATATGAATGAATATCAAATGAATGGGTCTCACTATTTGGTTCTCAGCTCAGGGCTGGAGACCCCTCCTCCCCGGGAGACACGGGTGGATATTTTCAGCTCTGACCTTCACAGGTCTGGAGGCTCTGTCCATTAGAGATACACTCACATCAGTGGCATGGGGATTGGGAGGACTGTGATTGCTCCCAATCTGGAAACACGTTGTCCAAAGACCAGCCCCAGGCCTTAGTGGAACCCCAAAACCAGTAGACAGAGGTCACTGTCACCTAGCAGAGCTAGATTATCTTCCCAGTTTCCCCTTCGGTGTCAGCCAGAGCATCAGTTACAGTCTTATTCCCTGGAGTGCAGAGTAGAACAGTCTGTGTTTGCAGGGCGCCTGGGTGGCTCAGTCAGTTAAGAGGCTGACTCTTGGTTTTGGCTCAGGCCCTGATCTCAGGATTGCGAGACTGAGCCTCGATTTGGGCTCTACGCTCAGCCTGAGTCTGTTTGAGATTCTCTCTCCCTCTCCCTTTGCCCCTCCTGCTCATGCTCTCTTTCTAAAATAAATAAATAAGTCTTAAAAAAAAAAACAACACACACCTCTGTGTTTGCACAAAGATTTGTAGCAATCGGTTTCCTGTGTACGATGTTTTAAAGCTTCAAAAATCTTTCTTCACGGCTTACCTACTTTGATCTTGGAGAATTACCCCATTTCTCTCCCTCCTTCTTTATGTCCACTCTGCGGTACATAAAACATGCATTACCTTATAGTCATTTCACAGATGAGAAAAACAAGGTCAAAATGGAGGAAAGGATTTGCTCGAGGTGGAGCTTGCAAGGCAGACATTATAACCTGGATTTCTGGCTCAAATCTTTGTCTATGTTTCATCGCAAAAATTTGCTTAGGTGGGGAAAACATACCAATCCATTGGGCCTGGTGGTTATGGAGATTGAGGATAGGGGGAAAAGGTGCTGGGAAGAGAGGCCTGATGGGAAGGTAGCTGGGGAAGGCCCCGAGGGCAAGGGGAGCAGGAGGGCAAAGCCCACGGGAACAGATTCTAAGCGAATCAGAGAGGAAGAGAACAGGAAGGGGCCTTGGGAATCTCAAGAGGAGCAGGGCAGAGTGACTAAGAGCACAGTCTTTGGAGCTGGATAGGCCGGGGTTTAAATCTCACTTCCAGCTGTGTGATCTTGGGCAACTGACCTCAGTTTGCTCATCTTGTAAATGGGGATTGGGATTGTCCCCAGGCTGTTGCGAAGATGGACTGAGATAGCACCTAGTCAGTGCTCCATAACCGCTAGCTGTTAACAAATATCAGCTACTTTGATCTCCTTCCCAAGCCTTTGAGAGAAGGGAACGGGCTTGCTCTAGCCGCACGGCCAATAAGGGACAGAGGTCCAGTCTCTGTCCCTTATTGGCCGTGCGGCTAGAGCTCTTCTGACACACCGTGCAGCATTCCGGGTGGGTGCTCTGGAAAGCCCACTCCCCAGCAAACCGATGCTGGCTCCACTGTCTTCACTACTGATTGTTTGCTCCAGTCTTGGCAAAATTCCCTGTTGGGTAAAAGCCAGGGCAGAAGACCCATTTTATGCCACCTTCAGTCTCTTCCTTCTCCCCCAGAAATATGTTCCTTCATCCTAGGTGAGGAAAATGGGTTCTGATAGCTCCCTGACCCCCGATAATGTCCCAGGACCACCGCGGAAACAGCTCAGCCCCCCTGAGCCCCAGCCCACTGCCCCCCTCCATTCCCACCTCCAGCTGCTGCCTCCCTCCCCTCCCATTACCCATTACCGCCCCTCTTCTTAAGCCCGCTGCCCTGACCGGCGTCCTCACTGAAGTTCAACTGCACCCCTGCTTCTGAGGCTGAGAAGAATCCACCATCGCAGGGCCATGGACGAATGCAATAGAAATTAGCCAGAGCCAGAGAGAGAGGCAGATACATAATTTATGGTATGGCGGAGTGTGAGTGACAGGCAGCAGCGGGGGGCCCAGCACCTTATCGATCCTTTCAAAAAACCTGAGAAAGGGCCCCGTGCTGAGGGCCAGGGGAGGCCTGGAAGGTGCAGGCGGGGGCAAGGCCATTAAGGACGCACTGTGACCAGGCCAGCCGCCGGGGTGGGCGGGGGGGGGGGGGGGCCGGGGGGGGGGGGGACCCCGGGGGGCCCCCGTCGCCGGCGGCCGGCCGGGGGGGGGGGGGGGGGGGGGGGGGGCTCCGGCAGGTGGGGCACACACGCGTGCCTCCGATCGATGACACCATGTCAAAACATAAAATGTATGCTTTGGCTTTTAAGCCAAATGTGCGTGAGATTTTTTAAAAGCATTGATTCAGGATGGATCAATGGAAATCGAGGCATATTTTTTTTTTCCCTGTGCAAAAAGGGGGTTATAACACTTTGCAGAGAGGCCCCCGTCAGGGGTGGCAAGAGTAAATGTTCTGTGAGGAGTGCCTTCTCCGCTGGCCACCGGAGATTTCTGGGAGGAAGGTCAAGGTGTTGCCTCGGCTTCCCACCCCCACACCACCCCCACGGTGGAGGCACCCGCTTAGCTAGGGGGTGAGGGCTTCCTTGTGGGCACCCCCGGGGTGCTCATCCAGTCATCATCCAAAGATAATCCCACTCCTTCTCCAATGTCTAGGAAAGTCGGGCCAGCTCTACCTTCCAAACACAGCCAGGATCCCCCCCAGTTCACATCTCCACTGCCTCCACCTGGTGCACCTCTCACCTGGGCCATTGCCTCCATGGCTGCTTCCCACGTGGAAGCCAGACAACCCGCATCTCGCCCAGAGTTCAGTCGGTCCCACATGAACCCACCCCACGTCCTCCCAACAGACCTCACCTCCCACCACTCTTGTGCTTGCTCACGGACCGCCTCAGAGACACCTTCCCTACTGCCCCATCTCGTAGCGCCCTTCCCCCCCCCACATCCTTCCCTGCCCCACCCAGGCATGACCCTCTTTTTTAAAAAAAATAGCACCTAACACTATTTATAATATTGTTTGTGGGTTTATTTATTGCCTGTAATTTCTTATAGGATGTAAATTACATGAAGGCAGGGACCTTGTTTGTCTTCTTTTTTAAAAAAAATTATTTGAGGAAGAAAGAGAGGGAGCAGGAATCGGGGCAGGGTCAGGGGGAGAGGGAGGGGAAAAGAATCTCAAGCAGACTCTGCACTGAGCCCGGAGTCCCACACGGGGCTCGGGGCTCCATCTCATGACCCTGAGATCATGACCTGAGCCAAAACCAAGAGTCGGAGGCTTGACTGACTGAGCCACCCAGGCGCCCCTCCTTTGTCTTCTTCACTGTTACATTCTCAGAGCTTGGAACGGTGTTTAGCACCAGAGCAGGTGCACAGTAAATACTTGTTGAAATAAGGGAGGGAGGGACGGAGAGAGGGAGGAAGGAAGGAAGGAGTGAGCCATAACCCAGGTAAGCGCCAGCAGCGTGGTGTGAGCACGGTTGCTTTCAAATACAAAAACGACAAGCAATCCCACCCGTTATGATCTGCAGAGACTTTCGAGGGAGCTGGTCACCTGTAGCTGGGAGTTCTAACCAGAAGCTCTGAATTTAGGATTTAGAGTCATGGAGGAAAGTATGTTATTAAAGTTACTCTTTTGCGGGGACAAGCTTCTCTATCTGATCAAATGAAACTCAGGGAGCATTGCAAGCCTTGCTTCCCCCTGCCCAGTAATGTGGGAGCAGGGGCATAATCAGGGGTGAACCTCTCTCTCCCAGGGGGTCCTGAAGAGTAACAGAGGTTCCTGCCCTAAAACCGTGGAGCAAAGGGCTGCGGAATTTGGGGGGGTCTCAGGGGACTCTCCCGGGCTCCGAGTCACCCTGGGTGCTGGCTTCTTGGCTCCCAGTCAGAGAGAAAGAAGGCTGGAGGCCTGCCTTTATTTCTCCGGTGCCCTTTCTGGAGCCACAGATCATTTTTCACTGTCGTGAGCACTTACCTGGCCAGGACACTCAGGCATGATGATGAGATGAAATGAATCTTCAGCACCCATGAGAGAGCCTGAGAGGTAATTCCATCAGCAGACACGTGACCCGGTTCCCTTGCCCTTCCCCCCCCACCCCAGCCCCGCCTCCTGGGAAGAAAAAACTGGAGAGAACCATTTTATTCGGCCAGTGCTTGCGAAGACAATTATTCAATCATTTCCCTCAATCATCTTCCAGAAGGCCAGTCTCATTCTGTTTGTTATTTATAGGATGACTGTCACCAGCTTGGGGCAGGGGAAGAGGGAGTTGGAAAAGAGGGATGGCGTGAAAGACGTGGGGGAGGGGACCTGAACAAGGGCTTGCTCACAATTCTTCCCTCCCCTTTTGCGTTTCCCTCAATTGCTTCAATATGTCTCTCTTCTCTTCCTCCCTTCTCTCTCCCTGTCTTACTCTTGCCCCCTCCCCCCTCTTCTGTCTGCTTTAATAGCCCCCTCTCATCTTCCCGCTCCCCTGCCTCGGCCCCCGGCCTGGCTCACAGACAGACTTGACCCCTAATAGTTTCTGACAGTGAGCTCACCCCTGTGCAGAGCAAGGTGCCCACCTTCCCCATCAGCAACATCTTTTACTGGGCATAGCCTGTGGGTTTCCCTTAGTGAACCCAGCCCCTGGTAGGGGTGGGGGAGAGGCTCAGACAAGAGCATCTCGTTTTGGGGCCCTCACTGTCCCAGCTGGAAGTGCCCCTCGACCCTTGGTTTGGGCTCCACGTGCTATTCATCTGGCACGGTTCCGAGTGGAGGGGGGCCAGTGTTCCCCCAGATACCTTCCCCCATCCCTAGACGCCGTCCTCAGTGGTTAGTGCCCCGCGGGCCTAAAGGGAGCTTTTGTCTAGGAGATAAGACAGAGAAGCAGAAGGACTCTGGACCAGACTGCGCCACTTCCGAGCTGTGTGATCCTGGCCAATTACCTAACCTCTCTGGGCCTTGGTTCCCTCACCTGTAATGGCAGTAAGTCCTACCTTCCTCAGAGGGCTCATACAAGGATTACATGTGTTAATACTTGCAAAGCACTCAGAACGGTAGCTGACACATTACAAGTACACATTCAATGTTCGCTGTCATCAGTATCTACCATCTCATGTCTCAACCTGGGGATACAGATGTGAGGCGCGGGAGTTGCCGTCTGGCCAGGACCCAAAGAGAACAAGCCTATTGACTTGCCGCTAACAAGTCTTAAACCTTGGGCAGATCACGTTTGCTCCTTGCATCTCAGTTTTGCTACCTCTGCTATGCAGGTACTGAGAGCCCCTGGGTACAGGAGCGTTGGGAAGCTGACATGAGCTAACACGTGTTAAGAGCAAAGACTCTAAAGCCAGGCCTTGTGAGTTCAAATCGCAGCTCGATGCCTTATTAGCTGTGTGACCTTGGACAAGTTACCTAACCTCTCTGTGCCTCAGATACTTCATCTGCTTATAACACTGCCGCCCCTGCACCCCACCAGCCTCATAGGGTGATTGGGGGGATGAAATGAGTTAATTTAAGTAAAGTGCTTGGCACAGAGAAATACTTGGGCAAGTGTTGGTTATTCCTGGTTACTTCCAGAAAATGCTTCTCTCCTGCCTTCTATCTCTGAAGTCTTTCTGCTCCTCTCTTCACTCTTTTTGTTAGGTGGCTTGAGGCAGAAGTTCTTAGTTTTTAACCAAAATCCAAATCAGTCTGATAGGCTCAGGCCAGCAGCTACTACCTTTGGAAGCAGAAGGGGAGTTGAGTTGTTAGGAGGGGGCACCCATGTCGGGGACGTTATGGACACGGTGATGAGGAGCTGAAACTCCTAGAACGGGGCCCTGGGGGAGCAGGTCCTGGCTAGGCCTGCAACACCCTCTGTCACCTTGGACAAACTCCCCCTCCTTGACCTCGGTTTTCTCATCTGTTGAATGGAAACGACCGTTTGCCCACCTCCCACATTATCACAAAACTCAAATAAGATAATCAGGAAGCAGATGTCCTGAGATTGGGGAAAGCGCTCCAGAGCTCAAAGCTGCCTGTTCCACGTGGGTTCGATTGGCAGCAAGAAACAGCCTCACTCAAGGGACCTCATGTCTTAGAGGGCACACGGGCAAGATCCTGAGAAAGAAGGGCTACCAGCTTCTGGAAAGGTAGGAATCGAAGAGGGGCTCCAGCCCTAAGTCAGCAGCGCATGGGTTCCCTGTCTATATGACTCTAGTACCCTTGAAGCCTCGCTGAGAGTCGGCTTCTTCAGCCTCCGGGGAAGTACTTTGTTCTTCTACTCTTACACCTGCTTTCCTCAGCGTTTTGCTGTCTTAAAACATCAGCTTGCCCATGGCCTTGCTTGGCTTCTGGGTCCTCTCTCAACGTTGTGGGTCACAAATGCACTTGTCCATGGATCCAGGCAGCTAACGTAACGGGTATAGCGGGCCAGGTGGCAAGCGGATACCATCTGAGACATCTGAAGGGTGGTTGGTCATTCACCTGTTTGCTCTCAGTCGGGTCCCCCTTCCCTTTCCTGCTGTGTGCTGCATTGCAGGGTGGATCCCTGTAAACTACATTTCCCATGATCCTTTAACCACCGGCTTCCAGCTAGGGTCAGCCAATAGGAGTTGCTGGTGGGAGACTGGGGGACGAGAAGAGGGGACAAGCTGGGGTATTTCTCCCCCTCTCTCTATTGTGGATAGTGTCTCTGGCAGCAGGTGTTCTTGGTCTGTGATTCCTCCTGCTGGCTGGCCCCTCTCTCCACAATCCTCGCTTTTGCAGGGCAGGCCCTCCGTGGTTCTAGACTCCGTCAGTTGTGTTTATGCCTGAGCTCTCGTAACAGCTCATCCTCCCTCTGTCCCTTATTGTCCCAGTTCCTAGTCTCAGGATTGCCTCACCTTTTCCTCATTGATTTTTTTTTTTTTTTTTTTAGCTCTCCTAACAACTTTGTAGCTAAGTACCTGCATTAAATTCCCTCTGTTGAATTCCTGCAGGCGGGCCTAGCCTTGCCTGATCTTCTCTCTCAAGCGAAGGTAGGTAGCTGGATTTCTAGATGATGTCTGAGTTTTACAGGTTAGCAGCTAACTTAAGTTTTAAGCTGTTATTCTGAAGGCTGAATAAAACAAGTTTGTGGGTCCTAGGCTGCAACTCTGCTCTCTCTTTATCATGACTGGGTCACTGGGTATTTCTGCTACTCTTCTTCTCCTGATATTTCCTGGATTAGATCCTCGGGAAGGACCTAGGATTGGTTAGCTCATGTGTTTAGGCGGGGTTGCTGACTCCTCAATGGCTCTGCTGCTTTTGGATTGTTGATCTCTTTAAGCCAAGCAGCCACCGTTGGGGGGTGGTCATGTGGGATAAAACCAAGTTGAGCAAGGAACACGAGGCTAGGTATGTGAATGGGGATTAGAGTCCATTTGGCAAAATACTTGAGTTCCAATCCAGTGCTCTTTCCACTTTAGCCTCTAGCTACTCAGCAACTCAGCATTTGGCGGGGCTGGGGGTGGGGGTCGGTTCCAGAATCAAAGACACTATAATCCAGATGTCTGGGCTTGGATGAGTCTATTCTGGTCTCAGGATTTCAGCTTATTTTTCTGGAAGATGAGAAGCTTAGACTTTCTTTCTGAAAATTTTTCTAGGCCTGATGGTCTATGGTTCTACAGTTGCTATTCCTGTGACTTCCATGAATATGTTCACTCATCTTTCCAGCCATCATCCATCCATCCGTCCATCATCCATCCATCCGTCCACCCACCTATCTGCCTATTCATCCATCCATCCATCCACCTATCCATCTGTCCACCCATCCATCCACTCAACAAATATTTATTAATCATCTACTGTGCACCAGACACTGTAGCAGGTGCTGGATAAAATAAGACAGACTGGGACTGCCCTAATGGAACTACATTCTAGTCAGGGGAGAGAGATAATAAATAAGCAAATAAGTACCTATGTCAGATGCATTTTGAGTGATAGGTGCTATAAGAAAAATTGAATAGATGGATAGGACCAAGAACAGAGGGATCGTTTTGCTTGGCTGATCAGGAAAAGCCTGTGTGAGAGGTGACATCTGAGCTCAGATTTGAAAAAGGATTTGTGGGGAGAATATTCTAGATGGAGAACGTTCTAGATGGAGGGCTCAGTAAATTCAAAGGTCCTGAGAAGAAAGGGAGGAGCAAAAAGAAGCCCAGAGTGGTCAGAGCACAGAAGAGGGAGAATGTTAGGAGACAGGGTTGGAGATAGAGCAGGGGCCAGATTTTCCAGAGCCCTCTGGACCATAGAAGGAACTTGAGGTTTGGTTCTCAGTGCAATGGGAATCCATTTGTGACCAGTGAGAAGCATCCTTGCCTGTCGTGTAGCTGTGACCACTGTGATGGTGTTATTTCTTCACTGAGACCAGCACCAGCCAATGTGGCCGGGCCAGGTCCCAGGAGTGACCGAGTCAGGAATGAGGGAGGTCCTGGAGATCCTGCCACTGAATGCTGAGCCAGGCTGGCTTAGTCCAGTCTAGAGCTGAGGAGGGGATAGGTGGGGTCCACAGGGCTCTAGACATCCAACTTGGCCTGGATGAAGCTCTGGACCGCCCCCCCCCCTTCCCCAGGCCCTGCACTTCAGGGTTGGGGATAAGGTATGACGTCAGGCAGATCAGGTGGTTAAGGCTCAGCCAGACTGCTCTGTTATTTACTAGCTGATGACCTTGCACAAGGTACTTACCTCCCTGAGCCTGTTTTCCCATCTCCAGCAAGGACACAATCACAGTGCCCTCCTATGGGCATCCAAAGAAACCAATGATAATGCAAAGAAGAGCAGAACACATACACTTGAGCTATTTTTCTTCTTCTTATACTCTTGCTATCATCGACAAGCACTAGCATTTCTAGACAATGTCAGTAATAAAATACTCCTCCCCACCTTGACTGGTAAGTGGGGGGCCTTATGAGTTACCGTCCACACTGGGGCATGGGGACAAAAGATATAAACTGAGACCTATAAGATTCTATAGGGGATCTGGCCCCTACCTACCACTCTAACCTAATTTCTTGGCACCTTCTACCTCATTTAAGCTAAATGGCCCACTCTTGGCTCCACAAATGGCCCAAGCTTCTTCCTGCGTTGGGGTACTGCCCAAGACCTGGAGGATGGACTTCTCTGGGGCACGGAATTGGCACTGCAGCCAGGAGGAGGGCCCTGCATGAGGCCCTCAGAGCACTTCTCTTGGCCCTCATCCAAGACCATGGGAACTCCTTAGAGTCTTGGGTTAGATCCTCAGAGGCCCTCCCTATGACCAAACCTAGAGTAGGACAGGGTCTCTTTTACATTGTTCTGTCCCTTCCCATCTTTTATCACAAGGGCCATTGTTTTGTGATTCATGGGATCACTATTTTGTGACCCTCTCCCCAGCAGGCTCTGAATTCCCTGATGTCAGAGACCATGTCTGATTTGCTCATGCGTTAGATCCTCAGCCCCTACTACAGAGCCGGCGCGCAGTAGGCACCCACTAAGTGTCAGTCAAGGGGATGGATGGCTGCCTGGTGAAGCTGAGATTCCCAAGCATCCCATGCTCTTCCCACAGCCTCATTCTGAGACTGGCAGCCTGGTTGGAGATGCTGATCATATGCGGGCTAGAGATGCTCCTTATCAAAGTCAAGACCACGATGAGTGAGAAAGGATCAGGTCAAAGCCAAAGATCCAGATGTGCAAATTCCCCGCAGTGAGGCAGGTGTGACCCAGTGATTCCATGCCAGGCATAACCGCTGCATCTGATTCTTCTTCATTTCCATTAAAGGAATTGTAGCAGGTGCAAAAACTGGAGATTATCCCAAGAATTAAGATATGAAAAGCATGTTAGATCACTAAACTCCAATTAGGGAAATTAAATTGTGCACACTCCCCTCCTGACGCAATATCAGGAGCTTGCATTAGCTCTGGGCTCTGGTTCTAATAAAATTAGAGAATAACACTTTAATTGAATTGTGCTTAAAAGGATCATGCTGACAAATGTGATTGTATCTGGCTGGGATGCACACCTTCTCCGGCAATCATTAAATCCAATGAAATGCCAGTCTCGGGATCCTGACAGTTTTCTGAAACAATCTGTGAACCGTGCTGTATCTTGGAGTATCTAATCAATTTAGAGCCGCCTCATTAGGACTTGGCTGCTAACGGATACTTAAAAATCAAAGCAAATTACTGCACTCCATGGATAACTAGCTAATCATATCGATACAACATGGCTGGATTGTGTTGCAACAATTCATTTCCTCTTTAAGAAGCCACTGTCACCCATAATTTAGGGATTGAGATTCATAAGCCTGACGCAGACAGCTCCAAAGTCAAGGATTTTCCTGAGCTCAGCACCAAGGGGCGCATGCCACCCCAGCTAGTGGGGTGAGCCAAAGCCAACCCCTTGACTCCTTTGATTTACATTCCACTAACCCCAAGTTCATTGCCGGGTAATCAACCCAAGATCCTTATTGTACAAAAGAGAAATCAGAAGATCCGAGGTGGACAGCATCTTTCCAAAGATCACAGAGTAAATTCGTGGCAGAGCCAGGATTTAGCCCTTCTTGACATCACATCAAATTTTCTAATATCATTTCTATAGCAGTTTAGAACAGTGATTACCTTCATTGATAGTTTACTTGGGTCCTATTTTTTCTAAACATTTTATTTATTTATTTGAGAGAGAGAGAGAGAGAATGAATGGGGGGCAGAGGGCGAGGGAGAAGCAGATCCCCCCCCCCCCACCCCCACCGCTGAGCAGGGAGCCTTACTTGGGGCTGGATCCCAGGGCCCTAAAATCATGACCTGAGCTGAAGGCAGATGCTTAACCAACTGAGCCACCCAGGCGCCCCTCCTCAGGTCCTACTTTAATATTCTTACTAATAAGCACCACCACCACCACCACCACCACCATCCTCATCACAATGCAAACAGCCTATACTCATATAGGACTTACTGCAAATTTAGGTCATTTCCTTTGCTCAATATCCTTAGAAGTCCATTCTGTGATTACTGCGGTAGGCATTACTGCTGTTCACTGGGTGTTTTGGACACATGGTAAGACTCCGTTTTCTGGCTCCCTGTGGTTGGATGGATCGGGACACTGGTTCTGGCCCATGAACACGAACGAAAGGGACACATGTTGTTTATAGGGATTGCTGCCTCAAGACCTCCGTCATTCTTTCTCCCTCTAGTCCATCAACCAGCAACGTTTGAGTTGGTCCCTGCTCCGACTGCAATGCGCAGAAACTCCCAACTGACCCGCAACGGACCTGGCACCCGAGCGGTAAATAAACCTGGGTTGTTGGAAGCCGCCGAGCTTTTGGGGGTGGTTAGTTATTGCAGGATAACCTAGCTTGTCCTGACTGGTAGAATTATCACTCCTGTTTTACAGGTGAGGAGCGAAAGCACGCAGAGATTAAGTGAAGATGAGGTCGGATTCAGGCACTCTCGACGGCTTTCTCTCCAGCCCAGAAGTTTCCTTGGCTCCTGCTCTTTGCACTTCCCAGGCCCTCTCCTTATTTGGTGGCACCTCCCCAACACCAGTTTCTGGACCGAAGGGGCTTACGGTGAGTGGTGAGTGCCATAGAACTACTTTTCAGAGACTCGGGTCAGGCCTGTCCAGACCACTCACCGCCACCCCCTGTCCCTTGGCTCATGCCTGGGCAGATACACTTTTTAACACGCTCCTTTGCAGGCATCTAAACTTGGCTTTCTGTGTAGAAGAGCCTTCGGTATTCTCCAAGATAAAAGGTTGTTCAGCAGGTAGTTTATATGAGAGCCGTACTTTGCCAAAAGGCCCGGCTCTTCGGCATAGAGGGTCCGGGTGCAGCGAAGGTCGGGCAGGGATATCCGATGGGGACTCTTCCCCACCACACCTCCCCCACCTCCAGCGCAACTCATCTGGTGCCGCGATGTATTATGGGTGAGGAAGGAAGGCTCTGCTGTTATGTTCTCTTGAGTATGCCTCACCATTGGCCTCACAGAAGTCCGAGGGGTGTGGCTGTGAGCCTGAGCCCCCGGCCCTAGAACACGAGAGAGAGGAGGAGAGAGTTTGCAGAAATTGTATACAGCTTTGGGAAATGTATACCCTTTGTGAACCATATCGGAGTCGGTTAAGACGGTAATTGCAGACCTTCCCCGACACAGAGAGAGGGCAGGATGGCAGGGCCTGCTATTATCATGTTCTTTCAGGCACAACAGCTTGTTTACGGGAGGGCTGGGGACTGTGGGGCGATTGTCTGGTGGCTCCGGGGGCCCCGGGGGCCCCGGGCTGTTTGCCCCACCCCACCCCCCCTTGCATTCGGGACCGTGGCCAGCAGCCCTTTGTGATGAGTCCTGGGGTGCCCCCGGCCTGGATGCTCAGAGGGGGTGCAGACAGCTCTACCTAGAAGTGCAGGTTCCCTTATCAGCCCCTGTTCATGCTTCATGTCCTCCCCACCTGCCACAGCCCCGGAGAAGGTCAGCGTGCCCCAGCTGCGCCACTTCACTGGAAGGCACTTGGAGCCCGAAGGCAAGAAATCTGGGTCCTGCTCCGGGCTCTTGCTCACCCAGTGTGGGACGCTGGCGCTTCCCTTCTCCTTCCACATCCTCAGTCTTCTCATTTTAAAATAAGAGGCTCGCTAGGTTAGCAATGATCGGATTTAGATTATGTAACCCATCCTTTTGGGGGAAGGGATGCTTCTTGTGGATGCTGACGATGGACACAGATTGTTTTTATTTTAAAATCACTTCAATATTCAGATGTATGATGCAAACAACAGAAAACAGCGGTGCCGATAAAAAAAAAAAAAAACGTATTAATGAAAGATGTAGAGTGGTTTCTAGACACTTCTTGAGGACCAGAGAACAAGGAACAAGACCCCACAACATCCAAACAAAGGCAGAACTCGCCCTACAGAGACCCATATGGGTCCTGTACTGGCTTAGATGCCAAAGCTGTTTCTGCAGAAACCACCCTCAGCCACCCTAGCTGCCAACCTCCTCTGAAAGGGTTCTCTATACCCTTTCTCCTTTTTCCCATCCTAAGCTTCTGATCAAAGTCTGGTGAGGGTGCATCTGATTGGTGGACCCAGGTCATGTGATTGTTCTCTAGCTGCAAGGGAAGCTGGGAAAGCGAATCCCTGGTTTCAGCTTCTCTATATGGAAGAAGGCCTTGGTGGCAAAAAAGGTCAACAAGTGTCCCCTACAAATTACAAGTGTGAAACTAGCTTATAGCCCTTATATAGCAGTCTAATGCAAATGCATTGATGAATTAAATATAAACTTAGCCAAAAAAGCGTAACCTTTGGGGCCCCTGGGTGGCTCAGTTGGTTGAGCATTGGACTCTTGATCTCAGCTCAGGTCTTGATCTCAAGGCCGTGAGTTCAAGCCCCGCACTGGGCTCCACACTGGGTGTGGAGTCTACTTAAATAAAACAATTTTTTTAGAAAGCAGTAACATTCAGATTTCAAAATATAAACGTTCAAATTTTAAAATAAAAATATTTTAAGGTGAAGAATATTTTTGTTTTACAGAACCAAATCACCACTTGAAATAAGAATATGGTGCGGACTGTTATACCAATGCTCTTCCGGAGTTCCAGAAGCATTCCATAATCTGTCAGTTGGTCCTCATTTGGCACTACTGCATCTTTTCATATTAAGTTTATCTGTGTTTTTTTTTTTCTCCTTAGCTCTCAGTGATTACAGTTGTATTTCTTGACACCTGTGACTGTAAACATGAAAATAGACATGACATTGGACGTTGTGGTGGTTCTCAGTTATAAGGTAGTCATCCCAGTGGCCAGAATATTCTGAGGATAGTAATGAATGTGAAAACTCTTTACAGTCTCCAAAACCCTCTCTGATGTAAGGGATTCTCCCACATGCTCCTCCTCAGACTTTGGTATGGGGACTATTAGCCCAAATTTCTAGTTCTACTTTCCTTCCAGATAGGCAGAGGGATTGCACTTCCTTCTCTCCTTAAAGTTAGGTGTGGCTTTGCAATCTACCCAGATCTATGAGCGCGTCACTTCTGGGTGGAAAGCATTTCAGAGTTAATTCATGATTCTCCACATTCCCTTCCCCCTGTCATGATGGCCGGTGGTATTCCAGCTGGTGCCCCTGTCAGCCTATGGGACTGAAGATGGAGTTGTGCTCCATGCCAGCATGTGATGGACATGTAGTGTGAGTGAGCAAATAAATTATTCCTGTTTTAAGCCACTGAAATCGTTTGTTATGCAGCATGACCTAGCCTGCGCTGACCAATAAACTTAGTACGGTAGGGATTACAATTGCTGCTATCTCATTTCTACACAACAAAGAACTCTGGTACAGAGAGTTTGAGAACTTTGCTCAAAGTCAGACAGCTAGAAAAATTCAGATGTAAAACTCAAGTCCCCATCCAAGGCATTCCAAATCTCGTGCGTCTCCCAGTAACCCACATGGCTGAGAATACAGTCTCTGTAACAAGCAGGCAGGACTGATGGAAAACATGGTGTGTCTCCGTGGTGGGAGTGCAGGTTTTCAGAGCCTATGTAAAAGAACAGTCTGAGTGCCAAGTACATTTCCACTTCAAAGAGTCCTAAGTTTAAGAGTGAGCCATTCCCAATGTTTAAATGTAAAAAGTCAGTTCTCAAATTCCCCCCAACAGCCAGGGAGGTTGACAAGATGATAGATGCATTTGGAACGGCGAAGCTTCTATTCCAAGAAGCCGTTCCTGGCTGTAAACCTGTTCACAAGAGTGATGTGTGTCCCCATGTCTGTGGGTGGCCACACAGAGTGCAGGAGAAGGGTTCTCCTTTCTGCCTGCGGGCTCCACCCACCTCCACTTGAGCAGCAAGCTGCTCATCTGAAGGCAGAACATGTGGCTTGTAAGACAGGTGGCTTGGAGAAACACCAGGGCTCACTGCAGAGTTCATAGTCACTCCAACTATCACACTCATGATATTAGGGGAATGTGACTGGAAGTCAGCAGAGATTCCATAATTTAGCCAATATTTTCTCCAAATGAAGCGGCATTCATGGTGGGGGGAGGGCAGAGGCAGACTCAATTCTGATCTCCTTTTGAGAACCAAGAGCTTCTTGCAGGTTTCTGAGCATTTCCAACTCTCTCTCTCTAATATATATAATGTACAAATAATACATAATAATATATTTATAAGTATAAAATCTATTTACACATATTTACACATATATATGTATATATTTATATCCAGAGAGAGATTTATTTTAAGGAATTGGCTAATGTGATTTGGGGGGGCTGCTAGGTCCCACACTCACAGGGCAAGTCAGCAGGCTGGAGATTCAGGGAAGAGTTGATGTTGCATTCTTGAGTGCAAAGGCTAGAAACTCAGAATTTTTCTGTTGCAATCTGGAGACAGAATTCCTTTTTTGAGAAACCTCAGTCTTTGTTCTTAAGGTCTTCAACTGATTGGATGAGGCTAATCTTTCCTTAAAGTCAATTTCATGCAAATGTTAATCACATCTTTAAAAATATCTTCAGAGCAACATCTAATGTTTGACCAAATAATTGGTCACCACAGTCCAGCCAAATTGACATAAGATTAGCCATCACACCAGGTTGCATCTCAAGAGTGTGCAATGGACAGAGGCATGTCCATGAAGGGATGAAGCCAGCTGAGGTCCTATGAGCTATGACCATATACGGTGTTTTCCACTTCTGATGTCTCCAAGCTCCTAGCTCCAATTCCAACTTCAGGAATCTTCTGATGAGAAATAGCGTTTGATAAAAGTACTAATAATGATAGCAGATAGCATTTCGTCAAACGGATGTTTTACATTCATGCCTTCATTTAACTGTTAGAACAGTCCTGTGAAATAAGGATTATTGATATTCCATTTTACAGAAGGGGAAACTGAGCCACAGAGAGATGAAGCAGTAAGGACTGGAACCCACATTTCTCTCATCCTCTGTTCTACTTTTCCTCATAAACTTCCCCTACAGTCCATTCTAAAGGGAGTCGCCATTTTATTTTCTTCAGCGTGGAGCCGGAAACACCAATATTCTGGGACTGAGCATGCTCACTGTCTGCTTTCTGTCACTTGGTACCAGAATCGGTACCAGAGCCCCAGGTCTCCAGGCTCAGCTTAGTTCTTATCTGGGAATAGGACACCTACATACTTGCATCTGCCAGAGTTGTTAGCTCTTACGTTTTCTCATTTATGCATCTTCTCACCCATGCGACAACATTTGTATTCACTCTGTTCTAGGTGCTAAGGATGTAATAATGAATAATAATGCTAGCAATGGTAGTGGTGATGATGATGATGACGGTGAAGAAGGTGAAGGTCCTAGCGTAAGACCTGAGCTGAAATCAAGAGTCAGAGGCTTAACCGACTGAGCCACCCAGGGGCCCCTAGAAACAACTCTTCTATACAAGCATCCTGTGCCACGTTTGGGGAACTGATGCCTGCCACTTGGTAATTTCACAGCCATGTCAGCCATCAGCATACACAACGGCACACATGCCCCATCACCCACCACCTCACACCAGGCCCTTTCGTGTCTGGGTAACTCAGAAGAAGGGGGGGTCCTAGGTCATGGCAGGGTGGGGATCAGGGAATTTGGTCTTGCTCTCTCCTGCCTCAAGATCTTGTCTTCCTGCTGTCGGTGCATGAGTGTCACTTGGTTGCTGCTAAGGAGAGGTAACCACACATTTTCATTCAGTAGGGGTGGGTTCTTCCTCAGCCTCATCTCTACAAGAACCTCCAAAAGAAAAGAAGCAGGGACAGTGGCCACTTCCTCTGGCCATGTTACCTCGGCTGCCAGACCAAAGGCTCTCAACTACAGTGTAAAGATCTGGAGGTTTTGTTTTTGTTTTTGTTTTTGTTTTTTACCCCCTCTGGGCTCCTTTGTCATAAATTAATTGACCCCGTCTATGTGTTGCTTTATTTCTGGTCTCTCTATTCTATTCCATTGATCTATGTGTCTGTTTTTACTCCAATATCACACTGGTTTTTTTTTAAAGATTTATTTATTTGAGAGAGAGAGAGACATGCAGAGAGAGCATAAGCAGGGGAGCAGCAGAGGGAGAGGGAGAAGCAGACTCCCTGCTGAGCAGGGAGCCCGATGTGGGGCTCGATCCCAGGACCTGGAGATCATGACCTGAGCCGAAGGCAGATGCTTAACCGACTGAGCCACCCAGGCGCCCCTCAATATCATACTGTTGTGATTGCTACCGGTTTGTGTTACAGTTTGACATCAGGGAGCGTGATACCTTCAGCTTTGTTCTTTCTCAAGATTGTGTTGGCTATTTGGCACGTTTTGTGATTCCACACATGTTAGGATTGTGTATTTTACTTCTGTGAAAAATGAAATTGAAATTTTGATGGGGAGTGCACTGAATCTGTAGGTGGTTTTGGGTACTACGGACTTTTTAGACAAAATTAATTCTTCCAATCCATGAGCATGGAATACCTTTCTGTTTATTTGTGTCTTCTTCAATTGTTTTTTTCATCCATGGCTTCTATTTTCCAGTGAGGTCTTTTTTTGCTTCCTTGGTTAAGTTTATTCCAAATATTTTATTCTTTTTGATGCAATTGTAAATGGGATTGTTTTCTTAATTTATTTTTCTGCTCATTCATTATTAGTGTATAGAAATGCAACTGCTTTTGGCATATTGATGTGTATCCCGCAACTGTACTGAATTCCTTTATTAGTTGTAACAGCAAAGTTTCAGGTTCACTACTTCTCAGAAAAGACAAGGTGACAGAGATAAAGGTAGGGAATGATAACTAGCTTGGTCATTCCCTTGTTTCATGAAGGTCCTTGCAAACCCAGACCTTCACTGGGATGGTTCCCTACTTCTCCCACCCCACACCACCACGGATGATCTTTATCCTCTAGATTACTCTCTCTCTTAAAATTTTTCTTTAAAAATATTTCCACATCTCTCCATATGCAGGCATTTTTGAGCTCTGCAAAATGGTGACTGCAACCTGTCCGCAAGACGCTGCTTCCTACAGGATGGAGGGAAAGGGGTTCTACACACAGGTTGCTTCCTGTGCCCCCAACAGACCCTCTTTGAGGCTTTGCCAGCTCAGCCACAGCAATCCCGAAAAGGGGGCTAGGGATGGGATCAAGCCCCATGATTGAGGGTAAAAGCGGGTGCTCCAATTCCACTTTGGTCTCCCCATCCGAGAGATGCGTACCAACGTTCCTTCTAGATCACCTGTGAGGCTGGCACACCCCTCACGGCGAGCATTCATCTTCTTTGGAGTCAGTTCAGTTTATTCCCGTGTGGAGGAAGGACTATTTCCCCAGTTAGCAGGGCTTTGCTGCTGTATACTGGAAATCACTGCTACCCCCACCCCCCACTCTTATTGGGCTACGAAGCATTCCAGTTCTCTCTCTCTGCTCCTACTTGAAGCTGGCTTTTCTTATAGAATTGTAAAGAGGTCTGTCTGTGCACCCCCCCCAAGGAAAAGACCAAATCCTAGAAGATGCTTTAGATTTTAAGTCTCCCTTTGAAAGAGGGCACGGGCTCCTACCACATGCATTTTCTTAATAGATTCTCCCGGCTAAGTTGTGATGGATAGATCATAATCCCTGCTTTGTGCATTTGAGCACAGTTCAGAGAAGTCAAGTCACTTTTCCAAGATCACGCAGCCTGTAAACAAGATTGCAAACCCAGGTAGGCAAGGGCTGTATACGATAAGGTAATACCTGCTGCCACGACACATAACCCCCAGAACCTCAGCGGTTAGATAGAGAAAAAGTTCAATTTCTCACTTGGGTCCAGTATCTCTGATTGGGAGGTTCTCCCGCAATCCGGGGACACGG
The DNA here is from genome assembly GCF_003265705.2 of Callorhinus ursinus. NCBI lineage: Eukaryota > Metazoa > Chordata > Mammalia > Carnivora > Otariidae > Callorhinus > Callorhinus ursinus. The sequence goes on along the minus strand of NW_027397118.1, from coordinate 1,315,348 downwards.
GCACCTTCCCTCCTGTAGCTCTGTCCTTTATAGACCTTGACTCCCAATGTCACCCTGGGGTCCTTTTCTAGTCCTGCCAGCCGGAAAGGAAAAGAGCATGGAGGATCACACTGGAAAGGAACGGTTACAGGAGAGTTCTGTGTACCCATCGCCCCCAGGCCAGACCCACTCCCTTCCGCGCTGGGCAGCCTCAGTCTTCACGCAGCTCTTCAGGTGGCTGCTACTGATTAACGGAAGCTCATCCCGAAGGCGAAACTTTTCCTGCCACCACCTTGATTTGAGTGGCTCAAGAGACACACATTTCTTTGCTACTCTGTTTTGGAAATGGAGGGGAGGCGTGGGGAGGGTACCATGACTGTGTCAGAAAACATTGTGAAAGGCTTTGAAAGAAACAGAAAAAAAAAAAAAAGCAATGCTGTGTGTCCTGTCTAGCCCATCCTTCTGGATTCTCCCCACACTTCATAGTCTCTGAGCTATTTTACATCTCTGAAAATTATACAAAATGAATAATACTTCAAATACTTCCTGTCCGTAGGAATGCGAATGAATTTTGTTTGGTCAGAATGCAGTTGATTCATGACGCATGGGTAGGTTATTTTTTGCATTTATTTCTGAATTCATTTCAGCTTTCTTGATTGCCTGTCCATGTGGTTCTTTGGATGTTCCATTGGATAGCTGTTGCCTCATTAATCAATGCGTTAAATAAAATCTTTAATGCGTGTTCACTTTTTATTTGTGTATGTGTTTACATCTATGTAAATAGATGTGTGTGTATATATGCCCTTTAACAACTACAAGTCCCCAGAGGGAGGAGGCAAACCCTAGGATACATTATAGTCCCCACCTTCCCAGGAGCCGCGCACTCATCATGGAAGAGAGGCAGAGCGAGGATTGTTAGTTCCATTTTGCAGCTGAGAAAATGAGACCCGCAGTGGGGGGACTCTCAGATACCAGGGGTCACAGGACTAGAAACGGTGGGGCTGCGAATTCAAACGCAAACGAGTCTGATCGTTTCGCCCGTGGTTCTCATCCAGCCAGTTTTTTTTTTTTTTTTTAAGATTTTTAAATTTGTACTTATTTGACAGAGAGACAGCAACAGAAGGAACACAAGCAGGGGGAGAGGGAGAAGCAGGCCTCCCGCGCAGCTGGGAGCCTGACGCGGGGCTCGATCCCAGGACGCCGGGATCACGACACGAGCCGAAGAAAGACGCCCAACGACTGAGCCACCCAGGCGCGCCTCGTCCAACCAGTTCTTGAGGCAAATGGGATATTGACAGGGTGGATATTAACACCTCTTTTACTTGGTAAATGACAAAACTGAGGCTCAGGTAAGGTAAATGACTTTGAGACAAATCTGTATCCAGAAACAAACCTGGACCTCTATTTTCTGGGACATCTTTAGGTGATCCAAGTGAGCATACTTTTCTAGCTCAGATGTTCCTTGAACATCTGTTCTAGGTTTTTGTTTTGTTTTGTTTTGTTTTTAAAAAAAGGCAGGGAAGATTACTAGGTGGTTTTCGTTCCTAAAATGCTCTCTGAACCTTTATTCATAGAAGAGTAAGTGAGATGGGAACCTGGGCCAAAGCAGGCAGCATCTGCCTTGTAGGGTTCAGGTCTGGGTCCTGGAAAGGGCCAGGAGCCCCAGAGCCAGCACGGGACACCGCTCTGGGGCCGCGGGAAGGTCATGGTCTGCTGAGGTTCCTGCTCCCAGGCCTCTGCCCAGGGTTCGCTAACGCAGAGCAGAGTCAGAATTGAGAAGTTTCTGGAACAGTGGAAGACTCCCAGGCTTTGGGGTCAGGCAGGCTTGAAATCAGATCCCGCCTCTGCCACTTGCCAAACGTGAGATTTTAAGCAGTAAAGTCTAAAGCATTCACTGAGACTGAAGCATTACATGTCTGACATCTCTCTGGACCTCGTCTTCTTCATCTGTAGGCTGGGGATAATAATCCTAACTTCACAGGGGGACCCCAGTCCAGCCTGCCTTCCACTCAACCCAGCCCTGTGACTGGGGGCTGCTTCTGCCCCGGAGTGGGCTCACATGTCACCTGGGCTTGGGGCCACCGGGGCTGTCAGAGGCCTCGGAGGCACCTTGCTTTCTATGTCTCTTTCCTCTCTCTGACAGTAAAGCTTCTTCACTTCTGCAAGGTGCCCAGCACGTCAAATACTGTCGGCTTCTGCTCACAAAGGGTAAGCAGGTGCTCCCTGAGCCTGAGCTGGGGCCCCTCCTTGATAATGCTGGTCAAGCTGTGGGGCTACCATCTTGTTTATTTCCATGTCCCAAAGAAAAATCCACCCCTCGAGAAGCCCCAGGTCTGCCCGTCTATTCTAGTCTATTCTAGCCGACTTTGCTGGGTGATTGCGTCACCCGCCAAGCCCTTGTTTTTGACTCCTGCGGGCCTGTGGGAGTCCTCTGTAAACTCTACCTCTTGTCAATGGTCCCCGCTCAGGAAAATTGGCTCCTTTGACACCGTTTTAGACAAACCATAATGTGTGTGGAGCTGAAAGAGGTTCTATTTACAAGTCTGCAGGAAATAGCCCTGGGCAGAGGATGGTAATTGTAGGGTGAAGGTTCACCGGGGGCTCAGAGGGGAGAGAGGGCTGCCCTGGGGAGAGGGTGCTGTGATGGGCAAGAGAGGGTGCAGGGGTCACCTCCGTCCGCGGGACCTGCGCGGGCAGGAGAAGGGTGGATGGAGGGTGCGCAGGTCTCTGCGTTCTCCTGCAAGCCTGCTGCCCCCTCAGCACCTTTGTACTTCACACCCTCTCCTGGAATGCTCTCCCCCCAGGTATCTGAATGGCTCACACTCACTACCTTCGAATCCTGGTGCAGCTGTGACCTTTCCTGATCACCATTCCTAGCCCTTGCCCGATCACACACACGCACACACACGCCCTCTCTTTCTTGAACCCCGTTTTATTCTTTTCATGACACCCATCACCTCCAGACATGGTGGTTCATTTACTTGTGTGCTGTCAATTCCTTCTGTATTGTAAGTTCTGCTAGAACGTGGGCTTCTGGATTCCCAGTGCCTGGAACAATTCCTACGTGGAGATGGTGCTCACTCCTGAGGTATTTAAGGAATGGATTAACAAATGAGCAAATGAGTGAATGAATGAATAACTAAATCCAACATCAAGGGCCTCTTAGGTTCTCTCGTCTGATGGGCCCCACCTCGCCAGGTAGCGGGGGCGGCTCCCACGCAGGGGACCTTGACCTTCAAGCTGAATACATCACAGATCCAGTGGTGGAGTTGCCATCCGGTAGAAGCCTGGGGGAGTCACCAGAGAGGTGTTTACAAAGGTGGTCAGAGCCAACGATGTGAGGCCCAGGAAGCTGGGTGGTAGGTCCGTGATCACCTGAGACCAAGGTGTAACTGAGAGTCCTCCTGACCCTGGCCCCCCCGGGCCCACTTGCTTAGGAAATGAGGGAGATCACAGCTGCCTGGGGTCCTCACTCCAGCCATCCTCGAGGAGCTGACCTTGGCTGGCGGGATTTAGGTGTGTGGACAAGGGACAGAGGTGGTGGGGTTACTGGGGTCCTTCTGCAGCAAGGGGAGGGTTGGAGGAGCCTGGGGGTGGTGATGTCATCATGGATTTCTTCCAAACCATATCCTCAGCAGGAGGCCACTCTGACTGGGCTGTCCACTGCTCCACTTATAGCTACTTCTCAACATCCCAGACATCTGTCCTCCACCTACCCGCTACGTGACCTCAGCGGGTCACCGAGCCCCAGTGGGACCTCCTGACTAATGGTGGCCATGACTAACACTAGCCAAAACAAAAGGGCTGTCAGGTGGTTTGGGGCCCTCAGCAGCCTGTCCCCAGGACAGAACAGGACCAGGCTCTCCTCTACCCAGGAAGGGAGGCCAGGCCTGTTGAGAGGGTAGAGGCCAGTCACTTCAGTCTGGCCTCCGTATTTTTAGCATCTTCCCTCCTTCCCTCCCTCCCACAAGCCACTAGCCCACTCCTTGCCCAAATAACAGTCACCAAAATAGCCCTGGCAGTTGACTGAGGGGTACTGAGAGGGTCCCCTCCCTCCTGCTGGTCAGTCAGGCAGGAGCGGAGGCCCCGGGGCTGGGCAAGGCCCAAGCGGAGGCTGTTAATTGTACCTTTGGTCCGAATAAAAAATAGCTCTCCTCAGGGCTGATTGCAGCACTTGTTCTGAGGAACCAGGTGCAGGCCTCTCGCCGGGCTCGCCGAGGACGGACACCTCGGGGTCTGGACACGGCCCTCAGCGACAGAGCAGGACAGCCTCCCCCCTGCCCTGAAGGCGGCAGCAAGGTGTGCCAAGGACCAGAGAGAACGTCTCACTCAGGTCTCCCTGGCACACGGAGGAAAATACACGTGCTTGGCCATCACCTCCTCAGAGACACCTTGGCCACCCACTTTGTGGAAACCGTCCCCCAACCCCTGGCCCCTTACCTGCCTTTATTTTCTTCATAGTGTGGCTGGTAGCCTGTATCTGTTCGCATCTGTACTTCCTGCCTCCTCCCCAAAAGCCCGCCCTCCAAGGCAGGGCACTGGTCTGCTCCGTCCCCTTTGTGTCTTCTCGCATAGACTAATGGCTGGAACTCAATAAAGTCCACATTAGCCAATAACTGGATGAAGAAGGAAGCTACAGCGTACAGCAGATCTGGCCAGGTCCTGACTCCTGTAGTGTGGGACAAGCCAGCAGAAGAGAAAGAAGCAAGAAGCAAGCCCCCCCATGTCAAACTCCCCAAACTGGCCCCCAGGCACCCTCGAGAACAATCCTTCCCGTGAGCCCAGAACCCACCGTCTGTCCTCACGACAGCCATGGGCAGCAGAGATGGTGCCCTTTAGGGACAAGGGCCCGAGCACTCTCGGACTGCTTTATTTATGTAACTCACACAGGTAGCTCTGTGTAAGCCCTAAGTACAAGTGAGACCCCTTATTGTCCCCATTTTCTGAAGGATGAAACTGAGATCCGGAGAAACAAAGCAACTTGGCCCAAATTGCACGACCCCTGGGCATCAGTGCTGGAATTCGAGCCCAGGGTGGGATTTGAATCCAGGTGGCCTGGCCCCAGAAGGCCTTGCCTTTCATTTCTGCACGGACAGCCTGTTGTCTCATGAGGCCCCCGACGTTCGGATAGTCCAAGGCCTTCCCTGGCCAGACTGGACTCTCGTTGTCCTGCGTCTGTTCGTCATACCCTCTGCGGTGCTGGCCCATCTCTTTAACAGTTTTTATGGGATTTCATGCATGTCACCTCATCGGCCCTTCACGGCAACCCCGAGAGTTTGTCTTGCTATCATTCCATTCAGCCCCATGGTTGAGAGGTGGCTGTGGAGGCCCAGAGAGGGTGACTTGCTGAAGGGCGCATGGGTAGAGTCTCCTGACTTGCCCTGCTTTGTCCGGGCACCACCCCGTTGGCCTCCCTTTCTCCCCCTCGGCGCTTCGCCCCACTTCTGGCTAATGCCTGCGAGGTTATTGGTCCCTTGGCTCAGGAGGTAGGGCTGCCAGGGGCCCTTATGGCCACTGGGTGGCTGTGAAACACCTTTTTGACTTTTTATGAGCTTCGTCACCCTGCCACGCGCCGAGTTGCCTTTACAGCACAGCACCATTAATGCAAGTCATCAGGATGAACAAAGAACCCTCTGTGGGGTTGGACGCCAGCCTGTTGTATCAGAGAGTACAGGTGGCAGATACGGATGCCGTGGCAGTGTGGCTTCCGGCCTCCCCTGCTCCCCTGGAAGGCTTCCCCGGAACGCAGGGGCCCCAGGCCCTAGAGCCTTCTCCACGAGCTTCTTTGTGCCCCAGACACCTGGTCTTGCCCACGGGGACATGTGTCCGTGGTCTGGGGTCTGGCTCGGATCACAGGTGATGGGACACAGGGTTTGAAGGTGTGACTGCAGCGGGACCGCTCCCCACCCGGGGCCTCGCACAAATCTCTAAGTTTTCAAAGCCATTTTTCAATGTCAAAGCTGCCTCTCTAGGGTTCCCTGAGGCTTCGGTCTAGTGGCCCATGTGGGCCAGCCTGCCCCAACCCCATCCACAATCTGGATTTTTCTCTACCATTTCATTTTTCATTCATTCATTCTTCATTCATTCCCTGCTCAAATTGACCGGCTCAGTGTCCCCCCTTCCTCCTTAACCAGCATTGCAACGCTTGTCCTCTCTCTCCTTCCTCTATTCTTCTTCCTTATATGAGTAACTCCTTGACATTCCTCAGCATCTTCACGCTGTTTCTCTTGCTAGAATGTCAGCTGTGCGAGGGCCGGAGCCTTGTCCCATCTGCTCCCCTCAGGATCCCCTGAGCTCAGCACAGCACCTGGCACAGAGGAGGAGCTCAGGGAAGATTTGCTGAATGTTCAGTTCAGTTGCCCCGCACAGGTGGAGTCAGGCCGTTCCTCTCTCGGGGTCCGCCTCAGAGACCTGGCTCCTCCGCTGAAATGCGACACGAGCACGTAGACCATGCAGCTCTGGTGTGAACAAAGAAGCCTGAGCAGGAGAGGCTATTTTTCACCTGGGGGCTTCAGACTCTCTTCCAGCTCTTCGGGGAGTCCACAGAGCCTCCTCACAGTCCTTACCCCCCATGCCCACCCAACTGAACGGAACAGGGCCCCCTTCGATGAGCTCTACACATGGAAGGTCTGCCCAAGATTTTGTTTGAGGAAAGAATTCCGCTAGGTAGAAAATAAATTATTCAAAAAAAAAATCCTGCCTTATTTTTAATAGAGCAATAAGGCAACATATAATGCAGGAATTAGCAAACTTTTTCTGCAAGAGGTCTGATGGTAAATATTTTAGGCTCTGGGGGTTATCCCGCCTCTGGAAGTCACTCAGCTCCTATAGCTTGAAAGCAGCCAGAGATAATGTGGAAACTGTGTTTCAGGAAGACTTTTTCTTTATGGACCCTTAAATTTCATGTAATTTTCAGATGCCCTAACCTATTATTCTTTTAAACTTTTTTTTTAGCCATTGAAACATGTAAAAGCTATTTTTAGCTTGCAGGCTGTAAAAAGGCAGGTGGCAGGCAGGGTCGGCCCCGTGAGCCCTAGTTTGCTGACCCCTGGTACGTACGTTACTAGGAAACCTGAGTTCAAATCTCGCCTGATCAGCAACTTGGCAGGCAACCTTGAGCAGTTAGCTATGTTCACCTCTCTGGGGCTCAGTTTCCCTATCGGGAAAAGGAGGGCCTGGGGCAGATGGTCTCCCAAGCTGTATCCCACTTGAATACTTAGTGGGAATTTCAGGGATTTTGCTAGGTAGGTGGAAGGACACAGTTTTGCCAAGAGTAAGGCACCCCGCCCTCTGGGGGCCCGCAAATCCCATCATCTGGGAAGGGAAGAGGGTGTCCACTTGGCTACGCCTGGCTACCTTGGAGGCTGAGTGGGTCTTGGAGTCTTAGGGACCCGACGACCCATGGACAAAGGGTTTTTGGCTGAGACTTCAGAGACCATCATCCCCACCCCTCCTTCCCATCTCCCAGCGGGGGGCCCCTCACCATTCATGCCTGCCCCCCCTTACCCCATGCCTTGCTTAACAAAGACAGAGACAGCAGTTAACACTGTAATGTTGAAAATTGCTTGTTTCAGAACATCCCAGTAAACAAGCCCGTCTTTGTTTTAATCCCAGCCTAGCTTACTGTAGTTAATTATAGGAATTTGTGGCTATTTATGTGAACCGAGGACAGGCAAAAACATTCATTTGTCGGCCGTGTAAGTGCTGGGTGGGAATGGGCTCCAAGTACCGCGGAGACCTAGGTAGCATTTGTCCTGGGGGGCTGTGCAAGGTAGCAGAGGGCCAGGTGTGTAATTATCCGCTCTGCCCCCAAAAAGAGAGAAGACTGCCACAGAAAGTGACACCTAATGACTGTTTTCAGCCCACAGTGGGTAACGGGAAAGGCCCCGTGTTTAAAGCCATTGCCTGAGATGTGGGGCTTGCACCTGCCAGGTGAGCTGAGTTCTTTCTGGGCCCCTTCAGCGGCCTGCCCCACGTTCCTGTCCCCGGCGGGTGCGGGGAGAGGTTCCCAGGGGCTCGAGGGACTGGGAGCGGGGTCACGGAAGCTAGCGGACCCGGGTGCCGCCTTTTCGCTCTCTGGTTCAGCCCCGGAGGAGCCACAGTTAGTGAGGAATGTTAACAAAGAGGAGACAGAGCTGGTAAACAGAGGCCTTCCGACAATTCCCGGCCCAAACAGAGCTGCCCGGGGCCCCCACCCGGACGAGAAAACAAGCCAGGCCTTTGTGCACACTCAATAATTATCACTGGAAATTACCCGAGTCGGGGCTGCCGAGCTGGGCTGGGGCGGCAGGCACGGCGGGGAAGGGACTTCTAAAAATTCTGGGCAACGGGGGGTAGAGGACCTACTGCTCAGGCCAATTGTCCAGGATACTGCCTGCCCGAGAAACCCCCCCCAGGGCTCCAGGCACCCTGCTGCGGACTCCCCGTGGCCCAGACTTCTGCTCTGGGCCGGGCTTTCGGGAGCCCCTGATAGAGAGCCCTAGTTACTGGCTCAGGTCCCGTGCTAATGGTGGGTTCGGGCCCGCTCTCTGCGCTAAACTCTCAGTCCCCTTGGCTCCCACCCCCATGTCTGTGCCCTCACATGCGCCCCCTTCTCTCTGTGTCCTGGCCCCCAATCTCCCACTCACTCCTTTTCCTCTTCTCTCCTCCAGATCCAGATCTTGCTTCCTCCAGGAAGCCTTCCAGGACTCCTCCACCCAATGCTTATCTCTCCTTGCCTGACCTTTCAACAAGTTAGTGATTCACTATCCTGTATCCATCTCCAAGCCAGAGCAGGTATAACTGACCCTCGAACAACAGGGGCGTTAAGGGTGCCGATCCCCGCGCTCGAAAATCCACATATAACTTCTGACTCTTCCAGACTTTTTTCTTTCTTTTGTTTTTTTTTTTAAGATTTTATTTATTTATTTATTTATTTGAGAGAGAGAGAGAGAGAGAGAGCACAAACAGGGGGAGCTGCAGAGGCAGAGGGAGAAGCAGGCTCCCCGCTGAGCAGGGAGCCCAATACAGGGCTCGATCCCAGGACCCCCAGGATCATGACCTGAGCTGAAGGCACACATTTAACTGACTGAGTCCCCCAGGCGCCCCTTGACTCTCCCAGAACTTAACTACTAATAGCCTACTGTCGACCCATAACATAAAGAGTTGATTAACACACATTTTATATGTTACATGTATTCTACACTGTATTCTTACAATAAAGCCAGCTACAGAAAAGCAAATGTTATTAAGAAAGTCATAAGGAAAAGAAAACACATTTACAGCACTGTACTGTACTTATCGAAAAAAATCCACATGCAAGCAGACCCATGTAGTTCAAACCCATGTCGTTCGAGGGTCAACTGTTCACAGTCACACGTGTGCACGTGAGCGCTGTTCTGCGAACGCAGTCACGCACTTCATAACCACTGAGCCTCGACTCTATGCCAGGCACGGCACTAAATATTCTCCGGGCATTTATCATTTTAAAATCTTAACAACAATCTTACGAGTAGACACTAGTACTATCCTCGCTTTACACTTGCGGAAACCGAGGCACACAGAGGTTAAGTACATTGGTTGAGGCCACAGAGCCGCAAAGAGCAGAGACGGAGCCGGTGGTGAGCTGGAGCTGGTGGGTAAGGGCTTGTGAGACCTGGGCAGGCGCATCTTCCCCCAAGTCTGCGTTTAGTCACCCTGGTGCCTTGAGATCGGCCCTGGTGGTAATATTTATGCCACAAGAATCATTAGCAAATGCCACCATAAGGGCTATGAGCCCCCCACCCCCATCTCTGAAAGTCAGTTGTCAGACATTCGAGAGCACACCACGGGACTGGGTTCGTGCTGTTCAACTTCCAAGCCTGTGCTTGCTGCATTATGATCTGGGGCGTCTTTGAATCTCCCCCACAGATCCCCACACCCCAGGGCACTTCTGGGTACATAAGAGGTAGGTTTGCTCATCTGTCCCCGCAGAAGAGCAGGGACTGATTTCCAGGCTGCTGGAAAGGGGAGGGGGACTTGGGCTGGAGGGCTCTGACTTGGGTGGGGACGGAACACCACCCTCTTCCTTGGTGCCGGATGCCCGTTGGTGTACGGAGGTCCCTGTTAGTCCCCTGCGAGTCCAGGACCCTGATCCACCAACAGCTCCATGAGAATGAGTGTCTCCCGGGCTTGACCTTGGCAAAGGCCCCTCACCTCTGTCCAGCTGCCAGGCGCGGCCGAGACCTGCAGACACAGACCAATTAGCGGCTAGCTTCATCTTTGCTTCAAAAAAAGACGAGACAAGAAAAGCTGTGGATAATGTTAGAAAGGGTCAAAGTTAGCCCTTTCCTGAGAGCCCCAGCAGGGCCGGGCCTGGACGGCTGTCTCATGAAGTTATTTTGGTTCCTTGCCTGGTGGCTCAGAGCAATTTGCTGGGCACCCATCGGCCAGAGAGGCCAAGAGGCTCTTGCCTTTGGGAACTGCCATTTCACACCAGGATAATGATGGTTTTTGGGCAAGAGAGATCAATAGGGGATAAAAATAGGTTTCCGTCACATCTGGAGGGCTGCTCCGGGTCCCTCGATGACTCAGAGGCACCCCGTAAGCAGCCGGGGTGGAAACCACTTGACACGCCAGGTCTGGCAAAGCACTGCAGGGAGAGGGGGCCTGTCCCAGCTCCCCAAGGTCCCGTAGCCCCCAGCCCCAAGTGGAGAGGCCACTTAGGATAGTTCCGTGTGGAGGAGGCCCTCATGGTGCCCACATGCTCGCCCAGTTTCCTCGGAAAAGGCCCCTCTTAGCTTTCCACAGAGCAAGAGGAGTGGGAACATGGAACAAGGGAAGCCAGTAAGTGCCCCTCGGGCCAAGTTTGGTGGATGCAAGGAACAAGAAGACACGGGCTCTTTGGCCCTTAAGGAACTCACGGTCCAGGGGGAGGGGATAGCCAGGGAAGCAGGCAAATATTTTACAGAGTTAGCCCTGCAGGGGGCCCTGAAGGCACAGGGCAGGACCCCAAAGTCAGCAAAGCAAACAAAGATAAACAGTAAATGATTACTATTATTTAGGTGCCAGCCAATGGAGATGCATCATCACACTCAGTCCTCATATTGGCCCATTAACTTATTATCCCATTTTACAGACAACTAAACTGAGGCTCCGAGATCCACTGTAACATGCCCAGAGTCACCTATCACTGGAGCCAGTCCCCTATCACTGTCCTCTGCCTCCCAGAGCTGCGGTCTCAACTTTCTGCCTTAGACCAGGGGTTGGCAAACTTCTTCGTAAAGGACCAGATGGTAAATATTTTAAGCTGTGAGGGCCAGACGGTTTCTACGACGACTCATCTCTGCTGTTGTAGCGTGAAGTCAGCATTAGATAATAGACTAATGACTAAGCGTGGCTCTGTTCCAATAAAACTTCATTTACAAAAGTAGATGTCGGGGTGGATTCAGCCCCCTGGCCTATCCCTACTCTAGTGCCCTGAGATATATTTTATTATGAAGCCATCTTGACGGAATTCAACTTCTGGAGCTTGGAAGGCTCTGGTAAGTTCCAGCATTTTCCACAGTATTGAATCTGGACTTTTCACTCTGTGCCTTGCTCTGGAGCAGCATAGTCTAATAAAAATATAAACTATGACATGCATATAACTTCATATTTTCTAGTAATTACATTAGAAAGGAAAAAAAGAAACAGGTAAACTTAATTTTAATAATATATTTGATGTAATCCAATGTATCAAGATTATTATGATTCCAACAGGTAATCAATACAATAAATTACTGGTAAGATTTTTCACATTCTTTTTTCACACTCAGTCTTCAAATTCCGACGTGTACTTTATACTCATAGCACATTTCAATTCCTACTTCCTTGTTTCAAGTGCTCAGCCAGCACATATGGCCAGTGGCTATCTTAGGGGAGAGTGGAGCTTTAAAATAAAGCTAAGGCATTTTTACTGGTATAAGCTGAAGTCCCTGGTATAAGTTGAAAATACAAGAACAACATAAATGAGAAATTTCCGGATGGATCAGTGCATTAGTCAAGTTTCTCCAGAGAAAGAAAACCACTGGGAACCACGCATATGGTTATTCATATATATTTACAGTTGACTCTTGAACAACAGAAGCTTACATGAATATTCTTTTCTGTCCAGTACAGGACTGGAGATGTATTTTCTCTTCCTTAAATTTTCTTAGTAACACGTTCTTTTCTCTAGCTTACTTTATTGTAAGAATACAGTATAGAATACATATAACATGCAAAATATGTGTGCACTGACTCTTTATGTTACTGGTGAGGCTTCTGGTCAACAGCAGGCCATCAGTAGTTAAATTTGCGGGGGGAGGGCTGTCAAAAGTTATATTCGAGTTTTCAATCGCCCAGGAAGTTGGTGCTTCAACTCCCAAGTTGTTCAAGTTGACATGGTATGTCAATTATACCTCAGTAATAAAAAAATTTTTTAAATAAATATACATACATATATAAGGAATGTATCCGCACATCTATAAGGCATTGGCTTATGTGGTTATGGGGGCTGGCAATTCCCAGTATTTGTAGTTAGCAAGCTAGAACCCCAGGACGGCCTATGGTATAGTTCTACTCTCAAAGTTTGTGGGTGGGGACCCACAAACTGATGTTTCAGTTCAAGTTCGGAGGCAGGAAAAAAAAAACCCCAAAACAATAACCAGTCAGGCAGGAGGAGTTGCTCCTTTCTCCAAGGAGTGCCAGCTTTTTTGTTCTATTCAGGCCTTCCATGGATTGGAGGGAGCCCACCCACATTGGGGAGGACAGTCTACCTGACTCAGTCTACCAATTCAAATGTGAATCTCATCCAGAAACACCCTCACAAACACACTCAGAATAATGTTTGACCAAATATCCGGGCACCGCATAACCCGGCCGAGTTGACACGTAAAATTAACCTTCCCAATCTGGGAGGGCTTCCTGGAAGAGGAGTCATTTGAATTGGAATCTGAAAGCACAGTTCACTACAAAGAGAGGTGGGCATTGGGGTTCTGTGCGGAGGGACCAGTGTGTGAAAGGGCCCGGAAGCAACAGAGCATGGAGCTGTTATAGAACAGCAAGTTCAAATGGTTGTGCCCTGGACAGCAGGGTTGCAGTAGACAGGGCATGGCTCTGGGGGTGGTCAGCCACAGAGGGGTCTAGGGTAGATGTTGCAGGCTCCCAAAGTCTTGGGAAGAACTTTGAACTTGATTCTGAAGACAAAGGGAAGTCACGAAGGATGGGAGCCCCTTGATAATCTCCATCAGATACCCCAAGGCCTCTCCAGATACAGGCACAATCTAAGTAACAGCTGCAGCTGCAGCTTCGAGACAAACCCTCAAACCCTCAGTGTGTGGCTCCCAGACCAGTAGCACCAGCCCGAGAGCTTGCTGGAAATGCAGCAACTTGGGCCCCAGCCCAGACTTGCTGAATCGGAATCTGCATTTTAACAAGATGTCCAGTGCACACGCGTGGATTTGAGACCAGTGACCTAAGTGACTTCGGTTTTGGTAGGACGGGACCTTCCTGAACTCACTGCACTAAATGCACCACCTTCTCAGTCCTGCTTCCTGCCAGCAACACCCAGCCCCCCTTACATCTCCCTGCACCTCCCCGCTTCCTCGGTCCTTCTGCCCAGAGGGCTCAGAAAACTCTTCCTGCTCCTACCATAAAGGAGGCAAATTAAAGAGATGCCCCGGACCCCATTTCCCGTTCCTTTGGTATTTTAAATATTCCCTGTTTGGATTTCCTAGAGCTGTTTCAGATGTCTGCTTTTCTCTCCCAGGGCAAACACGGTAATGGCTGGCGCTGCTGGGGCTGCAGTGTTTTGCAGTAAATGCTAAGCAAGTGGAGACGAGGAGGCCACTCACTTGACTTCCAAAGCCCCCACCGTGGGCCGGCCTGCTGGGCACAGGGGTGTGGGTGAGGGAGGAGGCACGTTACTTTGGGGGAATGGATTCTCATCACGGAGGGAAGCCTTTGATTGGTTTCCGTCCTTGGCAAGTTCCCAGGCTGCCCGACCGGCATTTGTCATCCTGTTCATTTCATTCCTATCTGAGGCGGGCTGTTAAGATGACTTCTTTCCACACTGCTTCTGGGCAGGAGAGAGAGCCCGCCTTTGCAGCAGAATGTGGGGGACATCGTCAGGTTCTGGCTCTGAGACCAAAGAGGGGTTCTGAGCACGGTCCAAGCAGCTCTCTAGCACTGGCTGAAGATGCTCATGCTTGATGGCTGAGGCCTTTTTGGGGGTCCCCACTAGATAGCCCCATGGTCTGCTTACAGCAGAGGGGGGTCATGAGAAGACATTTAAAATCTTATGATGATGATGAGTGGAGAGCAATTTCGCTCGCAGGTTTTCTGACTCCTGAAGCGTTTGGGGGAATTGTATAAAAAGTAACTCCCGTTGAACATGGTAATTACCATTGATTGGCTTTTATTTCACTGACATCAAAATTATTTTTAAGAATAGTTTTTCATCTTCAGATTTATCCTCCCTTGGGATAATATTCTGGGCATAAAGAAAGAAATGGCTCTTGTGATACTCGGCAGACACCTGTCCTGCCCGAGCCAGGGATGTAAGTTTGAGCTGCACACAAAGAACAAGTCATGTAATTTTAACAGCAATTGTAATAATAATGATAATGATAATAATGCGCATTTATTGAGCACCTAGGCTGTGGCCCCATGCTAAGCACTTCATGTGTTAATGCACAGAGCAGGTTGACCTTTTCCCGTACCCATTTTACAGATGAGAAAAAAGAGGCAGTGGCCATGCAGCCTGGCCATGACAAATCCAGGATTTAAATGCAGTCTGATTCTGATGCTTCTGCTCTTTATCCCCGTGCGGTTCTGCCTCTTGGTGATTTGTACAGTCTTATTTGAACCTTGCAACCACCTTAAAAAAGAAATTGTCATGACCTGTGTTTTACAGATGGAATAACGGAGTTTCCAAGAGGTTGTAAGAGCTTGGGAAGGGCAGGATGAAGACATTAACCCAGATCTTCTGGCATCACATCTTCTGCTCTTTTCATTTTCTCGGAGGTGACAAACCCCGGGCCAGGCAGGAAATGCAAACCAGCAAAGCAGGCTGCAGGGGAACTTGGGTGACTTGGAGGGAGTGCATCATCTGGGGTAGGGGGCACATACCATCTGGGGGGTGGGGGGTGGGGGGGACAGCCGTCACACGGCT
This sequence comes from Callorhinus ursinus, assembly GCF_003265705.2. Taxonomy (NCBI): domain Eukaryota; kingdom Metazoa; phylum Chordata; class Mammalia; order Carnivora; family Otariidae; genus Callorhinus; species Callorhinus ursinus. The sequence goes on along the minus strand of NW_027397118.1, from coordinate 1,300,218 downwards.
CCAGGAACTCTGCAAGGCTGGTGCTGGGCTTCTGGCTGCCCCATCCTCTGATTTTCTTCGAGAAACTCAGAAAGCTCTAGAAGCTCAGTTTTGTTTTGTTTTTAAAGATTTATTTATTTATTTTTGAGGTTGCAGGGAGGGGCGGGGGAGAGGGAAAGAGCAGCCTACGTGCTGAGCACAGAGCCTGACACGGGGCTCGATCTCACGACCCTGAGATCATGACCTGAGCTGAAACCAAGAGTCAGATGCTCACCTGACTGCACCACCCAGGTGCCCCCGGAAGCCCAGATTTTTTATGCAAAATTCCCCTACTTGGAAATGTGGACAACTAATGACAGTCTTCTAAAAAAAACGTTTCTGTTTCCAACAACTCAGTCTGTGGATTGAAGGAAGCCCACAGGCAGCCTTGAATGACCGGTGCTCATGGGACAACTGAAATGACCACTGAAATGGTTAGAAAACCGCCTTCTTCCCGTGCTCCGAATAAAGCTAGACCCTCACAACTCGGGCTGGAATGGAAGCTTCCGGACTCAAGTGCCCTCCATTAAAGTTTTTTCTCCAAGGCCGTTGTTAACTCTTGGCAATCAAGGCCCCCCTCTGCCATTCTAGCCCACGTGGCATGGGGTGTTAAAATATTAAAATATATCCAACCAGGTGGCATACAGTTGCTATCTCAAGGTCCTGAGTAACTTCCCTCCCTCCAGGCTTCTTAAGGATCCCTGATTTCTCACAATTCAAGCAAATCGAGTAGAACCTCTGACCCAGCCTGGGCCACCCAGAATGTGCTCCCGAAAGCCTGCTAGGGCTTGCATGAAGGAATTACTAAATATTTGGAATATCACCCCTGCTCTGTTACTCAAGGACCACTTCCCTCAGCTGGCTCCTCCCTGACGTTTGGGGTCAGTCTTTTTCCGGTCTTCCTGACACACTTGCTCCCCGCGCCGGCCTCTTCGAACCTCTTCCACACAAACTGGGTCAGGGCAAAGGCCCACATCGTCTGTCCCAGCCTGTTTCCCCCACCTCCTAACCACGGGAGAGGTAGGCAGTGGGATTTTCATCCTGCAGAGAGAACGCTCTCCAAGGCCTCCATGCATTTGATGAGCTCTTTCCCTGGGCAGAAAGCCGGGGACCCCTAAGGCAAAGTGCTCATTTTCAGGAAAATGGCAGGTGTGTGGGGACATGGGAACTGGTTCCTTCAAATCCACAGAGCATAGGGGGTGGGGTGGAGCTCCTTACCGGGAGAAATCATACTTCCATGCAACCAGGGAGAGATAGAAAGAGCTTCAACTCTATCTCATTAAGCCGGGGTTGTTCATTTCTATTACTTTCCCTTTTGTGCATCTGAAATATTTTGTCCTCGTTTGGACAAATTGGAAAAAATGACGTAGATGGGGCCATCTCTGCAGGCACCTTCATCCCCTGAGGGAGAGACGCTGACGCTCGCCCTCCAGGGAACAGGGTTCAGGAAAATCTGTTTTGAAGCTACTTGTGTCCTGGTGTGACACACACCAAGGGAGACTGGGGAGGGAAGGCAGTCGTGGTAGGAGCCTGCTGTCTGTCATCTAGCGAGGGCACCCCCTTCGAATCATAGAATTCAACGAAACTGCGCTTTCATTCTGTCTGATATTTCTTGTCCATTTCCTCCCGCTAGAGTGTGGAATTCTGGTGGACAGGGATGGGTGTCGGTCTTCTTTGTGCTGCATCTCAAGTGCTCAGAACAGAGCCCAGCACATAGTAGGTGCTCAAATATTTAAGAAAATGAATGATGACATACAGCCCTAGAGCTACAAGGGGTTATCTCAATTAACCGCCTCTTTGTGTCGTAGGGGAAATCGAGGCCTGGGGAGTGGAGGGGATTAGTCTCACAGCCAGCAGGAGACGGAGCCTAGACCTGTAGGGTCTGCTCCTGATGGCATATCAGGAAGGCGCTCATTACTGCCCCACTTCGCTTCATCTGTCTACCCCACACACTCAAGTGTTTGTTGTGATGTTGGCCATCCCACTGGCATTTTCCAGCTTTTTCATCTCTTCTAGTTATGTCCTCCCAAAAGAGAGCACAACGGGCTCTTCCAAGCGGCTGGTGATGTTCCGAGTCTAGACCTGGAAGCTAGTTGCAAGGGATGTTCACTTTGTGAGAATTCTTTGAACTGTGCCTTTCCGATCTGTTCACATTTCTGTTTATATAGTACACTTCGGTATAAACATCACCCGCATAAGACTAGCACACGCGTGCATGCATGCACAAGTGCACACACACATACAGCCGTAGATGGGCATCTGAGCTGTTTGAGAAATAGGATTGGTAGCGATAATATTATTAGTTAACCCTTATTGAAATTGGCTATGTACCAGGCACTTTTCTGAGTTCTTCAACATCAATTAACTCATTTAATCTGTATGACAACTACAAAGCAGGACTCTGTAAAAAAAAAAAAAAAAAAAATCATTTTGTAGAAAAGGAACTCAAGTACCAGAAGGTAAATGAGTTTCCCGAGGTCACAAACGAGGACGCGCAGAGCCAGAGTTGACCCAGGCTGGCTGACCCCGGAGCCTGCTTGTTCCCTTCAGGCTGCAGTGATGTGTGGTACTTACCCAAGGTCTAAAGAAAGTGAAACCATGGATATTTCAGATCCATTATCAACGATCAAGGGTGGCTTTCTGGAAGAGGGGAGACTTCAGCCAGATCCTAAGGTAAGTGATGAGCTGAAGAAAGGAAAGAAGGGACCCAGCTCTTCTGGCTCAGATTTGACAAGTTATCACTTAGGCAGTGTGCGGGCACTTCCCTATAGGTTTTTTTAATTGTATGTGCACAGCTCTGTGAAGTGGGAAGTGTTCATACCCATTTCACAGATGGGGAAACTGAGGCACGCACTGAGCGTTGACATGCCTTGCCCAGGTTTACCTGTCAGGCAAGCCGCGGAGCTGAATCTGTGTCTGTCTGTGTGTGTGTGCGTGTGTGTGTTCTGGTACCCAGGCAAGCCCCTGGCCCAAACCCATGCTTCCTGAGGCCGGGAAGGAGCTCCTTCTCCCAGGAGCCCCTGTCATCCTCAGCTGCCAGGACTGCCCGCCCCTTGGCCTTGACTTGCCCACCCCGGGTTCCTGGGGGAATAAAAACCCTTGACTGTGTTTCTTTAAACTGATCGTCAATTTCCCCTTTATGAAAATTAACACTAGATAGGAAATGCCTTGAAAAATACATCAAGGGCAGGCAAATAGCTTTTTGAGATCAATCCCAGGCACCCATAGGTTTGGGCAGACTTCATCTGATTCCCTCTCCAAACTGGGGCTGGGGAGCCAAAGAATATAGCGTCCTTCTCTGAGTAATCACATCCCCTGTGGCGGCCCCAGGAAGCCACGTGGAGGGGTCTTCTCCCTCCGACTCCCCTTCCCTCCCACTCCACTCTCCTCAAGGTATTTCGACTTAATTTTGTTTAGAAATTTGAAGAGCAAGTGCAAGTGCGGCATGATTATAGACTTTATTTAAAGGTTTGATTTAGGTTTCTCTCTGTTCTTATATCAAAGATAAAGTGGAAGTGGTGGTATCATGTTCAGGTAATGAGATTTTATATTAAAAAGAATAAATTAAGCTCATAAAACCGTAGGTGGAAGGGCCAGGTGGGGCTGACGTTCACAGAGGAAGCCCATGCATTTATGTAACGAGTATCCACCATGATTGGGAGTCCAGATCTGGGCCAGGGCTTTTAAGTCAAGAGACTTAAAAGTCTCTTGAGAGACTTTTCCTGCTTCATTTTTTTTTTTTTTTTTTTTGGAAATTGCCCCCAGAGCTCCTCAGGGATGAGATTCCAGGGGTCCAGGATCCAGAGACCACCACTTATTGGCTGTGTGACCGGGGGCCGGTGGCTTACCGTCTCTGATCCCCTCCCTTTCCTTTCCTCTAACACTGGAGCCCCATTGTGTGAGAAGGAGCGTGTAAAGTGTACATTGTCAGCACTCAGAGACGGTCAACCAACGTAACTTTTTAAGGGTCAGTTTCCTTATCTGGATGTTGCTAAGCATCCGGTCGCACTATCAGAGCTAGTAAATGAAATAAGAAAATAAAGATCTTAGTACCCCCCAAAAAAGGTAACTATTATGTTTGTAATTAATTACTGCTCAGACACTGAATGCGGCAAGGTGCGGGGAAGAATCTCCCAATGTTCGTCAAGCAGGGCTGAATCCCCTGCCAGAGGCTGGTTGAAAACCGTCAGAAATTCCAAACCTTCCTTCTGCCCTCTCCCCACTCCCCCGCCCCCCTTCTTCCCTGTGAGCAATAAAACAAAATACAAAGAACAGGAATCAAATAAAGACTCTGAAACCGAGCCGTCTGTGGTCATTTTAAAACAGATCCTTTTTGAAAAGCCGGGTGACATTTTCCTTTAACGCCTGATTTTTTTTTAATGCCGGCTGCATTTTTTAAGCACCCGGCCGGCTTGTAAGTAGCCGCGGCAGTACAGGGCCTGCGCCGAGTGCACCATTTGATCATTAATTTATCACAGTTCTAGCAGTTTGTCTGACAGGTGATAGCACTTTCATCTAATGAGCCCGCAGCCAGGGCGGGGGGGGGGGCAAGGGAGCCCAGGCTGGCGAGCCTGCAGGGCCAGTGCCACACACCTGTTCTCTACCCGCCTGGGTTCATTCCAGGGACCACCGAAGGCCCAGAAAATGGCCGTCTACTAAGGCTGGGGTCCTGCCAAGTGGATAAGGCTTGGGAGGCCCCCCGTGGTGCGCCAAGGGCAAGAGGAAACTGTGGGTGGAACCCTACTTGGGGCCAGCCCAGAGTCCCTGTATCGGTCAGGATGAGCTTGGGTATGCTGCTGTAACAAGTACCTCCTCAGTCTTTCATCTCAGAGGCTTCCCACAACACAGTTGATTTTTCAAAAGATTTTATTTATTTATTTTGAGAGAGAGAGAGAGTGCACAAGTGAGGGGGGAGAGGCAGAGTGAGAGGGAGAACCAGGCTCCCCACTGAGCAGGGAGCCAGACTCGGGGCTCCATCCCAGGACCCCGGGGTCGTGACCCAAGCCGAAAGCAGACGCCCAACCGACTGAGCCCCCCAGGCGCCCCAACACAGCTGATTTTTCACTTGTGTGACACATCCACTGTGGGATTGGGGGAAGGTCTGTTCAACATAGCCGCCCTGGGGGCCAACCCATGGAGTGTGATTCCGCCATGTGTCCTTAAACAAAGAAACCCAATATTTGCCAACAGCCCTGTTGACTAGCATGGTCGTAAATTCTGCTCATAAAAAGAGCTCTGCCTCCTGCGGTGGATCCTGGATCCCTGGATCAATCCACTTTTCTCCATGCTCTGCCACCACCTCCACACAGACTGCTGTCATCTCTCACCTCCACTACCTGTGTCCCTCCCAGTGCCATCCTGAGCCCGTTCTGGGCCCTGGGCCGCAGTGGTTCTGTGCTTTGGAGTCTAAGTTTGTAAGTCTAAGTCCCCCTTCTAGTGCCTGGAACCAGCTGGGGCCAGCGGTGCCACTGGGTACCCTGAGTCCTGACAGGGACTCGTTTAGGCATGGTTCCCATCTCCCTCTTCCTCTGTGGTCCCAGTCAGAAACCTGTCCCTGAAGATTGCAACATTGGGTAGACCAGCTGTCCCAGGGAGCTCCAGGACTCCTACCTATGGGGTCATCCTGGGCCCCAAGGCCTGGCTGTAGTTCCAGGAGGGCAGTCTGGCAAGCAGATCACTTGCAATGGTCAGTGAAGTGTTTCTTTCATGGGATCCTGTGAGTTCTGGCCACCTGAATGGGGCTGACTCATTGATTTTGGATGTCTCAAATTATTTATGTCGACAGAGGCCCTGAAAAAATACTTGCCTAGGGCCCCACATACCCTAGGATCCCTGGGCATACCCTGTTTGCCCCTTCTACCCTTGTTCTATTTAGATCCACCCTCCATCTGGCAGCAGAGAAGACTTAAAAAATCCCCCTGTGAATTTCTAACACATTGAGTAGACTTCTTATGATGGTCGATGAGGCCCTATGCCCCTGGTTCTTGCCTCATTGCTCTGTAGAATCACTTGGAGAGCTTTTGAAACAAAGAGATCTGGGCCCCACTCTAGACCAATTCCATCAGAATCTCTAGGGATGGGACCAAGGGCATGGTATGGTTTGAAGAGCTTCCCAGGTGATTCTAACGCTCAGCTCAGAGTGAGAACCTCCAGCCTCCATGAACTGGCTTCTCATCTCCACCTCATATTCCTCTCCTCCTCATCTTATGCTTTGCCATTCTTCTTGCCCCTCTCCTCCTAAATGCCAAGTCCTCCCTCCTATCCCCAGGACATTTGCACTTGCTGTTCCTGCTACCTGGAATATCGTCTCGCCTCAAATGTTGCCAAGGCTTCTGTTTTCTTGCCATTCTGCTCTCTGCTCGAATGCTACTTTTGCAAAGATGCTTTCTTGACCTTCCAAGGTAGCGTCACCCCTCTCTGCCCCCAACCCTATCATTTTCAGGGCTGTACTTATTATCTCATCTTTTCTTGTTTATTTACTTGGTGTTGTTTATTATATACTGTGTGTTTTCCTTCACTAAAATATACTTTACGAGGGCAGCTACTTTGTTAGCTTTGTTCAGCCCATATCCCCACCATTCGTAACACCTGGCATCTTGCTCAGTAAGTAGTCATTGAGTGAATCAATGTAAAGACCAATATTTATAGAGCAGTTTTTGAGGTTTGGTATCTTTGTCAATTTGTTTCCGAATTTAATTCCGGGGAAAAGGTGGTCTCTCTTGAACAACTGGTAGGAGTGGATTTTCTTTGAACAGGTAATTATCTGGATTGAGTAACTCTGGAATAATAAATTTAGCCCTGAGCTTCCTGGGATCCAAGGCAAAAAGGGTCAGATTAACCACAGAAACTATGTCGGTCCATGCGGCTGGCATATTTGCCTCTTCTTCCTCCTTCCTCGTGGTCTTTGATTTTCCACATCTATTTTCACAGCATCTGATTACAAGCTGTCTCAAATCCTTTTTGGAAGCAGGCGGGGTATAAATAGCTAGGAACACAAACAAGTGATTTATGTGTGTAATGCCTACTTTACAGACGTGCAATACAAGTCCCGGGCAGGTGGGGCGGCTTGTCTGAGGGCACGCAGCCTGGGCGAGAACCCACATCCCTTGAATTCCGGGCCCGTTCACCCTCCTCCGCCCGACACCAGAGGGACCATGCCCTATGCCTTGTTTTGGAGGGACCATGCCCTATGCCTTGTTTTGGCTTCCTCAAAGTCTTAATGTGCTATTGGTGACCTCACATTATTGGTACCTCTTCACCTAAATTGAACCCCAGAGAGATGAAGTCCCGGCCCAGGGCGGGCTCGAAAGTTAGGGACAGAGCCAGGTCCCTGCAGGGAGTAGCTGGGGGCCTCTCCGTGTTGATCTCTACCCCAGCAAGGGGCTTGATTGCCTCCTGATAATGCATGGTGCTCAGGGAGGGAAACCAGCTGCGACATTTGCCTAGCTGGAAGGGTGGGGGGGGGCGGGGACATTCTCTAATTCTCTGCTCGGTGGCCGTAACTGCCTTCCATGGAAATTGTCACCGGGGAGGGAAACGCCAAGAAGATGTGGGAAGTAGCAACAATCCCAGGGCTGGATCAGGTACTGATCTGACAGATAGACGTCCTACGGCACCGGCCCTTTAATCGCAAGCATCATTATGAGCTGAAAACATCCTTCAGCTCCTCCAATCCAGAAAAGCAAGAGGGGACAACACAACCAGAAGGCAGAGGAATCAGAAGCCGGGACAGGGTTTTGTCAATCACATAAAAATGACACCCACCCATAATGGAACACCAGCCATGTGCCAGGCGTTGGCCTAGACACATCAGATGTGTTTTCTTGTTCATTTTCCCTTCTTGGAAGGCACTGTTGTTGCTCTCTTAGACAACAGAACACTGAGGCTCAGAGAACTCGAAGTGACTCGCTGGAGGCTACACTGCTGTAAGAAAGACTTACCCTGTGCTTCCTGAGTGCCAGGGAATGTTCTAGTGTTTTTCATGTATCAACTCACTTCCTCTGGGCCAGGCTCCCGTGGGGTAGGGTGTGACAGATCCCGAGGTGTGGAGGGTGAAGTGACCTGCCCAAAGTCATACACCGTCGGTATGGGGATTTGAACCCAGACCCTGGGAGGCCAGAGTGTGCTCTCCTAAGCTCTGTGCCGCAGAGAACCTTCACAAAGGGCCTCAGGGTTCAAGGCCCGCCATCCCAGCCCCCGTGCCCCTCCCACTCTGCTCCACGGCCTCCTCTGAGGCCCTCCCCGAGAGTGCCTTCGTCTGGCTGGAGGCTGATTTCCGGCCCATACGGTCGGTGGCTGAAGTGACGGGGAAATGCAATTCTGCGTGCGCCCCCCCTGCCGGGGCCCTCGGAGGGCCCTGCTGTCCGTTGTCCAACACCTGCCCCAGGCTGCGGGACCGTGGGCCGGTGGGGGCCCGGCTCGGAGCAGCCGGCTCTGGCCCTTCAGTGGCCGTAGGGCTCCGCGGCAAGGAGTGGATGCTCCCACTGTCTGCACAGCAGAGGCCGAGCTGGGCCTCGCTGCAAATCCGGGGCCTCGCGGAGCTACACCTTCAGTCATTCATTGGATCAGCTCTCTGATCCCTTAATGCTGCAATACGGGCACTCCTCCTCTCTCTTTGGCCTGTGTGCTGAAGGCCGTGTTGGGACGGGGAACACGAATCCGTGGGAATCAGGGGACCCGCCCCCCTTCCCTGCCCAGGCCAGCCATCCACGGGAAGAAAGACGCCTCCATACCTCTCTGCACCCCACCTTTGAGACAGCCCCACTCCGGGGCTGGATTTGACTTTGTTATGGGTAAGGAAATGGACCCCCTTCTTTCAAATGCCCTAGAAAAGCAGGGCGGCTTCATCTCGGATCCCATATGGAGCCATAGGGGCTGTGCCTAAGACCTACTTTCTTGAGCAATGAAGAATAATTCATAATCATTTATAATGAGCGCACACAGCAGCAGCAATATGCACGTAAAAAAAAAAAACCCTGGAAAGCGGGTTTTGTTCTGAAGGCCAAATCTGCCCCGTGCAGTCTTGTGCACAGGCTTGGCTCTACCAGCCCGCTGCCCATCGCAGCCCAGAGGAGACTTGCGCGGAGTACTCCCAGGACCAATCCATTCCTCTTTCAGTCCTTCTTCCCGCGAACATTCTTTACCTTGTGCTCCCAGGTTGGCTTCGGTTCAAATGTATATGGTTTTATGGTCACCTGACCATCATTGTCTAAATAACAGCAGTGGTCACAGCAACACGTGATGCACGACGCTCTGGCCAGGGGTTCTCCACGGGGGGGCAATCCTGTACCGCCAGCCCCAGGGGAATTTTGCAATGTCTTGGAGACATTTTTGGTTGTCACGCGGGGAGGAACGTGCTACCGGAATCTAGCCCGAGAGGCCAGGGTGTATAATGCAGAGGGCCCACCCTCAACAAAGAATTATCTGGCCCCAAATGTCAATAGTGCCAAGGTGGAGAAACGTTAGCTACAATGGTCTTGACAGGGTTAATCATGCCTTATTTGGTTGCTGGTTGTTAAATAAAACTTGTTACTTTTATTAGAGTCTTGGGCTCATCAAGAGGTTTGTAAACTCACCCTATTGTGTTTTGAATTCTACTGGAAACTTCTCCAGAGTCTTGATATCCTGACATCACCAATCAATGTTGCCTAAAGCAACGAGTGATTACTTGTGTAGCTGGTTGAGCAAGCGTAGATCTTAACCACTGTTTGCTAATTGTCCTTCCTGGCTCTGACACCAGCTGCTCCAAGGGGCTTTGGGCTAAAAACCGAATCTCCTGAGTTGTGTCTGAACTGAGATAATCCACAGGAGAGGTGGATTTTTAAGCTGTTGCATGTGATTGTGTTTTTATGCTGATTAGCTCAACTTACGATGTTGGCACGAATTTCTCAAAAAATTAAAACTAGCTTTACTGTATGACCCAGCAATTCCCCTGCTGGGTGTATGTCCAAGAGAATTGACACCAGGGACTCAAAAAGATACACGTGCACGCATCTTCATAGCAGCATGTATTCACAGTAGCCGAAAGGTGGAAACAGTGCAAGTATCCATCAATGGGTGAATGGATCAACAAATGTGATATATACATACCTGGAACATTATTCATCCTTACAAAGGAGGGAATTCTGACCCCTGCTACAACACGGATGAACCTTGAGGACGTTGTGCTAAGCACAATAAGCCAGTTACAAAAAGACAAATACTGTCTGACTCCACTTATATGAGATATCTAGAATAGCAAATTCGTAGAATGCATACAATGGTGATTTCCAGGGGTCCTGGGGAGAGGGGAGGGGACAGTTGTTTAAAGTGTATGAACAAGTTTGGAGATCTTGGTGCACAGCGACGCTCATATAATGAACCACATACATGTAAAAATGGTTACAATGGTCAATTTTATGTTCTGTGTATTTTACCCAAATTAAAGAGAAAAAAGATGCTGGCAGGTAGGAGCCAGGTACAGACAAGCAAGGACCCAGCTGATTAGCAGAGGAGCCTAGGTAGGAGTGGAGCTCCTGGGGGGATGGTTCTGGGTGGCCCATGGGTCAGACTGTCATAGAGGTGTCTAGGTAGACCAACTTGTCCCAAGACTGTGTCGGCAATGTGCAAAGCCAGGGGGAAAGTGGCCTGGCTTGAGCTGGGGAGGAGGAGCAGGGGAAATGGGAAGAGAAATTGAACAACCCCCCAAGAGCTCCCTTGGCCACCCTCCCAGCCACCCCAGTGCAGGGGGGGCTTTCCCCCTAGAAATTTCTCGCTAGGGCAAGGACACTACTAATCTTGTTCAGCATTCTGTCCCTAGAGCCTGAAATGGTATTTCAAATGTAGTAGTTGCTCAATAAGTATTTGTGCAAGGGATGAATGAATCCTCATTATTGCAACCGAAGTTATTTTCCTAAGTGATCTTGGAGAGGGTCAGCCTCCCGATCCACAGCTTTCCATGGCTCCTGGACAGGATGAAGTCTAGATGCCTCTGGGCGGGGCGCTAGGCTCTTAGCATTCTGAGCTGTTAGGTAGCAGCTTCATTCCATCTCATAGCCCCCCCAGACTTCACCTATTCCCAAAAATGCCCTGGGCTTTCTCACTCACGTGACTCTTTTTCCCCCCAGAAAATGTTCAGCTTTTATAAAATGCTGAAAGTCTTTGCTTCCTTCCAGACATGGCAGATGCCAGAGGAGGAGTGGCATTCATGGGGGAAAAAGACGCGTCCCCCCCAAATCCTGCTTTACACCATTCAACTCAACACCCCCTAATGTAATGGTGGGAGGTAGGGGGCAGGGAGGGCGTGCTGGCTTCTCAGCCTGAGGACAGGCTGCAAGTGTCTAACCCTTGATGGGACCGATGGGATGGATTAGGGGATGGGAAGGAGCCAGCGGAGGGGCTGGGTGGGAACTGAGACCACAGGAGCCTTCCCAGGACTGACCAGCACCTTGGTGCACAGGCTCTGAGATGTGCCTCATGGAGGGGACAGTGGATGACACCCGGGCTGACTAAGGCCTGTGGGGCAGGGCCCCGCTTCATCTAGTTGGGAGCCCCCAGCACGAGGCTGGGGCCTGGGAGCCTCAGTAAAAGCACACTGCTCACGAGGGCACTGGGGCTCATCGGTCAAGGGCAGGCTCTGGAGTGAAATCAGACCCAGCTTCAAATCTAGGCCTCTCCATCCTCCGTGATCTTGAATAGGTTCCTCAACTTGTCTATGCCTCAGTTTCCCCATCTGCAAAGTGGGAATGACAAGTGTGCCCATTGGGTTGAGGTGAGGTGAGCACACGAGCAGGCAGTGCAGAGGGAGGTACATAGCACAAGTGTCTAGTGATATAAAGGCGCCTATTTTGCAGATATGAAAACTGAGGCTCAGGAAGGCTTGAACTTGCCTCCAGCCAGTGAATGGCAGAGTTAGGCTAGGCCCCCAGATCTGATTCAAACTGGTGTCTGTGTCAAGAGTGACAGGGGAGAGGAGAGGCCTGAGGAAGAGGAGGAGAAGTGGGCTCCCAGCTCTTGCTTCCCTACTCTGTCCTCTCCAGCATGTGGGGCTGGCCCTCTGAGGCCAGGAGGAGGCTGCGGGGTGGAGAGGCTGCAGGGGGCAGGGGCTGGGGTTCCTGCTGGTAGCCAGGGTGTTCAGAGGTCAGGCTGGGAGGGTCTTTTGTGCCCCAGAGCCTCCTTTCCAGACTCCAAGAGGGCACTTGATCCCAGCGACGGAGAGTGGCTGGGACAGCCATCACCTTGCATGATCTCAGAGCTTGCGATGGCATCCAGTTAAAACCCAGACAGCACTCACCCCATCTTGGCCTTGAATCTGGGAGCCTGCAGGCCTCCTGGGCCTCAGAGTTGTGCCTGGATGGGCACAGTCACCCCTGGTCAGCCCTGGTACTGCAGACAGAAGGACCACTGGCATGGACCAGGGGCTCGTTGGTCATATGGACATTCTATAGAAGAGGCATCAAGGGGCCGCCCGGCCTGGTGACACCCATCTCCTATTCTTTGCCCCGTTGGCTGGGCCAGCTCCCAAAAAGCAAGGATCACGCCTAGGCCTTTTAGACTCCCCCACTGCCTCCGGGCCGCAGAAGGAGGGGAAGGGGGCCCCCCAGTTCAAGGAGGACGGGGCTGACAATTCCTTTGACTACTTGAAGAGCGTGTCTCGCCCATCCCTACGTCTTGTCGTCCTAGAGATGAGCTTTGCAGGCAGGCAGTCTGGCAGCGTTTGTGGGGAGCGGGAGCGTCCTGAGGGCAGAGAAGAGGATAGTCTGTGTGCATGAGGCCAGGGGACAGGGCGGGGTGAGGCTTCCAGGGTGGCCCCCGGGGAAGCCGAGCCACCGCACACCCTGCATGGTAGCTGTCCGTTAGCCGGGGCTGTGTGCTGGGCCTAGCATGTGCTTTCACCTGCACTGGCCCCGGACCTCCTACGGGGCCCTGGGAGAATCACCCCCATTTCATAGATGAGAAAGCTGAGGCCCGGACAGGAAAAGTGATTTCTCAAAGGCCGCATGGGGAGCTGGTAGTGAGGTGGCTTCTGGACCATGAGCTGGGCAGGCGCCCAGGTCCAGAGATGTCCCCGGGTCGCTGTCCCGGCCTGTTGGCTTTTTCACATATGGGAGGTGCTCCTTTCCCCGAGCCCCTTTGCCCTCGGCTACCTTGGGCTCCAAAGTCATGGTTAGTGCTCATGATCTCTGACCTCAGGCTATAAGATTTCATGTGTGCCACTAAATCAGGGTGATTGTTTGGGTATTGAAGCAAAATGTGGGTGGACTCATTTAGGGAATGGATGTCCAGTGGGACGGGAACACTAGGACCCCTTGCTAGCTCATACGGTGCCCTTGTGCCCATTAGCAGAGGCGCGCCTTCATCAGGGCAGACGAGCCCCTGTATCAGGCACTCTGCTAAAAACAGTGGAGCACAGGCTGAATTCCTTCTTCCCTTAGCTTTATTAGGGATGCTCTGGTGCAGTGAACAACCTGCGCAACTGTGCACACTGGTCCTGAGGAACATGGTACCCCAGAGCCCCCAAAGCTGAGCTTTATTCCCCACCCGATTCTTAGATCTCTACTTTCTCTACACTACTCTTCTTAGATCTGAGCCTGTCAAGTGTCCCTGGGTCAGCAACTTAAAGCAGAACAGGTTTTCTGGAATTAGAGAGACTGGAGGGGCGGAATGAAATCACCTTAACCCTCCTCATGGCAGAGGCAGGGACACTGAGGCCCAGACAGAGCCATGAAGTGCCCGTGGCCACCCAGGGCTGGTGCCTTGCTGCATCACCCACCATAGGCAGGCCCAGCTATGCCCCCGTTCCCTCCTGAGGGATGTTTGAGTCAAGGACTAACAGGAGGGGCTCTTTCCCTCCCTGCCTTGCAAAGTCAGGTTTTGATTATGGTTTATTGTGAGGCCGCATTCCACTCACAGCTTTTCAGAAGAACGAGTCCAATTCTTCGGCTCAGTCTGGTTCTAAAAATAGGTACCAGCCGAGGGGTTGCTTCTCCCTCCCATGCACATAGTGGAGGGAGGGCTAACCCTTTGCCACTGCCTGCCCATGTGAACTTGGCAAGTTAACCTCGCCTCTGGACGCCCCAGCTGGCGCAGCTGTAGAATCAAGCAAGTGAGAGCCACCCTTCCTTGGGTGAGATGAGCCCACGGAGATAAGCAAGCACAAATGGCTTTGACATAGAAGGTCCCGTAGCAGGTGGGACAATGTAGTGTGAGGACACAGAAGTGACTCTAATCTTGCAGGTGGTCTATCAGTTTGTCCCAATATTTCTGTCATCTTAAGAACAGAAAATTGGACCCAGCACCATGAATCTACCAAAACATTTTTGGATCTTGCTCCCGCTACCAGAATGACCTCCTAGATTAAGATAATAAGTGCCCCAAAGCTTTTTCCCCTCTGCCTGGCAGAGAACCTTTGGTTTGTTCTAAAACAGAGCTGTTTAATAGCAATGTAATGTGAGCCATGTATGTAATTTTAAATTCTCTAGTAGCCACATTTTTAAAGAGTAAAATGAAACAGGTGAAGTTAATTTATTAATATAGTTTATTCAACTCAATATGTCCAAAATATTATCATTTCAACATGCAACCAATATTGAAATGTTAATGAGACATGTTACACACCTTTTTCATGTTAAGTCTTCAAGAGCCAATGTATGTTTTATAATTGTACATCTTAATTCAGACCAACTGCGTTTCAAGGGCTCAATAGCCACATGTGGCTAGTGGGCCACCACAGTGGACAGCCCTGTTCTAAACCATCTACCTCCTCCTTGCTGGGTGACTTTGGGCGAATTACCCTCCTCTCTGGACCACCACCCTCTCTATATAATAAAGGCAGTGGACTAGAGCAAGGAGAGCAAATCTCTGGCATTCTCCCTGCTCCTCTCATTCTGTTCGGGGCAGACGTTAATAATGGATAGCCGATCGCCTGTGGCCGTCTTTCCCACTGAGTCTGGACCGGAGGCTAACGAATCTTCTTATCACAAAGGACATTAGCAAATGATTGCAGTCTGCAAACCAAATGAACTCTCTTTGCTACACTGAACCTTGATGTCCTCAATGGGCTTGTGGAGTCTAGGTTTCTACGATTCCATCTCTTTCGTGTCTGTAAACCTGCCTCCTGCCTCCTCCCCGGCATTGTTGAATTCAGATCGCAGATGCCCACCACTCTGGTTTATCCTCACCTACTTCAGATGCTTCTTTTTTTCAGCTTGGTCTTATCCTACCAACATCTTAGAACCAGGGCTCTATGCCAGGCTCAGGGCTGGGCAGGAGTCAGGAGTGTGAAATCCATTCTGGGTTGTGAGCCTGTGCTCAGGTGGGCATCTCCTTCCGTGGGGCCAAGCCTTGTGTTGGGGTCATCAGGACACTGGTGCGGGCACAGAACGTGGATCTCCAATTACAGAGAGACCCGAAGAGGACAGAAACAGACTAGCACTCATGCAATAAGCACTTGGGTTGCCTCAGTTAGCCAGAATCATGGAGCAACGAAGCTTACCCACATGTTTGAATTTTTAGATAATTGAAGGTCACCCTTTCTATATGCAATTTTTTTTAAAGATTTTATTTATTTATTTGAGAGAGAGAGAGAATGAGAGATAGAGAGCACGAGAGGGAAGAGGGTCAGAGGGAGAAGCAGACTCCCCACTGAGCAGGGAGCCCGATGCGGGACTCGATCCTGGGACCTCAGGATCATGACCTGAGCCGAAGGCAGTCGCTTAACCAACTGAGCCACCCAGGAGCCCTCTATATGCAATTTTTTTAATTTAATCTTTTTCACGGGAAAATCTTCTAAAATAGATCATATATATTCCTATTTCCTTGGAGAGCTCTGACTATTATTTAACCTTTTATGGATGACTTCAGAGATGAACATTCATTATTGTTCTGTGCTTCAATACACTGAGAATGTACTCGAGACCCACACACCAAGTGTGGAGGACTGGATTTTTTTTTCTGTTTTGTTTTGTTTTGTTTTTGCCGTGAATGTCCCAGGGGACTCTGTTTCTCCAGTCTCCTGTTTGCTTTTTAGTATTTCTTTCTCATTTTCCTATCGAGATGCACAGTAAATACTCCTGTGGATGGATACCTCAGGCTAGTTCTAGCTAAACCAGGAGAAGCAGAGGAAGGTGAGGTGGACTGGACTGAGGCAGTCACGGACAGTTTCCTGGAGGAGGTGAGACTGAGCTGTGCTGGGAAGGATGAAAACAAACAGGGTGAGGCAGGGGTCCCGGGAAGAGGCTATAGCAGAAGCAAGACCCTCAGATGATCATATTTCATCAGCTAAGGTGTGATGATAAGGAGAATGTGGGTTTCTTTTTTTTTCTATCTTAAAGAAATGAAATGTTTCCCTTACCGGTCATCTTCTAATGCTTCTGGGTAGAGTCCTCACTAGGACTAGGCGCCTCCTTTTTTTTTTTTTTTTTAAAGATTTTATTGATTTATTTGACAGAGAGAGAGAGAGCGAGCACAAGCAGGGGGAGTGGTAGGAAGTGGGAAAGGGAGAAGCAGGCTCTATGTGGGGCTCGATCCCAAAACCCAGGGATCGTGACCTGAGCTGGAGGCAGATGCTTAACCAACTGAGCCACCCAGGCGCCCCAGGAGACTCTTGATCAGTATCTGTAATGCACTTGATTTTCCCATCTGTAAAATGGGGCTCTCCTGGCTCTGCTGAGTTACAAACTCTGATATGAGAAATGCTTTGGAAAGTGTCATGTGCTCTAAAGATGAAAGAGTCAGGAGCATAAATTTCAACTGAGGGTTCACTTAGCTGTAATTTAGATTAAATTTGGATTACACAAGGAACACATGACTATAGGCAGATATACATATTACAGATTCAATTGAAGTGCCTCTGGCCATGGTCTCCTTGTCCTGGCCCCTTACCCCATTCCCTGGAGACAACTTCTGGTATCATATTGCTGGAAATTCTTCCAGACATGTTTTTATGGATTTACATACCTCTGCATGTACCTGTGGAAATAGATGGTAGTTCGTTTTGTTTTGATTTGCTGTAAGTCGGCTGAAAGTACTCTGCTTCTCTCCTCCCAACAACATGCCTTCATGACCGCCCCTCGTGAGAACATACACAACTACATTGTTCATTTTAATGGCGGTACAGTGTTCTATGCTATGCCCACGCTGTGGCTTAATTAGACATTCCCCACCTGTTGGACATTTAGCTTGTTTCCAGTTTTTCAACTTTTATAAGTCATGTTGTTGTGATCATCTCTGCAAACACCCTTTTACACACAGTGGTGTTTTTTTCTGGGGTAGCCATGAAGAGGTGTAATTTGTGGGTCATAGGATCTACGTGCATTTGGACTTTCAGCAACCACCACCCAATTGCCCTCCAAAATAGCCGTGCCCACTTTGACGATGGCCATTTACCCCAGCATGAGGACCCCATGGGGACCCGGGCAGGAGGAGTCCCCGCTCTGGGTCCTGCACTTGGGAGGGCCCAGCTCTGTCCATCCTGCAGCCATGCCCCTCCCCATGGGGTGAGGAGTCTTCAGAGGCAGGCATTGAGGCATTTGTGGGGTTAAGGAGAGGTACCCACTCAGAGCCTGCACCCCCATTTCTAGATCATGCTCTCTGGGTACCTGGGACTCATGAACTCTTGCCCAAATGGCCCTTCCCGGGCTGATGTGGGTCTGTTCTTTGAGTCCATCCCTCCAAAGGTGAGCTACAAACCTTACATGTGCACCTCTGGTCCCGAGGTTGGCCCTCGGTGGCTGTTGTGGGGTGGCAGTGTGTGAACAGAGCTGGATGCCTGGGCTGGAGAGTCCACACCCAGCTGAGGACGCCCCTCCCCCCGCCGCCGCACACACACCCAGGTGAGGACCCCCCACAGCAAGGCATGGAGTTGGGGGAGGGGCATTAGAAAGGGGGGCTCCTTGTCCTTGGCTCCACAAATGTCATGGGTAGGCATGATATCATCGACCTTTACAATTTGGTTCCAACATTTTCTAGCGCTATCCTTCCAACGTGTGTGTGTGTGTGTGTGTGTGTGTGTGTGTGTGTGTTGGGGAGGGGGCCTTGGGTTTTCCTTTTTACAGAGAGGTCAGGAAATGAGACCCCGCTAGTCAACCAGAATGTGGCCAACATGAGCCCCGCTTCAGCCTCATTCCCCGATCAGGCTCTTCATTATTATTTTTTTCTCCTCCGTCCTAATTTCCAACCAATATGATTCTTCCGTTAAAAGACTTTCTCTTCCTCCCCATCTCCGGGAAGGGGGAGCCCAATGTCTGGGGTGGGGGCTGCCTCCTGGGACTCATTTCCAGCCAACCTGGAGCACTTCAAAGGGGTTCCTTCCCAGGAAGCACGCTTTTCATGGAAATGAAACACACCGAGCAGGTGTCTCTCCCCCCACCCCCTGCCCCTCTCAGGAGAGAGGGGCAGGGGCTGCCCAGGAACTGAAGTAAATGGTGCAAATAAACCTCGGCACCTTTTAGCGACTGCTCCCAGAATTTAAAGGGACACGTAATCACTCCTAATACACATCCAGGGCAGAGAGCCAGATGTCGCTGATGGCAAAGAACATGTTGGCAGGGAGAGGAGAAAGCAGCACCCCCAGCTCCCACTGACAAAGCTCGGGGGCCCCGCTTCCTGCACCCTGGCTAGACTAACACGGACATCTTCCTCTTCCTCCTCCTCTTTCTCCTTACGGCCACCATCACCACGGACGTCTCCATGTATTGAGAGCTTGATGGTGCCCCAGGCTCTGCGCAGGGAGCCTTCCACGGGTCAGCTCATTTAAACCTCCCACCAACCCTACGCAGGAAATACTATCCCCATTTTACAGATAAAGAAACTGAGGCTCTGAGAGAGGACCACTTGCCCGAAGTTGCATGCTCATTTGGGGCAGAGATGAAAGGCAGGCGCAGGTTTCTCTGACTCCCCAGTTGGGCACGCCACCTCCTAGGGTTGCTCCTTGCCCCTAGCAAGGCTGAGCACACAGGCAGAGAGGCTGCTGAAGACCAAAGGTCCCACACTCATCTGGGCAGCCCCTCCACCCCAGCATGACTCACATAAGGAGGATGGGGGTCCACTCGCCTCTAACCTCTGGGCCCCATCTCCCCTACCACTCGGTGGTACTGGGACAAACAAAATAGAAAGCCCTAGAGAATCATACTCACCACTCATTATACTGGGGGACATGGCTGCTAGGGCTGACCTATGACTTAAGGAAGCAGGGGAGGGACTTTTCTGCTCTTAGACCCCTCCTCTGTGGGCCCCCCCGGCAAGGTGCCACCAAATGCTGAGCTGGACCACTGGGGTAAGCCTGGCCCCATTTAGCTCATCTTTGAAAAAATCAATGAGTCTGGAGACACATTTAGTTTCTGCCACCTTGGAGTGAATTAATTTGCATTGACAGAAGCCTGAGGGCAGCATGGAAGCTTCTGGGCCCCTGGAAACATGAGAATGTGTGCCAAGAGGAAGGGAAACGGGCCTGGTGTGCATTACTGGTAAGAAGCCTCACGGCAACCCAGGGCTGGGCAGGCTGGGGGGGGGGGCAGGGGGGAGGGGTGCGCAATTAGACCACAGTGAAGACCAACCGGATCCATGATGAAGCCTGTTTTATGCAGATGTGGGGGACCAGGGGCTCAAGCAGGACTCACAACAGTTCTGGAAGGACAGGAGGCAGCTCAGAGAAATGAGGCTCAGAAAGGGAGAGTGGCTCACCCAAAGATACACAGCAGTTTAGAGTTGAATGCAAACCCCGCCTACATACACCCACAGCTCTGCGCATGCTCCCGGCTGCCCCTGCCTCGGCCAGGACCCTCTTGGGTCTCTCCAGTTGTCATGCCTGGGACAGGCCAGGGGTGGGGAGGGGTGTCAGTGCCAGCTCTCGGCGCCAGCAGTAGGCCCTGTTTCTTAAGAACGGACAGGACGTCAATAGCCCCATTTAGCCAGGGGGATAAAAAAGGCTCAGAGGAGCACTGAGATCCCACACGGGCAGGAGCAGAGGTAGAATTTGAACCCCGGACCCTCGGCCTCTAAATGTCACGCTCTAGAGCTTCCTTTCTGGTCAAGAGGCCTCAGGCCACAGCGCCACGCCCTCCCCTCCCCTGGGCACTGCACCCACTTTGGGCCCTTTTGAAGGTGGCTATAAGTGGCTCCCGTTGGCGTGTGGGCCTGTCTGGACGGGTAAGTAAGTGGCTTTGGTGACGAACGGGATGTCAGTCCTTCCCCCGTGCTATGTTTAGAAAGGTGTCAGCCCCAAAATGGCCCGTCTCAAAGGTCACCCAGGAGGTAATCACGAGTGTCTCTAAAACCCCATCTCTGACCTTCCTGCCCCCAGACACGGGGGCCAGTAGGGTCACCACGAGGGATGGGATCCGGTGCGGCCTGCGGGCCTGGTGCGGAATGTGCCGTCCTCCAGGCCTAGCCGAGGTCGGCCCCAGGCAGAGAGCAGAGGCTGGGGGATGGGGTTGTCACTCCCGTTCCTCCTTCAGATACTGGTGAGGACCTACAGGAGAATGCTGTGGAGGACCACTGGCCATTCCCTGGGCTCTCACACACAGCACAACTCCACCCCTCCAACACACTCACACGTGTGCACTCACGTGTGTGCACACGCCCGCAGCCACACCGCAACAGAGAGAGAGGAGTTTAAAGTATATTCTACAAACCCTTCGCATGTCAGAGGTGGAATTATAATTTTTTATTTTTATATAGTCTTCAGTATTGAAAAAGCTGATAAAACATTAGAAAAGATTTAAAAATCAGAAGACATACCAAGGTATGTTCTCTAATTTAAACATACTGGAGATCACTGCTGCATTACTATGTGCTGCCAAATTCTGTTATTATTACTATTATTATTATTATTATTATTATTATTCTGGTGCAGGCCTCAGAATAAAATTTCTCCACATGCCTTTGTTAAACTAAAATATATTTGGAGATTGCAAGCTGGATCATTAATAAAAAAATAAAAGTGATATCATTTGAGATGATTTTTCAGTGTGAATTAGGATGCTCTTCATAGTGGATGTAAGAAGCAAAATACTGCAATGATTCACACGATGAATCTGGCAAGACCTTGGGCGAGGCATTTATAAGCCTGGTTTTAAATTTTGACATTCATCCAAGGGTGGTATTCAAAATATTGCCAACTGGTGCAGCACTGAAAATGTCAAATTAGAATGGACCAAGGCCTCCATGCTAGAGTAGGGTCCCAGGGTCCCTGTCCTGTGCCAGGCATGAACCATTGAGGTATCGGGTGCTGGGGGTGGGGATTCATGGGGAAGGGGCCAGGGTTTAGAATGTGGTGGGCACGGAAGGCTAGTTCACAACTGGTACGGAAGTATTTCAATATTGTAATAGCTAGTAAGCTGTATCAGCCCCTCGTGTGAATATCAGGCTTATATTCATCCAAGAGGCTTCTCTGGTCCCTATGACAACCTTTATCCTTATTGAAGATCTCTGCTTCTTAACGAGAGTGTGAAGCCCATAAACATTTAATGAAAGCATGGCTATGGTTGGACTGAGGCCTCCCAATTTATTATTTTTCTTGAATTCTATTATTTGTTTTTTCTTTATTATTTTTATTATTTTATTATTTGTCGCCTCTGGTTTTGTACCCCCCCTTCTGCTTTCCGTTGGATTACGTAAATATGCTTTTAGAATTCCATTTTAATATATCTGTTGTCTTCTTAGCTTTATACCTTTTAAACTATATCTTTTAGCGGTTGCTCGAAGGACATCAGCATATATCCTTCACTCTCCACAGTATACGGACAGGGATGTTGTGTCGTGTGATAGGAAATACAGAAAACTTGCAACCGTCGAGGTCTGTTTACCGCCCCTCCACCGTGGTCTCCATCCAGCCTTTATGAGCTACTTGTTGTATGTAATCCATCTACCTATCTTATAAACCTCACACTACAAAGTTATACTTTGTTGCTTGAAACAATTCTATCTACTTTAAAGAAATGAAGAGAAAAAACAGTCTTTTACGTTTATCCAGATGTTCATCATTTCTGATGCTCTTCATTCTTTGTGACTATCCAGATTTCTATCTGGTATCATTTCCGTATAGCCTGAAGGACATCCTTTAGTATTTTTTGTTTATTTATTTGCAGTACAGACCTAAGAGGGACACATTTTCTTAATTTATTAATCTGAAAATGCCTCTACTTCATCTTTATCATTTAAGGATATTTTCCCTGAATATGAAACTCTGGCTTGGCATTTTCCCCCCCCCCCCCCCAGAACAATGAAGATGTGATTTGACTGTTTTCTGGCCTTTTTAGCCTCTCCTAAGAAGTTCAAGTGTTTTCAAATTATTCTTTCCCTGTATGTAATATGTTTTGTTTTGTTTTCTTTTTCTGGCTTCTTTCACATAAAGGTACAGATTTTCTCTTTATCATTAGTTTAATAGTTTGGCTATGATGTGCCTACATGTGGTTTTCTTTGTATTTATCCTGCTTGGGATTCACTGAGCTTAAATCTATACATTTTCTGCTTTTGTCACATTTGGGGAAATTCAGCCATTATTTCTTTAAATATTATCTCCTCTACTTCTGTAATTCCAGTTTTGTGTATTATAGACCTTTTGATATTGAGCTACAAGTACCTGAGGCTTTCTTTTTAAAAATTTATTTTAAAAAATTTTATTTGAGGAAGCACCTGGGTGGCGCAGTCAGTTAAGCGTCTGACTCTTGATTTTGGTTCAGGTCATGATCTCAGGGTCATGCGATCAAGACCCACGTCAGGCTCCGCACTCAGCGGGGAGTCTGCTCGGGATTCTCTGTCTTCCTCTGTCCCTCCCCACCCCGTGCTCTCTCTCTCTCTCTCTCTCTCTCTCTCAAATAAATAAACAAATAAATAAATCTTAAAAAAATTTTATTTGAGAATAGTTGACACCCAATGGTACATTACTTTCAGGTGTATATGACATAGTGATTCAGCAAGTTTATACATTATGCTGTGCTTTTACCACAAGCGTAGCTCCCATCTGTTACCATGCAATTATTACAATATCATTGACAACATACTCCCTATGCTGTGCTTTTATTTCTGTGACTTATTCAAGCCTGTGTCTCCCACTCCCCTTCACCCCTTTCGCCCACACCCCCCGCCTGTTCTCTGTATTTATGGGTCTGATTCTAATTTTTAATTTTTTTTCAATCTTTGATCTGTCCGTTCTTCTGAGAAAATCTTCTGCTAAGGCTAATAAGTTCATTTTTATTCCTGGTGTTAATACTGTTCAGTCCTAGAATTTCTATTTGTTTTTAAAAATAGTTTTGTTTCTCTGCTCAGATTTCATTCATTGTGAGCATATTTTCCTTCTGGTCCATGAGCCTAGTAGTTACCATAGCTGCTTTGAAATTTGTGCCTGTTAAATCTAGCAGCTGAGTCATTTCTGCCCTGGTCCCCATTGATTATCTTTTCTCTCAAAGTGGGTCACAATTTTCCGGCTCTTTTACATTGGCTAATTTCAGACTGTACTCGGGATGTTGTGAAGGTTAAACGGTGGCAACTCTGGACTGTTATATTCCTCTGAAGAGCATTGATTTTTATTTGTTTTAACAAGCAGTTACCTGGGCTAGACTTAAACTACAAATTCTGTCTTTTAGGGTAGCAGTCGGGCCTCAGCTCATTTCTTTACCTGTGAGCTGGATTCTGCCCCGAGCATACATGGTTCATGGGGCTATCCAAGATTTATGCAGTTAATAGACAGAGTTTGGGGGATCTCTCCTCTGCTTGTCCCTTTCTGAGACCCTTCTTTTGCTTTCTGGTGACTATGGTTGTCTCAAACACCATTCTCTGGTCTTCAGGCCACAGAGACTGTGGGTTTCTATCAAAGTTTTAGCTGTGCCACGTGAGGCTGACTTCAGCCTGCTGCCTGACACAGTGAGTAAGTCCCTCTATACTGTTCTCTTAAGGTTTGACTCTCCAGGATCTGCCTGCATGTGTTCACTCTTCAGTGCCTTTAAGTCAATGGTTTTTATATTTGCCCGAAGTTTATACTTGTTACCTGCAGAGACGGCCTGGTAGGAACTAACCTAGATATGCTGAAGGTGAAACTAACTTTAGATAGTGACTAATTTCATAAGAGTTCAATATGTAAATTTAAATTTATAAAACTACTTGTTAAATTGTGTCATCTATGTTTTTTTTTTTTAATGTTGACCTCTCACTGATTTCATTTAATTAAAAAAATAAGATTTTGTTGTTTACCGAGTTAAGAAAACCCTGGGCTATTATGACTCCCAGCTCTGACTTCAGCATCCTGACATTGATTTAGCTATGCCAGGTCCTACATACTTCCAGACACTGGGGACCAAGTCCCACACTCCAACCTTTCTTAACCATTCTTGCCATCTGCCGACACATCGACACATCGTTAACTTTTCCAAAAGTCCTCACAGCAGTGGTTATATTTTAGCTTCACGGTAGCCCTAGGAACATAGGCAGGTGGATAGTGTTGCCATTTGATAGATAAGGAAACTGAGGTCAATGTGAGAATTAACTGCCTGGAGAGGCTAAAACCCCGGACTCCTGATTCCAGTCTGTGGCCCTTCCCCTAGACGTCATTGGGCAGAATAGAGAGATTTGGGTTACTCTTGTTAGTGGGGGATGGGCTGCCGGGGGAAGTGCCTGGACCCCATCCCTCCAAGGCAGGAAAGCACTCTAGGCTCTCCTTCAGACTCCGCTTCTGTTACTGCTTGGCCTTGTGTTTTGGGACAGGCCATTTCACCTCTCCTAGTGTTGTTACCTCCCCTTCCGATAGACAGATTGATTTGTAGGATTTCTATGTTCCTTTTGGGATTTTAACATTTTTCCACTTTCTAACATTTTATGCTTAGTTTTATCTGCCTAATGAGCCTGCACTTTCTTGATGTCTGTGTGTCATTCATTCGTCCATTTAGCAGACATTTCTTGGTCACCTCGTACATGGTAGGCACGGTCCCACAGGCCAGAATATGGGCCTGATCATCCCAGTCCTACCATGCTCGAGCTCAGGGTTCCCTGGGAGAGACGGACGTGAGAAGAGGAGGCTTACAATCCCCTACAGTGTGTGTTATAATAGGGCCATTCAGGGCACTGTGGGAGCATCCAGGGAAGGACTCCTCTCCCACACTGAGAGTGTGTGTGTGTGTGTGTGTGTGTCAGGGGGTGATCCCTGGACACAGCAATGCCAGGTAAGCGGTGATAACAATAAAAATGAATATTTATTGAACATCTCCCATTACGGTGACCGACCACCCTGGATTGCCTGGGACTGAGGAGTTTCCTGGAATTGAGGGATTTTCAGTGCTAATACCAGGCATGGTATTAGTCTCATGCGTCAGACACTGTTCTAGGGACATTCCATAAATTAACCTATAAAAACCTTACAATGAGTCTATTAATGGGTGCTGTTGTTTTCCCCATTTTATAGCTGAGGCATCCAGATTCAATAACCCGACTGTGACAGGTAGTTGGAGATAGCCAAAGCCATGATCTGAACCCAGAGCCCATGGTCTTGAACATGGCCGCACATCGAGTCAGAACGACCTGAGTGAAGAGGCAGAAGAAAACAGGGCACAGGGGCTAAGGGCACTGGCTCTGGGGAGTTACGCCCCCTCTCTCATCTTCCTCATCTGTAAAGCAGATTGCTTTACTGAGCATCCTGAACAGCTGCAGCGTGTTGAGCCTGCGGCACAGGGCTTGCCTCGTTGAATATGGCTGTTAAAATCCACTGTCGCCATCCTTACAGGGAAGGGGCTGGGAGAGTTTGAGGGACAGGGAAGAGTCTGTAGAGAGGCTCAGAGACGGGGAACCGAAGAAATGCTGTCTGGCGGAGCACAAAGGGCTGGGGAGATGGAGGCAAGAGCAGAGGTCGGCGGCTTTCATTCTCCAGACTTGATTTGGCAGGGTTGGGACTAGGGTGAGGCAAGTAAGGCCTTTGCCTCGAGTGTGAAATTGAAGAAGACTCCGTAATGGAGATAATATTTTCATGTAATATTTTAAAGAGCCAATATTAAGTTAAAAAAAAAAAAGAAAGAAAATCCCTGATGAAGGGAGTATCAACATTTTAACTGACTGAGCCACCCAGGTGTCCCCAGAATATCATCATTTTCAAGGCAGGATCTGATCCATGATTCGGAGTTGCTTTCCTCACCCTAATCCCGGCCCTTTATTTAAAATGTTGATAGTCTCTTCATCAGGGATCTTTTTTTTACTTAATTGTGTTTTGTTTTTGTTTTAAAGATTATATTTATTTGACAGAGAGCGAGCACAAGCAGGGGGAGCAGCAGAGGGAGAGGGAGAAGCAGGCTCCCTGTGGAGCAGGGAGCCCGATGCGGGACTCGATCCCAGCACCTTAGGCTCATGACCTGAGCCGAAGGCAGACTCTTAACCGACTGAGCCACCCAGGCGCCCCACCCCTTTTTTTATTTCATTTTGGTAAAAAAAAAAAATAGTGCATGAAAATATTTATCTTGCGGCCCCTGGGTGGCTCAGTCCATTGAGCATCCAACTCATGATCTCACCTCAGGTCATGATCTCAGGGTCATGAGATCCAGCCCCGCGTCGGGCTCTGCGCTCAGCGGGGCATCTGCTTGAGAGGCTCCCTCTCCCTCTCCCGCTGCCCCTCTGCCCTCTCTCTCAAATAAATAAATCAGCCTTTAAAAAAAAATATGTATCTTGATTGATTTTGGCACACCCTTGGATTTTGCACCTCGGGTGAGTGCCTCGGGAGGACATTCCTGGTGGAGGACTGTTGTCTTACTGCTGTCCCCAGGGGGGCTGTGAGCCTCCCCTTCTCCTCGGGGCCTCCAGAGCCCAGGTCCCAGGCCTCTCTCCCGCCCCCTTCTGCCCGCAGGTCCCCCGCTCGCAGCCGGGGATGGGGCTGTTGGGGAAGAGGCGGCCTCCGACATGGCATTTGCTATTTCAGGCCAGACGATGGCTTCCTTCCCTAGCCCAAATGAAACCTTTCCTCTCCCAAATTCCTCAGCCCTCTCATTAGCGGTTGTGTTTGTGGATAATAGCTATAGTGAGGAGGCAATAAAAAAGTCCAGACTGTGCTGCCCGGCGGCCTCTCCTTACCCCTTCCACAAGGGGCGCCTGCCCGCTCAGGCTGAGGCCTTAACGGACCCACCGCCGGCCCGGGGAGCCCAGAGTGGGCCCTCGAGTGACCGCGGCATTATTTAATCCCCGTTCGTTAAAAATGCCAGGCCACAGGCCAGGAGCCCAGGAACATAAGTGGTGACAGGTGAGAGAAAAAGAGCCTCCCGACGGCCTCCGTAGCCACTTCAAAGGCCACGGCCCTGCCAGGTAATTGAGGCCTAGTGGACACCGGGTCTGGGAAACGGCTTGGCCACAGATGCCCCGGCACACGGGAAAGGAGACAGGCAGGGGAGAGGGGAGAGGCTGGGCTGGCCCCTGTAATTAGGCCGGCACAGAGCAAATACCTCTTCTGTCAGGAACTGTGTGCTGCGACTTCAGGCTTCCATTTTGGGAGGTGGGAAGAGAGCCTCGGGCCAGAGGCAAGAAGGCCTCCAGAAGGACCGTCTCCTCACACACTGGCCTCTGCCAGGATCTGGGTCTCCTGGCTCTTGAAGGGAGGAAGCCGTCAGAGGCGTGTGCATATGTTCGCACAGGTGTGTGTGTGTGTGTGTGTGTATAGGACGAACCCCCATTCCCCGGCCCTGCCCTACCCCCACCCCACCCCCTGCCATGACTCCCTTTCGTTTTCTTCTTACATTTGGTATCTCACTTCTGGAAGGTACTAAAGCACCGGTCCCCATTTGGGCCCCTGAAACAGTCCTCCCTTCCAGCTCCATCTCCTGTTGAATTTCTAGAACTCCAGCTCAGGGCTGGAGGCTTGGCCAGCTGTTTGGATAGTGACTCCAGTCAGCAGGGGTGCGGGAAAGGAGCCCCCGGCTGAGGATCCCGGTGGAGTCCATCTGCGGCTGCCCCAGCCCTCGGACTCCCACAGAGCGGGCCTGAGGAGCAGGTCGCCTGGGGCTGGAGGAGCAGTAAAGCAAAATACAGCCATTTCCATATTTGAGTCTTTGGAAGACCTCCTCCACACAGGTTTTCCCCACATCCACAGACGACTTTAACCATTCCTTGTTACAATATTTCACCATTAAAATCAACTCACTTTTTGAACTTAAATTCGCTTTAAAAAGAAACCTCTGATTGCTACCAGAAATGGAAAAATCGATGTCATTTGGCATAAATAGCAGATAATGATAAAAATGAGCGCCGTGAGAATAGAAGGCCGTTTTACCAATTCCAGCTAGCTACTGTGACTGTTCCAGGTCCAAGTTCAAAGTGGGGACAGGGGGACATGGCTCTCCGTGGAAAAGAAATGTTAGGGAACGTTAGGAAGGTGTCAAGACATGCTAGCACCCAGAATGCATAGTGAGACCCTGGGTCTCTGCATGTACGTGTCTCCTGGTGACGTCACCCAGAATTGGAATTCCATCACTGCGGGCTGCACGATGGAGGGAGCCGATGCCGCCCACCACCCCCAGTAATGCCAAACCTATAGGTGGCGCTGCTGAGCGTTAACACGATGGGGCTGCCAAATCCGCCGAATTGGGCAGTTTCACCTGGACCCTCGAGCTTGGTTTCCTCCTCCCTGAAACGGAGGTAAAATGGAACCTGTGGGGAGAAGGGAAGGGAAAGGCTTCGTGCCAAGAACTTGGCACGCAGCACTCGGCGAGCCCTCACTGGTGTTCGGATTACCTGGGCAGAAGCTGGGTTTTGAGTGCATTCCGATATCTGGAGGTCTTCCGCCTGATGAGGAGCTCAGTGTGACATGAGCTGACTGGGTCTGGGGAGTCATGGGACCTTCCCTGCCTTGAGCCAGAGACAGAGAAGGATGCTGAAAGCAAATACTGAGAACACAGAAGCCCTTTCTCTCGAACACTCAGTGACTGCCACAGCCCCGGGAGGAGCCCTTTTACAGGTACCGGGGGGCACTCACCAAGATCCCCCAGAAATGGAGATGAGGGAATGTCCCGCTTGGACTCAAAAGACATTAACTTATAGAAGCCAGGTACCCTTCTAAGCATTTGCACACTCATCCCCCTCTTAGTTAAGTACTGTGAAAGTTAAGTACCATGGGTTAAGTACTTTGAGTAGCCCATTTTACAGGTCAGGCTGAGTCACCTGCCCAAGGTCTTTCAGCTCACTTCATCAGGTGGCGGAGCTGCGATTTGAACCCAGCCAGGCTCTGAGCTCTTCACCACCGGGACAGATCTGCCTCTCTTCGGATGCACACGCGTGTGGTCGTGTTGTATGGGACACGGATTTGAGAGCCCGTGAACTGGGTGTCCCTGCCTGAGTGAGTCACCTCAGGCTGTCTACAGCCTGGGGCCACCACCGGGCTGCTCAGACTGAGAGGAGTTTACTTTGCAAAGCCAAATCCTGCTCCTTTCAGTTTGTTAACATAAAAGCTGCCTCTAATCCCCTCTACAAATACCACATTCTCTGAGCTACAATTGGCAGGGGCGGCCAGCATCGCCCCATTTCACATTCCTTCGAGTCACCAAGTGGAGCAGCCTGAGTGTGGCCATCATTCAGGATTCAGCACTCGGGTTTCACGAGACAACATCAGAAATACCTCCGTAACCACCCGACTCCTCCGCGGCCCGGGGAGGGGGCGAGGACGCAAACCAGGCTCCTGCCCGAGCGGGGGGCCAGGTGGGCGGCCCTCCACTGGCCCAGACAAGCGTCGGCTCTGTTGGCGCTGAGGCTCGGGGCCGCCTGCCCACACGGGCCCTGCCTTGCTGCCCACCACGAGGAGAGGGAGGTTGGTTTATAAATATGCACGCAGCCAGCCTCTCACCTTCCCACTGGGATCAGGCATTTCTGTGGTCACGGGACAGGACCCCATCTGGTTGAATGCTGCCTTTGATGGAAGCCAGAGATGCCTGCGTGCTGGGGGCAGGGACGGCAGGGCTGGCCGTGGGCTCTGTGCCCGAGTGCTTGGCCCCCTCCCCCCCCCCCCCCCCCCCCCCCCCCCCCCCCCCCCCCCCC